>NW_023270389.1:28282359-28567648 GCF_011800145.1 Mirounga leonina
CCCCCCCCCCCCCCCCCCCCCCCCCCCCCCCCCCGCTCCCCCTCCCCCCCCCCCCCCCCCCGCAGCCTGCACTGACCCTCTCCCCCATCATCCCCCCGCAGCCTTCACTGACCCTCTCCCCTGTCCCCCCTGCAGCCTGACCAGGCAGTGGACTCTAGAGGATGAGGAGGAGCAGGAACGTGAGCGCCGGCGGCGGCACCGAAATCTGAGCTCCACCACAGACGACGAGGCTCCCAAGCTCGCCCAGAATGGAGACGCACCGGCTGCCCAGAGGTGCCCGGGTCAGGGTGGGGGGACGAGGCACCATTTCCCTATCCCAGGTGACTGGGATGGATTTAGCAGCCCCAGACAGACGGCGTGCGACAGGTTTGGCCTGCCTAGCCAATGTGATGAAGGTCTGAAGATAAGCTTCCAGCTCCTCACCCTCCCTAGACTCTCGTCCACACTTCAGCCCCCTTACCTCTTCGGAAGCAGAACACGGGCGACTTGCTGAGATCGCTTACCCAGGGAGTGGCAGGGCCAGACTTCTCGTCCAGATCTCTCAGTGTCTGGCTTAACCCTTTCCACAGCCCACGCTGCCTCCCTGCCTCCCTGACTCCATGATTCGCTCCTGAGGGGAGGGACACAGGGGCTACTCTTGCTGCCTAGATTTTAGGGCTATGAGGGAAAGCAAGTCCCCCGTGTGCCAGGACAGTGGTGGGCACTCACAGGGAAGGAGTCTCATTTCACCCAAATAAACTCTGTTTGCAGATTGGGAAGCTGAGGCGCAGACAGTGAATTAACTTGCCCCAAAGCACACAGAGGGCAAGGGGGTGAGGGAGAAAAGGAATCTCCTTTGGCTGGAGGCCAAGTGCTGCAGGTTTTGGACAGTCTCCTCATGTTACTCTTGTTCCCTTGGGCCCCCCGGGCGAAGGGACAACTCTGTGTGTGCCCCGGGCCACGCCAGGGCCGTGGCTGCCACGTGACTAACAGGAGTGCAGGGTGGCCTGTGGGAAGCTCTGGGTTCTACTCCCAGTTCCACCGCACATTATCTGGGTGACCTTTGACACATCCCTGAATGTCTCTGGTCTTGATCTAAGCTCTAAGGGGCGAAGACTGCATTTATTCCTTTTGACCTCCAACGCCCAGCACGGGGCCGGGCACCTGTAAGGTAGCCGTTCAGTGTTTGTTGATTGGGTCTGAACACGGGATAGTTGGTCCTGGTAGAGGTTTATCAACTTTTTAAAAGCACGGAGTGCTTTGTTCAGATGATTTCCTGGAAACCCAATATGTAAAGCAGGTAAAAGCGATCCTTATTTAAGTGATAGTTGGGGGGTGGGGGAGGCCAGGGCTCTACTTCCTCACCCCCTCCCTAGCAGCCCTGGAAGCTTCTCTACTGGGTCAGGTCACCCCAGGGTCTCTCCCACCTCTGATAGCCTCTCATTCTTATCTCCCACCCCATCTCCCATCTTCTGGCCTAGACTGCCGAGCGTGGAGGAAGGAGAGGTGCCCAAGCCACGAACCTCAGCCTCTAAAGATGAGGAGGAGGACACCCAGGCCATGCTCAGGACCCGGCAGGAGTGGAGGCAGAGGCGGCAGGTGGTGGAGGCTGCGCAGGCCCCCAGCCCGCCGGGGGCACAGGAGCCAAGGGACAGCTCTGGCCCAGGGCAGGCCAAGCAGCAGCCCCTTGTGCCCAAGAAGGACGGGGAGCCGCCACCTCGCCGGAGACTGAGCCGGGAGCGGCGGGGCCCCTGGGCCGGGGAGGAAGAGAGCTTGGAGGGTCGAGAGTCCGAAGGTGGAAAGAAGGAGGTCTCAGAGAAGTCGGCAGTCTTGGAGAAGCCCCCCGTCCTGGGGAAGACATTAGTACTTGGAAGGAGACTGGTCTCGAAGGAAACCTCCATCTTGGAGAAGGCTCTGGGCCCTGAGAAAACATCTGTGTCAGAGAAGAAGTCAATTCTAGAAAAAACAAGTGTGTCGGAGAAGCTGCCAGCCCCAGGGAAGACTTCAGACACGGAAAGGAGAGTAGTTTCTGAGAAAGCATCGTTCTTTGCGAAGTCTCTGGTGTCAGAGAAGACCCAGGCCACCGAGACAAAGCTGGCCCCAAAGAGAGCAGCTGCCTCAGGGCAGCCCCAGGCAGGGGGACAGCTGGCCTCGGGGGGAAGCCAGCCCCCTCCCACCACAGGGCAAAGGGGAAGGGCCCTCCCCGAGAAAAGCCCACCATCCTCGGCCAAGCTGGGAGAGCAGGGGGTGCCAGACCCTCCGACTGTGGCTTCCCGCCTCCCGCCCATCACATTCCAGGTCGGCAGTGCCCCTGCCCCTCCCAGCCCTGCACGTGCCCCTTTCGTCCTGACCGTGCCCCTTTCGTCCTGCCCCAGGTGGTCTCTGGCTCCCTCGCTGTTTCCTGTCCTCTCACCGTGAGGCTGGCTTGGGCCGTTTCCTCTCCCCCTACCTGCTTCTAGTCTCTGTCAGAACAGACACTAAAGCAGGGGCCAGCTGAAAAGGGCATCAGCTCTGTGACAGAGAGCACCACCACCCTGCACCCCATCCTCATCCAGGGCCTGGATTTCAGGACACCAGCAGACTTTTGGGAAGCCACAGGTCCTTCCAGAAGTTCTGTTGGAAAGCTCTGTCTGGTGGCCCAGCCCCACAGAACTGTGTCCACCATCCCCACAGCAGAGGCAGAGAGGCGGGAGGCCCCAGAGGAAGGCATAGGACTGTTTTCTCCCCCCCCCCCCCTTCCTCCTGCAGCTCCTGGGATGAGCCAGGCCACATGGGGTCCCCATGGAGGCTTGGGCTTTAGGCTACCCAGACCTCCTGTGTGACACTCCCCCACTCCATCCAGGTGAAAATTCCCAGCAAGGAGGAAGAGGTGGACACACCCTCGCCCACCCAGGCCACCTACAGCAGCTCCCTCAAACGCTCCAGCTCCAGGACCATCTCCTTTCGGGTGAGAGCCCAGGGCACCTTTTGTCTCCAGTCCACTGGAGGGCAAGCCGGGGAAATCAGCATTTATTACAGCATGAGGCCTTAGGTTAGATATCAAGTGGATCCTTTGGCTGGAGAGGGGTTTTGGATTCCCGTGGGTGGCCAAGAGCAGATGACTTGGATTAACTGAAGGAGAGCAGGTTAATGACCCAGTGGGTGGATGTGGATGAGAGTGAGCAGCCCCACCTAGTGGGCAAGGCTGGAGCTGCAGGAAGAGGGTACCGGGCAGATTCAGTGGCAGGGGCCCCACACCTGCCTTCATCAGTTCCTGATCTCACCCTGGAGGCTGGCACAGGGGGAAAGGGTAGGGGCTGAGAGCAGTGGGGCTCTCCTAGAGCTCCGTGCTCTGCCTCTGCTCCAGTAGTACAAGTTGTGTGGACTGGAGACTCATCTCACCTTCTGGTATTTACTCTCACTTCCTTGGTTCGCTGGGTGGTTCATTCATTTTTCACTGACTGTGCTTTGTACCTCTGATGTGTGCCAGGCCCTGGGGAGGAAGCTGGAGGCCTGGTGTTGATCGGGGCTGGTCCCTGCCTGGCAGGGCTCATGGGCAGTAGGAAGGCAGACAGGAAAATAGATGGTTGAGGTGGGGGGTGGGGCACAGGAGGGGCTTTTGACCCAGCCTGGTGGGTGGGGGCAGGTGTCTCCCAGACAAGAGGAAGGCCTTTAATGGAGGTTTGGTTGGGGGTTGGAGGAGGAGGAGGAATATTCAGAGAGGTGAGCCCTTCTCTTGTGGAAGGCCCTGGCCTCCTTGGGACTCTCACTCATCAGAGCCTTTCCTTCTTGTTTCAGATGAGCCCCAGGAAAGACAGCTCAGAAACAACCTTAACCCGCAGGTCAGGGGCCTGGAGGCTCTGGCTTTGTCTGATCTGGTCACGTTCAGCCTATGCGTGTTGAGTGCCTGCCGTGTGTACTCCCAGGCAGGGCCACAGGGCACCTGAGGGGAAGGTGCCATCCTCAGCCAGGGCTCCAGGTCCTGCAGGGACACTGGACCGACACAAGGGTCGGAGGCCCAAGGAGATGGAACAGGGAGGGAAGGGATCAGGGAGAGCTTCCTGGAGGAGGCAGGGCTTGGGTGGGGCTCTGAAGGTAGAAGAAGTTGGGGTGGAGAGGAGGAGGAGGGCCTCTTAGGAGGGGGCCTATGAAGAGTACAGGGAAGGGGAAGGCTCTGCTTTAGCAGGCCTGATGCTGGGGGGCCTGGGCATCCACATGTTCCATGAGCATCCCCGTGCCCCATAATTTTGATGCAAGTAGTTTAAGGACTGTGGTTTTGTTTTTTTTTTTAAGATTTTATTTATCTACTTGACAAGAGACACAGCGAGAGAAGGAACACAAGCAGGGGGAGTGGGAGAGGGAGAGGTAGGCTTCCCGCTGAGCAGGGAGCCCGTCTTGGGGCTCGATCCCAGGACTCTGGGATCATGACCTGAGCCGAAGGCAGACGCTTAACGACTGAGCCACCCAGGCGCCCCAGGACTGTGTTTTGAAGAAACAAAACTGAAATGCGGTCTGAAAAGCAGTTGTGCTTATGTATTAGGAATTCCATGCACTCGTGCTGTGTCCGTCTGCCCCTACACATTTGCGGAGGCCGACTGTCCTGGGCTAGGCCTGGGGTGACGGTGGCGGCAGGGGGCCCACAGATGAATGAGACATGGCTGCTACTCTCCAGCATCTCCCATTGGGCCAGTAAACATGCAAGAGCCCCTCAGCAGGGAGGTGCAGGGACAGGAACGTGGCAGGAACGTGGGAGACCATGCGGCAACAGCCCAGCCTGCGGGAGCCCAAGGACATGTCACAGAGCAATTGACTTCCGGGTGGGACTGGAAAGAGAGGGCCCAGCACAAGTAAAGGCACAGAGGGTGAAAAGCGTGAGGTGTCTGGTTAACTGGCACATAAGCATGTGGAGAAAGGGGTTGGGGCATCGGGGGGACACTGGTGTTAGGAGGGGAGGCAGGGCCCAGACCACCAGAGCCTTGTGTGCTCTACCAGGGAGTTTGGTCCCTGCCCCGTGGCCTGAGAGGCTTGAGCTGGAAGGAAGGACAGGGTGGGCTTCGTTTGGGGTGGGAGCGGTGGCGGCAGGAGGGGGAGAGCTTGGGGTGGCAGGCCGAGGGAGCAGAAGGAAGGTGACTGCGGTGGTGGGGCAGGTGGGGGCGGGGGAGATTCAGGAGACGTGTGAGGTGTGAGGTGGAAGTGACAAGACGGGGGAGGGATGGCAGATACTTCTGATCCCGGGGGTGTCCTGCTGAGTGGGATGTTTCTAGGGAGGTGAGGAAGGTCCTTGGACTTCTGCAGTCGATTTTCACCTTGGCCAAGTCATTAGAGTCTCGTTCAGTGAGGGAGGCCGTCTTCTCTTTGTCCAGAGGGTGGGTGGGCACTACCCAGGCTCTGGGAGGGCTGAGGGCAGAGGTCTCACCTGGTTTGTCCTGGCCTGTCCTGGTTTGTCCTGCAGCGCCAGCATGCGGCTCCCGGCTGGCACAGTCAAGTTAGGGGAGAAGCTGGAGAGATACCACTCGGCTGTCCAGGTGGGCAGGGCTCCTGCGGAGGGGCCTCCGTACCCGACCGGCTTGGTGGGTGTGGCCTGGGCGCCTCACCTCCGTGGGTCAGCCATCTGTGTTCTCTGATTCCAGAGATCAGAATCAGTCAAGTCTCCCGGCTCCTCCCGCACCGAGTTCTTTGTGGCTCCCGTGGGCGTAGCCAGCAAGCGCCACCTCTTCGAGAAGGAGCTGGTAGGCCAGAGCCGAGCAGAACCGGCCTCCAGCCGGAAGGTGAGGGGCTCAGGCCCAGCTGGGTGTTTAGGCTGATTAGGCCTGAGGCCTCCAAACGTAGAACCGGGTGTTTTCATGTGTCCATTTTGGCAGAACCTGCCGTTGACTCGAGTTGCCACGCACGAGCCCATCTCCTTAGCTGCGCACAGCACTCCCTTGGGGGGTGGGGGTGGGCTGGGGGCCTTCCCGGGTATATGTGGCACGTGCTGAGTGGATATGGGAGCAAAGTAGAATCGGATCCTTGTGCCAGGGCCCTTTCTGAAGACACCATGCTGTTACCAGCAGCTCCAAGCCCTGAGATGCAAGCCTTTCTTTTCAGGATAACTTGAGGCTTTCAGGGGTTGTGACATCAAAGCTCAACCTGTGGATCAGCAGGACCCAGGAGTCTGGAGATCAGGACCCGCAGGCACGTTGTCCCTCCCTGAGATCTCGTGCTATGGGCCTTTCATGGTGGAATGACCTGGGTCAGAGAGGGGGCAGCCCTGAGGGAAATGGAGATGTGCCCGGAGCGGAGACCATGCGGAGTAGGGAGGCCTAAGTCTGTCACCAGGAGGCAGAAGAGAGGAGGAATGGGTCTGGGGTCTTCCCTCTCAGGAAGGGGAGGGGCCTGGGGAATCCCAAACCCCCTCTGCAGTGTGCCTTACTCTGCCCTAACCCCTCACGTCTCCAACCAGGAGGTGCGGAAAGAGTCAGGAGCCACCAAGAGGACCCAGTGGGGAAACAAAGTCTCCTCCCTGGATGTAGAGGTGAGGGGCGGAGAGGGGCTGGCCCTGGGGAGATCCCGTCCCCGCCCCCGCCCCCACCCCTCCAACTGCATAGTCCCAGTAGCCGGAATGTCAGGGTTCTGCTCTCAGGCTGGTTTGACCCAACCTCGAGAACACTGGTCGGACCCCTGAGCTGGTTTCTCTGTGCCCGCAGCTCTGCAAAGCCCCTTCTTCAACAAGCAGGTTCGGGGCTTCTGACCACTGTGGGTGTGGGCCTCGGGCCAAGGGATGCCTTCCTGTCCACAGACCCCCTTCCCTCTCAGCCCTAGGAGCCTCCTTGTCTTTCCTGACAGACCTCTGCCCCACAGGTGTGACGAGCCCTGCCAGGATGGACCTGCGAGTCTGCATCTCAGGGGCCCTCCCTCAGGCCAGGCCCCGCCACCAGCAGCATCCCTGTCTCTCACCCCTGCTCCCTCTCTGCCTCTGGACCTGGCGCCACGAGTGTCGGGGAGCCTCAGCCACCTCCTTCCCAGTCTAGCGTCTGGGGGCGGGTGTGCCCCGGCCCCTTCTCGTCCCACTGCAGGCGCAGCAGATCCCGGGACCCGGTGTCCGCCCGGGCACAGCACCGACTCTCGTCAGCACCGTGTGGCCTCCACGTCCTGTCCGGAGGTGGCCTCCAGGCCCTGCTCACGTCCAGGGGCGGGGCGGTGCTGTCCCCCCGGAGTGTGCCTCCACGTGCCTGTGATGTCGGTCCCTCACTGAGGCCTGGAGTCACCCCCCTCAGTCCCTGCGGCCTGCCTCCAGCTTGCTGAGGCCCGTCAGGCCAGATGGGCCAGGCGCTGCCCTGTGTCTTCCGTGCGCCCCGTCTCCCTGCTTCCTTTGCCTCTCGCTTCCTTGGCCTGCTGCTCGGCCAGCAGCTTGGTGCCGTTTTGTGCACCCCTTCACCCTCTTTCTGAAAAAGCTGTTCTCAGGAAAGAGCTGATAAACTCATTCACTCTCAGGTGTGACTAATAAGACCTTAAGAATGGATTCCTTCCCGGAGGACTTGCTTTTGAGTGGGGTCGTCTGCAGAGTGTGAGGAGGCTTGTTGTGACTGGATGGGGGGGTCAGGGGTCGTTTTCCCTGCAGCCCCTCTTTTCCTCACGTTGGGGTGGGCGGCCACCTGGTCCTAGCCTAGTGGCTTGGCGGGGGGGCCGGGACTACAATGCCACGGCTCTGCCACGCTTCCCCAGCGCGGTCTCCCCGCCCCCAGTGTCATGGCCCGTGTGAGCTTGGAGAAGGCTGAGCTTTCTGAGCATCTAGGGCAGACCGAACTCAGTCTGGTGCTCTGTCGAACCCCTTAATGCTGTAATTTAAAAAAAAGTGTATGTATGTGTGTGTACACACGTGTGTATTATACATATATGGATATACATTTATATCACATATTTATATACTCTATATTACACACACATCTACACGTATATTATACACACACACACACCTATTTTTCTTCCCCCATTTAAATTTGATTAGAACTCTTCTTCCTGACTGCTCTGGTTTTACCCAGAACCAGCTGGGGAGGGAGGGAAGGAGAAGTGCAGAGCCCTCCCCACTTCCACTTTGTCCCTTGTCCCCAGGCATACCTGGAAAACCCCAGGGTTTCTCAGAACACAGCCCTTAAGGGCATCACGAGGCCTTAGTTCCCCAAGCTTGTGGGCGCTGACACACCAGCCAGGGACTACCAGCCTTGTCCCAGCGTCTGTGACTAGGAGTGAGGGCTCCTGTCTTGGGTCCTTTGGTCCAGGGGACAGAAGGCACTCAGGGCCCCATCTGTGCAGACCTCCCAGTGACCCCAGGCTGGCCCATCTGCAGCTGGTGGCTGGTCCCGAGCCTGCACTGAGCTGGGGATAGTGGGACCTGGAGGTCCCGCCCTGTACCCCACTAATTCCCCCAAGGGCTGGAGCTTTTGCAAGAGCTCCACCTCCAGAATTTGAGGACAAAACCAGCGTTGCCCAGAGACTCAAAGGACCTGCTGGACTCAAGGTTCAAACAAGGACCTAGGATTTTTGGATGCTCATGTTCCCAAGTTTGGGAAGTCTCTTGGCAGGTGAATTTGTTTTGCAGGCAGGACTGTCCTCACATAGGCTTTTCTTGGGAGAGACTCCCAGAAACCCTCCTCCAGAGTGGAGGCCTGGGTGGGGGCGGAGGGGACTGGCTTGGGCCGGGGTGTCTGGGGGATCGTGGTGGCTACTTCCTCAGGGTGTTGAAACGCTTCATGCCTGCACATCCTCCCTGGGGTGACCATCAAGGACAGGCCGCAGGGTAGAGTGTTGGGAGACATGACCCCGTGACTCCCTGCCCTTTGCATTCATGCCTCCCTTCTTCCCTTCCCCCACAAAGAGGCCCTGATCTCATTCCTGGCAGGGGACAGCCACGCGACAAGGAGACAATTATATGCACAAGATGATTTCAGCTGGGGACAGGTGTGAGGACAGAGTGCAGCATGCTGGTGACTGGATGGCTAAGCGGGCAGGGGAGGACTCTTGGGGGAGGTGACATTGAGCACCCTCTGGAGAGAGAGGTCTCCCTATCCATATACCTACCACTCCTTGCCCAGTCTACTCTCCTGCCCTAGTGTCCTTGGGACCCCACACATGCCCTGCTCTTTTGTGGGTCCTTAAAGTTGCAAGCAGTGTTCCGGTGTATGCTTCCTCCAGTAAAACTCTGGGTAAGCACCATCTCTTTGTTTTCTCTTCCCTTCCACCATTAGCTCTAGGAGGGAACTCATGTAGTGTAAGGACAGGGCACCCATGACAGGCTGGGAGCAGCCCTGCCGTGTCAAGGTGTGGCTGCTGGAAAGCGGCTGGATTTTCTCACTGCCTGCCTGTCCCCCCCGCTTCTCTGAATTAAATCCCTGCTTTAGAACAGTTAGTAAAAGCCTCACATGGTCCATGAGCGCCAAGAACCTACTGGATTTTTTCGGGGAGGCTTTGGTGATTTAGGTGCTCAGGTGCCTCTCCCAGGCATCTGCGCAAACAAATTATGGCCTGTTTGAAGGACTGTTGGGCTTATGAGGAACAGTTACCCACTGAAAGTGGCTCAAGTGAAGGGAAGGCCTAAGACAAGCAATCCCTAGATTCCAGGAGATTCCAGGCCAGGACACAAAGCAAGGCTGGGCCCCGGTGGGCTAGATAGAAGGACCATAATGCTTTTCTTCCATCTCTCAGGGACAGCCTGGTTGTTCCCTGTTCCTCTGTCAGCTTGCTCCCCCCACCTGCCCCCCCCCGCCTCCTTTCTGCTGGCCCATGCCCCCTGCTCCCCCAGGATGCTGCCTGGCAGGCCCGTGGCCTCGGCTCGCCCTGCCACAGCTCTGCTGGCCGCCTAGAGGGGCTCATGGCGGGATAAGCCTAAAGGTGGGCCATCAGACCACTGGGCTCCGAGGCCACTGGGGACCCTGGAGGGGACAGTTTCAGCTGAGTTGATGGGGCAAGAGTATGATAGTGGAGTCAGGGAGCCGCAAGTGGAAATCCCACATTCTCTCAAGAACAGTGGCGGTGGGCACAGCAGAGTAGCTCCCAAGACAGCAGGACTGAGAAGAGAGCCCAGGACTGGGAGGCTTGGATACATGGTCAGGTGGGGGGAGGAGGCCAGGAAAGGGGGAGACTGGCTTTCTTCACCCACGGAGAAATAGATAAGAATGTGCATCACTGATGGGCAAGATCTGGAAGGGCCGGGGGTTTCAGAGTTCAGGGGCACACGGGAGGAGTGGGCCTGGCCCAGAGGAGGGATGTTCCTTCTTCAGAGGTAGGGGAGAGGCCTTGGAGACTCAGAGACATTGAGGAGGGCAGTCAGCTCGGACTTGCTTTCCGCCCCCGATTTCCATCCTGTATTGAGCCCCAGGATGTCTTGGGCACTGTGCTAGGGGCTGAGGACATGCAAGCCAACCACAAAACCCCTGGATCCTGGCCTACGGATCTTACAGTCTAGTAGGTTTAGCAGATCGTGGTCCCGTATTCCTTCATCTTCAAGCCTTAGGGGGATGCACTTCAGCGGTCCTCATGGCCCCCTCAAACAACCCAGCTGCCTGTCCAAGGAGAACCATCATTCCTGATTGGAAGTTCTACCTTGTATCTGACCCCCTGGAGCAGTTTTAGTTCCTTCCCGGTGAGGAGGGCTTGTCACATGGCTCTAGGGGGGCCTGGAGCAGACCCACTTTGCAGATGTCCTCACTGAGGCCTGCTGAGCCTGCCTGCAAGGCCCCTCAGCCCAGTAGAAACAGCCAGTAGCCTGGAAGACGTCTTTCCCCACAGCATCATTTTCTGTGTAGCTGCAGATAAGCCCTTCCCTCTGCCCACCAGACCCCCCTGGCCCAGAGACTCATGAAGTGTCTCGGAGGTTGCCCTCTGCCCCCCAGCCCTGCTCCCAGCCTGCCTTCCCAGGCCTGGGCCTCTGGCATCTGCTTTATCAGGATTCTTAAGAGGGATAGCTGGTTTCTGTTCCATGCCTGCTCCCTCCTCTCTTGCCTGCGTATCTGCTCTGGTTTTAAATAGCTTATCTGAGCAGCTGGACAACCACATGGGCTTATATGGCGTGGGCTGCATGTCGCTTTAGCCCTGTCCCCGGCACCTGCCAAAATAGCACCCAGCACCCCCCGCGCCCCCGCCACGTCTCCGGCTGCACATCCCTCCCACCGCAGGGCTTGGCTTACGGGGCCCCAGCCCACAGGCCTGCTTAAAGCCCTCTCCATCCCCTGCCCTCACCCAGTCCCCGCTGAGGCTGAGCAGATACCTCGGGATCTGTCGGCAGCTCCTGGTTTGAGGTAAGACTCGGGCACGGCTCGAGATGGGGAGAGCAGAGAGGAGAGGGAAGATGTCTTGCAGCCTGGCACCTTTCCCAGAGTCTGCCTGCGTCCACACTGCGGGGATGTCAGAGTTGCTGGTGGTCCACGTTCCCTCCGAGAAGAGGCCACGCTTTAGAGGAGGTGTCGCAGGGATGGGACTCTGAGACTAGCGCCGTAGGGCAGCAGTGACCCTCTGTTAGCAGTCAGAGCCTTGGATCTGAGTCCCAGACCTGCCACTAAAGATACTGTGTAGCTGGAAAGTCTTGGGTGACTACCTTTCCCTCCCTGGGCCTCAATTTCCTCATCTGTAGAATGGACGAGATAATCACTAGGCCTCTGCCTGCTCAAAAGACAATGAAGCTCTAAGCAACGGGGCCTCCCCCAGATTGCTCGGCCCCGACCCTCACCTCCAGGCCTAGGGCCCCCTGAACCTTTCCAGGCAGGTCCTTCTGGATTCAGAGCAGAGCAAGACTGCGGTCGTATCAGTCACAAAGAGGGCCTGGTGGTCAAATTCTCATCTCCAGCAAGTCAGTAACTGTCTTGGAAGCGTTGAGAAAGAGCACACTTGCAGGGCAGGCAGGGACCTCTGGAGCAGCTCTGCAAGCAGACAGGAGACGTTTGTCTGACTTCCAGAGCCAGCACCACCCCCCTCTGCAGAGAGAAAGCACTGCCAAGCAGCATTTGGGGGACTGAGCGGGGAGAGACCCCACCGCAAGGTCCTCTTGTGGGCTGTGAGCCCAGCTCCAGGGGTCAGAGTCTAGCTGCCCCCTGCCCCCAGGGTCTCTGCGAATGTGACCCTTGCCCCACCTCATCCCGACATGCCCTGGAGGGACAGACCTTGCTCTGGGTCTGGGAGTGGCAGAGAAGGTCATATTCCCTTGATTTTCAGCTTCTCCTGGGCAGGCGGAGCAAATGTCTACGGAAGTGATTGCCTGGAGTGCAAGGAATTTCAAAGCACATTCCGGGCCCTGTGCAGTTGGGAAGCCACCTGACCTCCAGAATTCCTCCTCTGACCCCAGTCTCACAGGGCAGGTCCTCTGAGCGGCTTGGGTTACCCACTGGCCCCCCTCAACCTTGTCCCCTAGCTCTCCTGGTGGGCTGACAGCTGCAGGCTTGGGAGGAGTCCAGCTGGATGCTGGGGACAAGGGCTGAGGGATGGGGCCTACATTCCTCAGAGACTCAGAGACTTGTTTCTGCAAGACGGGAACTTGAAGCTCATCTATTTTATAGATAAGCTAATAGAAGCCTAGAGAGATTAAGTGACTTAGCTAAGGTCACACAGCAAAAACTGGGTTTTAAACCCAGATCTTTTTTTTTTTTTTTTAAAGTAATCTCTATGCCGAATGTGGGGCTTGAACTCACAACCCCAACATCAGGAGTCTCCGGGTCTATGGACTGAGTCAGCCAGGCACCCCTACATCCAGATCTTTTGACCTTATGGCCATTGTTCTTTGTGCCTTGTATTGTTTTTGACATACTCCCCCAGGAAGGTGACCCTGATCTCTTGGCTGTGAGGGAGTTTGGCTAGAAAGCAGTCTGTGGAAGCAGGTGAGGGTCTGGGTGTGAAGACACAGCTGCTTTGCACATTCTCATTCCTCGCCTTGCCAGGGTCCTGACTGGATCTCATTCCAAAGCTGTAACCTCAGCCCATCCCCTGCCACTTCATGTCTTGCCTTTGGGCCATTGGCTTGGCAGCGTCCTCTTGGGTGAATTCAAGCCCTTCCCTGCTCTCCATCCTTGCTATTTTTAGGAGTTGGATGGTGCTCCCGGGAGCAGGGAGAAGGCTCCAAGCTGCTCTTTCTTCCTCTGAGCCCCCGAGCCATGGCTGGTGGCTCTGAGCTGGTGGGAGGGCAGGGCAGGAGAGGAGAGAAAGCTAGAGGCCACATGCCCCATGCTGGCATGCATAGCTCCCCTGAGAAACTTCTCTGTCCTGCCTGAGGTGACAGACTCCTCCCAGGGTGCTAGTCCTGGCTACTGCCCTGGGGCTTGGGGCAGAGCATATCTGGGGTTAGGGGGCTATTCTCTTTGGCCACTCTCATCCGAAGACCCGTTTGGAGATGCTCTGGAGTTTGGGTCTTTCTTCAGCACAGTGAGGGTCCATCCTCCTGCATGACACCATTCATGCCGGCCATCTCTTCTCGCCCACCCCCATCCCAGGGGAGCCAAACCGTGGCTCAGAGTTTCTGTCCAAAGCTCTGTGTAAACCCTCCCTCCCTGCCCCCACCCTACTCCTGCAGAGAGAGCTGGGGAGGGCCCTGCCTGGCTACAGGCGCGCTCGTCCTGAGCCCAGCAGGACCGGACATCTCTGGAGCAGGTTCAGATGAGCGGCCAGCTCGAGGCTGCCATGGACACTGGGTCTGGGGGAGTTCTCCACGCGGAGGGGCAGTCGTGAGCAGAGGCTCCTTCGGAGTTCCTTAACCTGAAAGCGGCTGCCTGGCAGCAGACATCACCCCACCCCGCCAGAGCAGGGACTGTCCCTGGGTGTCCGCAGGTGGGTGCCTGGGGCGCCACTCCAGGAGGATGTGCAGGGAGAGGTGGAGAGGGTGGTAAGCGGTGCTCTGTGGCCCCGTCCCTGTGGCTTGGGTCAGAAGTTGGTGGCTCACGAGAAGCCTCACTGAGGCGGCCGCCCTCACACCACCTTACCCTTCTCCTCGCTGGGGCAGATGGACAGCTTTCATGCTGCCCAGCTCTGGGGGGCGTCGTTCAGCTCTCAGCCAGTGTGAGCGGCGTCCCTGGGCGGCACATTGCTGTGGCCCAGGAGGGTTGGGTTATAATGGGTATTCATCAGGGGTCTGCTCTGGGCCAGGTACTTTATTAGCTCTGAGCCCCACAGCCTCCCCAGAGGAGGAGCCCTTTCACGGAAGAGGGGACTGAGGGGGAAGGAGGTTACGTGACCTTTCCAAGGTCACAGGCAAATGTGAGATGGAGCCAGGAATCACATCCGGGTTTGTCTCGCCTCTCCCTGTAATTGCATGGAAATACAATAAAACCTGACATTGCCTCGTGCTTTCCACTTTCCTTAATGTCCACTTACTCCTCATAAAGACCCCTGAGTAGCCAGGATGTGTATGTTGTATCTCCGTGGTTCAGAGGTGTTAAACAAAGACTTGCCCAAACACACTCAGCAAGCTGATGGAAGAGGATTCGAATTGTCCTTTCCTATCCCAGTTAAGGGAGTATCTCAAATTGAGTTCCCTGGGCAAACATTCTTTAATTGGAATTTGTATTGATCAGCGGTAGTTTAATGTGAAATCCCGAGATGATAAGGGTCCCATGTACACTTTGCCCAGTCCCCCCAGCGGTACATGTGCACATCTGTGGTATGGATCGAAACTAGGACATGGACTTCGCTACAAACCATAGCCTGATGTAGACTTCCCCAGCTCTACTTAGATCGAGTGTGTGTGAAATTCTCTATGGTTTTAACCTGTGTAGGCTCATGTGTTCATCACCACACTCAAGACATGAGACCGTTCTAAAACCACAAAAGTCCTATGTGCCTTTTTAAAAATTGTTAAGTATTCTCTACACCCAAGGTGGGGCTTGAGCTCAACATCGGAAGATCAAGAGTGGCCCGCTCCACGGACTGAGCCAGCCAGGCGCCCCTCCTGTGTGCCTTTCATCACCATGCCCACCTCCCCTCGCCTTCTTCCACCCCACACACAGCCCTCGACAAGCACCAGTCTAGTCTCCATTTCTATAATTTTGCCATGTCAAGAATGTTACAGGGCGCCTGGGTGGCTCAGTTGGTTAAGCGACTGCCTTCGGCTCAGGTCATGATCCCAGGGTCCTGGGATCGAGTCCCGCATCGGGCTCCCTGCTCGGCGGGAAACCTGCTTCTCCCTCTCCCACTCCCCCTGCTTGTGTTCCCTCTCTCGCAGTGTCTCTCTCTGTCAAATAAATAAATAAAATCTTAAAAAAAAAAAAAAGAATGTTACATAAGTGAAATCACGTGAATTGGCCTTTTCCTCCTCCGTGAGGGTAATTCCCTGGAGATTCGCCCAAGGTGTCTCGAGTATCACCGGTTTATTCCTTTTCATTGCCGAGATGTAGTCCACGCTACGGATGTGCCACAGTCCGTTGAACCAACCTCCCAGGGGAACTTTGTGCGGTGACGAGCAGACCCCATGGAGGGGGGCTGCACAGCTTTGCTGCCTTGAATGCCTGGCAAGGTTGTGGGCTGGAAAGGTTGAGAAACTATAGATACATTGTTCTGAGAGTTACAATGATTTGCACCAGGACAGGGACATTCCAAAAGGTTTGCCTGTTGAGGGGCAAGGAGTGAAATGGGCATCGGCTGGTTGCCCTTGCGGTGATGTGGGGGTTACTGTCCCCGCCGACAGAGGAGGAAGCAGGCTCCTCACTGCAGGTCACAGGGCTGAGGAGGGGCAGGCTAGCTTCACCAGCCCCCGCCACCCCAGGGCCTCTCGGGGTGGCAGCCTGGGGCTGAGGAGGACGGGCTTCCCCTTCTGCGCATATTGACATTTTTCTCTTCCTGGAGGGAGAGCAGGGACCATGTCGGACATAGAAGAGGTGGCGGAAGAGTACGAGGAGTGAGTATCTGGAGCATCCTGTCTGGGGTGCTGGCCCTCTCCCCACCCCGCCCTTCACACCTGGCCCAGGAACCAACTGGGATGGGGAGGGGAGCAGCTGTGCCCGTTCCGGGGATCTGGCCTCTGAGCTGCGGATCCTGGGCTGGCCACAGGCTGGGAGACTTTTGGAAATAAAGAAAGCTCAGCTCCCAGGGTCAGCTGGGGTCCTACCTGGCTACGAGACTAGGAGGCAGAAGAGCTTAGAAGGTGTGTCTCCTGAAAACATATCCGAGACGTTCAGTGGCTATCCTGAAGCCACAGAGCTGATCATGCCCCATAAAATCCAAATCAGAGCTCATTGTTAGCACTTCATCTTGGAACCATATTCCTCCCGAAGTGCCCTGTCCACCACCCTTCTTGGGGACACCCTGGGGTGGGACACTGGCAGCCAATCTAACAATGATCTCCTGGAGGGTGATGCTCACCAGGAAGGATGCAGAGGTATCAGGATATCAGGATACAAAGCTCCTACCCTCATGGAATTTGCTCTCCTATGGGATGTTAAGATGTCAGATGTTGGAAGTAATCAGCCAAGAGGGGCCGGGCTTGGAGGGTGGGCTGTGGGTAGGGCAGGAGCTCTAAGGAGGGGGAGAGCAGTGGGGGCTGGGGTAGTCAGGCTTACCTGTGTCGGATTTGGATAGGGAGAGAAGGGTGAGGGCAGGGTTCTAGGGTACAGTCTGGCAAAGCTCAGTGCAGGGAGAGAGTTGTTAAGTGGGCAGATGCTGGAGAGACCAAGCAGAGGTTTGCTGGGGACCGTGGCAGGAGGCCCTGGATGAGAAGACTGGGCCCGTTCGGGGGTGCCTTTGTAGGTGGGCCTAGGAGGGTGAGCTCCATGAGGCAATGAGGGAAATAAGGAATGGACTTACCTTTGGGGAAAGACGAGTGTGTGCGTGTGGGGTGCGTGTGGGGTGACACTATCTTTTCCATGGCAGGGAACAGGAAGGTAAGCACACGCTTATGTACTCATTCGGATGAAGGGCAGCCTGGTTGGAAACTGACCCACCTCTTGTCTCCTCTCTTGCGGCCGTGGTCTTCTCTCCTGAGCAGAAGAAGCTGTGGAAGGTACGGAGCTCGGGCAGAGGGAGGGCCAGAAAAGAGAGATCCCGGGAATCCAGTATCCTGTCACTGCCCCTCACTCCCAGCTGAGCCAAGATCCATGGCTCCTAAATGGGAATCAGTCCTAGCCTTGGTTGCTCAGGTCTTAGGCAAAAGGTTTAAACCTGTCTCGACTGTCCATCATTTTGTTCACACAGAATTGCCACTTTTTCCAATTAATTATTTTTTTGATTTTTTTCTCTAATTTTTTTTCAACCATGGTAAGTTTTAAATGCATGTACAAGTAGCAAAAATAGAATTACGCACCACCCTGCTTCCCCAAATGCCCAGCATCTGGCTTTAACAGTCATCAACTATGGCCAATCTTTTTTCATCTATGCTTCATCTCCCCTCACTTATTTTAGAGCAGACATCCCAAATCATCCTCAGACTTCATATCATTTCATGCTTAAAGTTCAGTAGGTATCTCTAAAAGATAAGCACTATTTAAAGAAAAACATAACCATGACACCATTATCACCCCTAAAAACATTCAGCTTAATAATTTTTCAAATGAGATTATGGAAGTGTTCAGTTATCTGAAACATTTTTAAAAAGATTTTATTTATTTATTTGAGAGAGAGAGAGAGAGCACGAGTGGGGAGGGGGAGAGGTAGAGGGGGAGGGACAAGCAGATTCCCCAGTGAGCATGGAGCCCGACGCTGGGCTCGATCCCTGAGATCACGACCTGAGCTGAAACCTAGAGTTGGACGAATAACCAACTGCGCCACCCAAGCGCCCCTCTGGAATATTTTAGATAAGCATGAAGACATCATTATCTTTCGAAAGTCCATTTTGACCCATAGACCCGTTCCTACTCTGATCTGTTCTCACAATTCTTTCCTTAGCTTTATGCCTCATAGTCCAATGAAAGAACACCCTAACCTTTCTCTCTTCCTGAGTGCTTGACACATGGAAGTGACTAAGAGGCCTCACTCCAGTCCCCACCCAGCCCCCCAAGTGGCCCAGAATAGCCCTCAGTCCCCTCAGGCTTCTGCGCCCCAGGCGGGTTTCATCCTGCCCCTTAGAGGCTCAGCAAATTCTTAGAAGTATCATCTCAGCACACAGCGTGTGGACATCAGGAGAAGGGGCTCCCTGAAGGTCTAGGGAGAGAGCCAAGCGCTTCAGTAGCTGTCCCCCTTCTTCCTTATGCCTTCTAGGGCAAACGAGGAGCCTCTCACACATTTAAGGCTATTCTAGGGTGCCTGGCCAAAGAGTAGACACCGGAGCAACTCACGGGGGAAACTAAGAGGGGTCACTGGAGTCACCTTGGTTTTCAAGGAACACCAAATATGTCAGAAGCTGTCTGAAATATTTTTTGAATCAAAAATCTAGCTGGCTCCACTTTTTTGTTGTGTTCCCTGCACATACTCTCGATACGGTGGCTTTTCCTCTGCTTTGGAGGACTTGCCGGCTCGTGAATTTTAGGGGGTGGTATTTGAGATACAGACCTTTGAATTTGGGACTAATCTGCCTGCTATGCACAGTAGGCTTTGGCTGTAATTAACAAAATAATTCTCTGCTGTGATGGTGGACTGAACTCCATGTAGCATCTGCCTTGCTTGCAAGGAATGGACTCCACCTGCCTCCCACATAGCTAAGTCCCCAGCTATAAATGAGCAAGAAGGAGCAAGGTCTAAATGGATGGCCACTGAGCCTACAGAATGGACAACAGCTTCTCTCTTCTTCCAGGAGAGAAAGAGTACCAATTGCTGTAAGCGCTTCCTTTGGGCAGGTATTTGCTGACTGTGTGCTGGTCTGTTCCCTGTGTTATAATGCTGTGCCTTCCTTTGACGGGGCTACTCCCTTCAGCCAGACCAGGCACATCTGCCCTGTGCCGTGCTCTCCAGTGGGGCTTTCACAACTGTGGCTCCTGGAAACTGGAGATGTTCTGTGGGATATCAGAGAGGCTCATTCAGGGTAGGAACATGGGAGAAACTGGATGGCAGTGCATTGTTCCCACTCTGCTCTTCGGGGCCTCTGTCTCCGTGTCTGGAAGCAGAGCCAGAAACGGCCGGTTACCGCTTACTGAATGACTCCCAAGTGCCAGGTAACAGCTGGGTGCTGCATGCATGGTAGATCATTTCTTTTTCTTTTTTTTTTTTTTTTAAGATTTTATTTATTTATTTGAGAGAGAGAATGAGAGACAGAGAGCACGAGAGGGAGGAGGGTCAGAGGGAGAAGCAGACTCCCTGCCGAGCAGGGAGCCCGATGCGGGACTCGATCCCGGGACTCCAGGATCATGACCTGAGCCGAAGGCAGTCGCTTAACCAACTGAGCCACCCGGGTGCCCCTCTTTTTTTTTTTAAGATTTATTTGTGAGAGAGAGAATGAGAGAGAGCATGAGAGGGAGGAGGGTCAGAGGGAGAAGCAGACCCCCCGCCGAGCAGGGAGCCCGATGCGGGACTTGATCCCGGGACTCCAGGATCATGACCTGAGCCGAAGGCAGTCGCTTAACCAACTGAGCCACCCAGGTGCCCGATCATTTCATCCTTACGTCGACGGAGAAGGGAGGATGATTATTTCCATTTTACTGACAAGGCACCTGGGAAGCTGCTGAGAAGGGACTTGCCCAAGTTGCTAGACGTGGTGAATCAGGAATTGGAACTGGAGCTTAAGTCCAAAGCTCACGCTCAAAACCATGTGCTGTCCCACCGCTCCCGTCCCCATCCTTCTGCTCCCAGACTAACCTGTCTCGCTTCTCCCCTTTGCTGCGGCCACTCCCTGACCCCCAGAAGAGGAGGACTGGAGAGAGGACGAAGACGGTAGTACAGCTTTTACTTCCCTGTGCTTTCTGCTCCCTGCTGTCCTGAGCCTGGCCCTGTTCTGTGGCGGGGGAGGGGAGGGGGGGCAGGGGCGGGGGCAGGGGGGCAGGTGTGGGTCAGTCACTTCCTCCCAGCCTCAGAGGGGCCAGACCACTGCTTCTTTCCCTGGTTCCTGATCTTTCTCCTGGGCTGGGTGGTGGTGGGAAGGACCCGGGCTGGCTTGTCCCCCAGCCTGCTCTGAATGTGGCCACAGAGGGGGACTAATGTCTGGAATGAGTGACCTTTCTCTGCCCCTGCTGCACATACTGGGCCCTCCCTCTGAGCTGGACAGCACCCAGGCAGCGTGGCCAGGGCGTGAGGGGCCTGGGGACAAAGTTATCTGAAGAGCAGCTGGGGGAACTGGAAATAGCCAGAGCAGAAAGGACATGACGTCAGCCTTCAAATGTGCCCTGCTGGGGGTGGGGGTGGGAGGCCTGGACTTGTTTCCAGCCCCCGGGGATAGGACTAGGGCAAGGGGGACAGACTTGGGCTAAAGTTGAGTAAGAGCTTTCTCATAGTCAGGTCCCTAGCTGTGGTGGGTGGTCTGGGGAGGCTGGGAGCACCTTGGCGAGCACGTTACCTGACCACTGGATGAGGATGGGGGGTATTCTACAGAGAACTGAAACATTAGATGGGGATGGGGGGAGGGGTTAACAACATGGCCTGAAGAGGACCCCCAAACTGGCCATACTCTTGCTGGCCAGCCTTCTACTCTCACCCCTTCTGGAAGGATCTTCTTTGAGGTAAGGATCCTGTGGGGATCAAAAAAGAGGCACCCCCAGGCCCAGACCTAGGAAAAGAGAACAGGGAGCATCAGGCAGAGTGACTGGTGGCCGGTGTTTCTTTCATGACGGCCCCTCTCTCTCCCGCCCTGAGGCTTTTTCTTCTCCCTCTGCCAGGAGGCCGCCACATGTCAGCCCATCCGTCAGTGAGCATTCCCCAACACCTTCTACAGGCAGAGCCGCGTGCCGGGCGTCATCCTGTCTTATCTGTCTATTCCAAGTGCCTGACTTGGGTGGTTCATATCCTACCAAACAGAGGGATGAAAATAGAAAAATCCTACCAACTCTGGACAGTACAAATGTCTACAGGGTGGGCATCTCATCCACCCACCCACAGTCTTGCTGGTTTGGTTTCTTTTAGATACAGCTGAAGGGTCCCTAGAGTTCCTGAGTTCAGGGCAGGAGCTTTCCCAACACCGCACCTTAAGCAGGATACATCCTGTGGTGTCAGATGCCTGGGTGGAACATTTGGGGTGGAAAGTTGGGGAATGGGGTGGAATCACAATTCCAGGGAGGCTGTTGGGGAAAGACGCTAAGTCAGGCAGAAACAGCTATTAGCCACCAGACCTCCCCGCCCCCAGCAATGAGCCTTGCCAGGCCTGCAAGCCCTTCTCCGCGGGTACCCACGGCACCTACCACACCCTAACGCACTCCTACCTCAGACTTCTGGCCCTCCCAGTGGCTTTCAGGTAGAGAACAGGTCTCCATGCTCAGAAAGGCCCACTTCCAGTTCCTAAACTCTGGGAGAGGCAAGTGTTGAACAAAAGGACTCTTCACAGGCCGGATCATGCCCTTCTGTCATGGTTGACCAGGGTCAGCAAACATTTTCTGTAATGGAAGCAGATAGAAATATTTTAGGCTTCGTGGGCCCCACAGTATCTGTTGCAACTACTGAACTCTGCTGCAGTAAGGCAAAGGCTGCTAGAGGCAGTGCCTACATGGATGGATGTGGCTGTGTTCCAATAAAACTTTATTTACAGAAACAGTCTGGGGGCCAGGTTTGGCCCTTGGGCCATAGTTTGCCAACTTCTGGTTTACACCCGGAACTGAGCAGCCCCTTGTCATTCATATCGGTGACCCCAAAATTCATCTGGATCCTGGGTGTTGCTAACTTCCGTCCCGAGCCTTCTCTGATCTGGGTTCTGCCTGCTAGCCTAAGTAGGGGCCTGGGTGTTCACTGTGTCTGGCTCGCTTCTCCAGAGCAGGAAGAGGTGGCAGCAGAAGAGGCTGAAGGTGAGGCTGAGACGGAGGAGACCAATGCAGAAGGTAAGGGTCTGTCTGGGGTGAGGGTGTGAGGGGCTTTGTCCTGGTGCTTCGGGACGTGGCAGGAGCCCCCAGAGGCATTCCTGTGGCGCTAGGAAATACACCTGGAAGCCACGTTCCAGCCTGTACAGCCGCACATCCTGCCTGGGCTGGGATTCAGCCGCCGATGGTCTGGTCAATGACCTTGACTGTGTGCTCCTTTCATGTCAGGCAGAGCCTTGGGCCCAGGGGCATGTGCGTGAATAGACATCCCCTGACCACGGGAGCTGGCAGGGTGCACTTTGGTTAGGACCTGTGTGTGGGGGAGACTCTTGTCAGGGGGACTTGAGCCTAGAACAAGGATCTTATTGATGTCTCATGTTCTGTTTAGGAGATCGACAAGAAGGGGAGGCTAAAGAAGCTGAAGGTAAGGATTGTTGGACATCAGGAGAGAGGTATTGGGGTGTCAAGGGAACCCCTACAAGTAGCTTTGGGGGGAGACTGACCACAGGGCTTCCTCCAGGGAGGTGGGCGAGGAGGGGCTCAGGGGAGGGGAGGACAGAAGTTGGTGACCATGCAAGTTTTGGGTATTTGGCTCCAAACCTCTGTCCCCCTTATTCTAGAGAAGTTGCCTGGGTGGTGCCCTGTGGGAGAGGGGACCAATGTCCAGTCCCCATTCTGGGCAGGGCCCCCAGAAGTCACCTACACATACAAGGCTCCTGGAACTCAGGCAAAATCACTTGTAATGTGTGGTGTCTATAGGATGAAATCCCAAGACATAGACGGTCCATGTGGTGGGTCACTGTGGTGATCCTTGTCATGCGGCAGGCTTTGGCAAGGGTGCAGTGGTCCCAGTCACGTCTCCGGAGGGGAGGGGCCAGCTGGGTCTTGCCCATCAGCTTCCTTCCTGGAGGCCAGGAAGTCCAGGGAGCAACTAAGGAGTCAGAGACCTGGGTGGGGACCCTGGGGCCAGGATCCCCTGGGACAGTGCCATGGGACCCTTCCTCACTGGGAAGCAAAGCTGCCTTGCCCAGAATTGGCGAATGAGAAAAGTCTTGGAAATTTCACTCTGGGAGTGTGTGCTTCCTGTTAGGACCCAGCTGTGCCCTGAGATGTCCCCCCTGGGAGCTGCTATGGGAGAGCGAGTGTGGGGTCTGTGACCCTGCTGCTTTAATTCTTCATGATGCTCCTGGAACCAGGGATCCCCAGGGCTAGAAGGAATTCACTGTGCAGATGGGGAAATGGAGGCCCGTAGGTGCCCAGCTCATCAGGCACAGAGCTGGGACCAGATCTGGGGCCTCCTGACCTTGTGGCTCTGTGCTTCTCTCCAGATGGCCCAGTGGAGGAGTCCAAACCAAAGCCCAGGTGAGTGGGACACACCTGTGGTGAAGCCCTGAGGGATGATTAGGGCAGGACAGAAGTGCAGTATGGCCCAGTGGGCATGGGCTTCGGGGTGCGGCAGGCACAGACCCGGTAGTAGAGGTTGTGTACTGCACGAGAGTCGGCCTGAGGGAGAGCGGGGACTGAAGTCCACCCACACTCCATTACCAATTGCGTACCCCGTCGTGGACAGCACTGTGTTCATCTAGAGGAAAGGGGTGGACTAGTTGCGGCCCTGGACGGATGCCCTGTCCTATCCCAAGGCTGGAACACCTTCCTCTGTAGCTCAGTTGGGACCTGAGGGAAGAGGGAAGAAAATCTAGGGGAGGGACGCCTAGGTGGCTCAGTCAGTTAAGCGTCTGCCTTCGGCTCAGGTCATGGTCCTGGGGTCCTGGGATCGAGCCCCGAGTCGGGCTCCCTGCTCAGCGGGAAGCCTGCTTCTCTCTCTCCCACTCCCCCTGCTTGTGTTGGGGCTCTTGCTCTCTCTGTCTCTGTCAAATAAATAAATAAAATCTTAAAAAGAAAAAATAAAGAAAATCTGGGGGAGCCAAGTAATGACACTCTGCCAGCCTGGGTGGCCTCACAGTGTCGCAGAGGGGTGGGGCAGGGTGGCTTGGGTCCACACATGTGAAAGCACCTGCAAGCTGTGGGTGTCGGGGGAGGGGTTGGCCAACTAAGGTTTCCCTTTCTGCGATGCTCAACCTGTCAGCAGATGGCGTGTCCGCCCACACTCGCAGGCTTCTCCCCGCTTCCATGGGACCTCCTGAAACCAGCCCCGGAGATAATCCCAGCTCTGCTCATTTGTCCAGAGCCTTTCCCTTTCCTGGCCACCTGAATGGCCACTGCAGTATCTCATTTCAGCCCCACCCAGACCCGAGGGCAAATGGGGAAACTGAGGACCAGAGCCCACTGGACCTGGTGTCACAAAGCAAGCATGCGTTGGGGCTGGGACCAAACCACAGGACTCCAGGGCTCATGGGAGATCCTGTGGGGTCAGCCACACATGTCCTAGCTTCTCCGCTTCCTAGCTGTGTGGTTTTGAGCACGTCCCTACCTCTCTGAGCCTCAGGCGTCTTTGGCGAGATGGGCAGTCCTACGTCGCGGGTGTAGGGGGAGGATGAATTGAGAGGGCACGTATGAGAGAGCCTGGTGGCCCCGGGTGCGAGGTTACTGTCCTTGACGGTGATGTGGCTTAACTGTTGTAGCCGCGCTTCCGCAGGAAGGGGAAGGGCCCTGCCCGCCCGGGGCACCCACAGTCCGCTGGGGCCACGGTGGGATGACATTCACGGATTCCCTCCTTTTCTCTCCAACAGGCCATTCATGCCCAACTTGGTGCCGCCCAAGATCCCCGATGGGGAGAGGGTAGACTTTGATGTGAGTGTGCCTGTGGGGAGCGCGGAGGCCCCGAGGAGGCCTGGGGGCCTGGTGGGGGGCGGGGTGGGGTGACGTGGCAGGTGGGATGGTGCTCGGCACAGACCTGGCCAGGCCTGATCCTGGGTTCAGGCCACCGCGGCCCCTTCCCGGGCCAGGCCCCCAGCCCACCCATCGCTTCTGCTCTGCGGACGGTGCTCCCTACCCAGCCGCTGTCCTCCGGATCCGTGGGTGCAGCAGCCCTGAGCCTGCTGTGCGTTCGCAGGACATCCACCGGAAGCGCATGGAGAAGGACCTGAATGAACTACAGACGCTGATCGAGGCTCACTTTGAGAACAGGAAGAAAGAGGAGGAGGAGCTCATCTCACTCAAAGACAGAATTGTGGGTGTCCAGTCTCCCGTGGAAATGCCCCCAGAGGCCACGCACTCTGTCCTCCCCCCTCTGTGTTAGGCACCACCTCCTCCGGGCAGCCTTCCCTGGGGCCCCTGACCCTGCGGGAAGTGGGCTCTCCCCCAGGATCCCTGCGGCCTGGAGCCGCTCCGGAGGCCCTGCACTGTGGTTTCTCGGGTCCCCGCTTCCCTCCCCACCAGACTGGATGGTGCTTGGCAGCCGGAGCTGCTGATCGTCTCTGGGCGCCCTGGGCTCTGGCTGTGGGATGACCGGTCAGTTGGCTGTCGTCCCACCTCGGCCCCTGCCTCCCTCCCACTGGACCCAGCTCCCCCCACCAACGCAGGGAGGGTGATGCGGCCTGTGCTGGGGAGAGGGGAGGTTATTTTGATTCCTTTGTTTTTCTCCCCACCACACTCGCTGCCGCGTTGGCACACGGCTGCGCGGCTCCAGCTGGCCCCCCGCTGAGGATTTGGCCATCTGTCGGTGAACACGCAGCAGGGGCCGGGGCCGGCGTGGGGCCAGGGGCATGGCAGTCAGGGGAGACGGGAGAAGCCCGCCTGACGTTTGTCAGATCGTTGAGGACAACCCCATGATGAGTGATGGTCAGTGTAGGCCCTCCGCACATGCCCGCTGTGGCCTGTCTTTATTTAGCTGGGGCCTTCGGACCTGTCGGGGGGCCATCTGCGTCCACGCCCACGGAGCTGGCTGAGAGTGGAAGCCCTCGGAGGCAGGGCCTGCCCTGCCCTGAGACTCGGTGGGGAACATCCCCCGTGGGCTCTCTTGCCACCGCTTTCCCCGCTTGGTCCCGGCACCTCGGACGACACCTCCTCCCTGTGCACACAGTGGGCAGGCTTGGCCTCTCTCCCCGCAGGAGAAGCGGCGGGCGGAGCGGGCCGAGCAGCAGCGCATCCGGAATGAGCAGGAGAAGGAGCGGCAGACTCGCCTGGCTGTGAGTGACCCCTAGTGCAAGGCCCACAGAACCCCCCCCACCGTGCTTCCAGCTCCTTCCAGGCCTCCCAGACCCTTCTGTCTTCATACACACTGATTCAGTCCACGAGCCCCTGGTGGGGTGCTGGGAATTGTTTGGATTCTGATGATACACAGTAAACAAGACAGAAATGTCTGGGTCCTCCCGGACTTACTATTTTATAAGACCCTCCGTCCAGCAGTTCCACGTCTGGGTATTTACCCGAAGATGCAACCATGAATTCGGAAAGATATCTGTGCCCCATTCACTGCAGGCTTCTTAATAGTAGCAAAGACATGGAAGCAAGCCATGTGTCTGTCGATGGAGGAATGGATAAAGAAAATGTGTACACAAAGAGGAATATTACTCAGCCATAAAAAAGAGGGAAATCTTGCCATTTGTGAGAACATGGATGGACCTTGAGGGTATTATGCTAAGTGAAATAAGACAGTGAAGGACAGATACTGTATGATTTCACTTATATGTGGAATCTAAAATGAAACAAAACCAAAACCAAAACACCAAGCTCATAGGTACAGAGAACAGACTGGTGGTTGCCAGAGGCAGCAGGTGGAGGTGGGCAAATGGATGGAAGGGGCCGAAAGGTACAAAACTTCCATTATAACCCAAGTAGGTCCTCTCCAGCCCTCCTCCCTGCCCTTGTGCCGGCTCCCCGGGAACAGAAGGGCCCATGGCCCTCTTCCCGTATTGCTGCTGGAGGTCCTTCCAGGGTACCAGGCCTCCTGGAGGGGTGGGGTGGGGGGACGGGCTCCCTGCCTGAGGCAGGGATGGGAGCCACACCTGGGAATCATTCTTCCCTCATTCATCAACAAAAGTCTTCACGCTCCCATGTGCCGGGCCCTGTGCTGGGGGGTCCCCTCAGGAGGCTTCTTGCCCGGTGGAGAGAAAGCGCCACTCAACTGACCCATAAAGACCACGGACTTCAGCCCAGTGTCAGGGGTTTGTGCCCCCCGATTTGCTCTCTTCCTCCCCCCCCCATGGAAACCAGGAAGAGAGAGCCCGACGAGAGGAGGAGGAGAACAGGAGGAAGGCCGAGGATGAGGCCCGGAAGAAGAAGGCTTTGTCCAACATGATGCACTTCGGGGGCTACATCCAGAAGGTAGGTCAGGGAGCAGCAACTGTCTCAGGGGGTCCTGGTGTATGGGGAGGAGTGGGGTGTCCACAGACTTCAAGTTGGATTCCAGGAGGAAATTCCCACCTGGTGTGAGAGACCGAAGCCTCCTCCTGCCCCCCCCACCCCCCCGCTCCAGGCTCTCTGCCTGACTGTGGCTTTCCCCAGGAGGGGCCTGCTGGGGTGGGGGCTGCTGGCAGAGGCCCCCCCCCCGTTTCAGCGGTGCCTGGGGGCCCCCAAGCTGGCTGGTGCATCTGGAAGAGCCTCGTGCCTAGAATCAGAGCTCTGATACAGCTGTGTGGCCTCGGGCAAGCTCAGAGGCTCAGCTAGCTCACCTGTAAAGTCGCTTTAATGTTGTCTGCCCTGCCTGCTCGGAGATCAGATGGGCTCCCGTGGCAAGCATCCTTGTCCCACACAGCTGTGAGATGGTTTATTCCTGCGGACTCCCTCAGCTTCTAATTTCTGTGTCCCACTCCTGCTAGGTACTCCATTCTCAAGGGAGGAGAGGAAATAAAACATTGATTTTTCTCTATGCAGTGGAGAGATCAGAACATTTTTTTAGATTTCTAAAGTCCCCAGCTCAGAACCAGACCAGCCTGCCTGCCTCTGCCCCCACAGCGACCACTCCAGCCAGACTTTTGGCGAGGCCCCGCTCTCTAAACAGTCTGTGCCTCACCCCCAGACTCCTGTCCTAATAAACAAGGTTGCCTGCAGGAGCGTCTGAATCACCTTCTCCTTCTCCCCTGTCTCTCTGCCTTTGCCTCCGGCCCTGTGCTCTGCTCTCTCTCTGCGTCTCTGTCCGGGTCTCGTTCTTTCTCTCTCGGCCTTTCTCTCATGGTGTCCTGGCCCTGCAGGCCCAGGTGGGTACAAAAACCTCTAACCCTCTTCCTCCTCATGGTTTTGGGGGCTCCCTGGGAGGGGAGGGTGCCTGGCTGGAGGGGAGGAGTGTGGAGAATGTGTAAGTGGGAGGAGGGAGCCGGGAGACAGATGGAAGAATTTGGAGAGGCAAAGGAACACAGGACTGAAATGGTCCTCCTTGCCCCAGCCTCAGTTTCTCCTGGAAATCCATGCAGTTGATGGCGTGGGTGTCTCAGGAAGAAGAGGATTAGGACCTAGTCCTTCTGCAGGCCTTGCCTTACTCCCTATTGGGTTTGGGGAGGGTTAGGGGAGAGGGGGTTTGTGTTCTCCAGCCAACGCCCCCTGCTTGTCACCCTCTCCAGACGGAGCGGAAAAGCGGGAAGAGGCAGACAGAGAGGGAGAAGAAGAAGATGATTCTGGCTGAGAGGAGGAAGGTGCTGGCCATCGACCACCTGAATGAAGATCAGCTGAGGTGGGGGCTGGTGGTCCTCCGGACATTGCTTACATCTGCGTGGGGAGGGCAGGCGGGGCAGAGGGCACATTCTCCACATGAACCACCAGGGGGCGCTGCCATACCACATATTTTTTCCCAAGACTCCGGTGGGAGTGGAGTTGGGAGGGAGCCGGTCAGGCCAGCTCAGTGCTTTGCCTTCAGGGAATAGGGAAAGAGAACTGAACAGGCACCTCACCCCTCTGAGCTTCTCCTTACCCACCTGCATCCAGGTGGTGGGAAGGGGGATTGGACTGCGCTCTATAGTGCTAGAAGGGCTTTTCCCTCTTCCCCCCAACTCTGCCCTAACAGCCCCTGGTACCTGTTCCTAAGCACTGGGCACTGCCATCTGGGCCCCATGCTGAGCCAGGTGGGCTGGGGGTCCCATTAGCAGGCCTGGAGGTGGGAAGGAGGGCTGGGGCCTCTGGGGGCTGGGTCGGATTTGGGATCAAGGCAGATGAAGACCCTTCCTTATCGTTCCCTGTCCCTCCCCCCCATCCCCACTCTGGCCGGTGCAGGGAGAAGGCCAAGGAGCTATGGCAGAGCATCTACAACCTGGAGGCAGAGAAGTTCGACCTGCAGGAGAAGTTCAAGCAGCAGAAATACGAAGTGAGCCTGCTCACTGCTGCCCTCCCCCATCCCATGCTCCTCCTGGTTTGATCAGGTCCCGCGCTGCTGCTGCCAGTCAGGCCCCTTTCCCCGGTCCCTGTCATCCATCACCCACGCCAACTCACACACCTGCCCGGGTGTCTTGTCCCTGACAAGGCTGCGCGTCCACCCCTGGGCTACAGCTTGTTGGAGAAGTCTGATGGTTCACTGGCTGGAGCTGAGCAAAGACCCATTTCTGGGGTTCCAGCCCTGGGGGGGGCTCCCTCCCTCTGTCCCTGAAGGCCTTGAGGCAGCAGCTCAGATGCGCTGAGCCCGACGGGAGGAGTAGGATGCACAGAGCCAGACCTCCTGGTGGAGAGGAGGCCTCACCAGAGAGGTAGCCCCTTCACCTCTCCCTACGGCCCCCGAGGCCCCGGTGTGGGCGCAGCCGGCTGAGCCTCCAGCTCACAGCCTGGAGGGTCCCAGGTGTACAGACAGCCAGCAAGGATCGGCTCAGCCGGGACGGGTCCTGCGCACTTCCCCGGGGGGCCCTTCTGCTTCGAGGAGTCCAGCTTCCCTTTCGGGGCCTGCTTTTCCTGCATCTCCCATGTGACGGGCCCCTCCTCTGAGCACAGCTCAGGCCCCCGTGGCTGCAGAGAGGCAATTTTGTGCAGTGACAGTGAGCAGGGACTTCGGAGCCACACTGCCTGGGTTCTGTAGCTAGCTCTGCCCCTTACCGGCTGTGTGTCCGTGGGCAAGTCACTTACTTTTCCTTGTTTCCGTTTCCCATCTAAATGACAAGGATGCCGGCAGGCCCTATTTCACAGGGCTATTGTGACGGTTACAGAGGTAACAATAGTAATAATAACAGTAACAACGTGTTCCAAGCACTGTTCAAGCACTTTTACATGTATGAAGTTATACCTCACAGTAATCCTATGGGTTAATATTTGGGAAAGAGCTCATAACGGAACAGAAAATGCTGGGTACCCCACTAAGTGCTCGGTAGCCATTAGCTACTATTACAGTTGCTCCAGGCCTGGGCCTTCCTCTTTTCCTTTGGTTCCTTATTTAACTCTGCAACTGGCCTGCCGGGCTTAGATTTGGCCGAAATACAGGGCGGGTGGGTGTGGCCCATGGGGGTGCTGCCCCTCTTGAGCAACTGGGCAGGAGTGCCTGGGGAGGGGGGTGTCTCAGGCTGGGCTGGGCTGTTTGGAGGGCTTCCTGAGGCCCAGCCTTGCACTGGATTCTCAGAAAGCCTCTTTATGCCACCCTTGTCCCGAGCCCTCCTTGGCTCTGGGACCCCCACAGTGACAGGCCAGTGGGGTGGTCAGGAAGCCTCTCCACAGCTTCTGCGTGTGGGACCTGGGCCCTTCTGGATCTCTAACCGTTCTGACCCTCACAGCTTCGCTGCCTGGCCTCTCCACCTCTCCTCCTCCCTCCCCTCCCCCTTCCCCCTCCTCCCTCCTTCCCCTCCTCCTCCCTCCTCCCCCACAACTGTGTTAAGCCGGCTTCTCCCTCACCCCCAGCCACCTGGGACCTGAATCAATGAGCTCCAAAGTTACTCTATCTTTCCCACTTACAGATCAATGTTCTCCGAAACAGGATCAATGATAACCAGAAAGTGTAAGTTTCTAGGTCCTTCCAACACCCAGCCCTGCCTCCTCCTTCCCTGTGTTCCAGCCATCCCACTCCTCCTCTGAGGGCTCTGGCTCCCACCCCTTCCCCCTCCCCTTCAGGGCACAGGCTGCTTCGGCCTTGGGCTCCCCCATGATCACTGCTCAGTGGGGAATGGAGTGCAGGGCCCCCAAGGACTCCCTCCACCCTGCTGCCCTACTCTACATCTGGAGGCAGCTCCAGGCTGCCCCTCTCAGCCCTCTGCATCAACCCCCTCTGCCTCCTCCTTGTGGAGACCTGCTGCCCTGGCCTGGGTCCCACTTCTGACTGGGCCCTGCTTCTTTTGCAGCTCCAAGACCCGCGGGAAGGCCAAGGTCACCGGGCGCTGGAAGTAGGGGCAGCAGTTCCCCTTCACCAAAGATCCTCGCTGTGTCCCCGCCCTGCTCGCCCCCAGCTTCTGGGGCCCTCCTGGGCATGGGAGGCAGACTCAGGTCTGGAAACCAGGAGCTGGCCCGGCTGGGAGCTGCTGTTCGTGCCTGTACCCCCACATGCCCACGCATGCCGATAATAAAAGCCAGCACGCATCTCCTGCCTTGTCTGTCAGCTCCCCTTCAGAGGGAGGGAAACTGAGGTGAGAGCCTGTCTCGCAGTGAGTCAGGGCCCAGAGCAGACCCTCAGGGACACAGGCCCCTGGGAACTGCCAAACTCAAAGGAGCCCCCTCCCACCTGCCCGGGGAGGGGAGAGGGCGGCTGGCCCCGGGGGAGGCACAGGCTTACTCAGGGCCCAGGCCTCACGACAACAGAAGGGCTTGTGACGGGAGCTGCTGTGAGTCACTTGGAGGCCCACTGGGGGCAAGCGCCGAGTGCAGGGACAAGTGTTCCTATTCCTGTGTGAGTCACTCCTTGGGAACAATGGAGGCCTTTTAGGATGGGCCTGTTTTCTTTCTCTTCCTGGCGGGGGACTAGGAAGCAGGCGTCTGAGGGGCAGGGAGCCGATGAGGGAGGAAAGAGGGCCGGTTTCATCAGGTAGCTTTTCAGGCAGAGATGAGCTGCTGAGAGCCATGGGCTGGTCCCGCCATTTGCAAGTCCTCTAGGGCTTGAGTGTAAACCAGGGCCCACAGGGTCCCTGAGTTGAAGAAGATGGCATGGCGGCATTGAGCCCAGTTGGCAGAAGGGAAACGATATGGGATGGGAGAGCACCTAACTCGACAGCTCCCTAGAGGAACCCCCTGAATGTGGCGCTCCCATGACTTTCCTCCAGCTACTCCCTCTGCCTGGAAGGCCTTCCCTCAATTCTCCACTTGTCATCCACCAAAGGGAGCCCCACTGTCCCTGGGAAGTCTTCCCATACTCTTCCACGCAGAGTGATTGATTTCTCCTTGCTCTGAGCACCCTGGACCCTCCTGTAACTGCTACCACAGTTATGCTTCTAATCCTACACTGCATTCCCTTTGTCTGTACCTGCGGGCATTACCCCTGTGACTCTCAAGAGACAATATAGACCCACTTATCCTGTGCCACGTGCCAAGCACTGTGATAGATGGCCAGGATACAGAGATGGAAAGGATATGGTCCCTGGGCAATGAGGAGGGGCTTAGCCTGGGGTCTTGGCCTCATTTCTTATCCATCCATCCATCCACCCACCCATCCATCCATCCACCCACCCATCCATCCACCTATCCATCCATCCAATGTCTCCTGAGCACCAAATATATGCTAGGTTCTGTGTCAGGTGTAGGTGATGCTGTGATTTAAATAGGCACATCCCTGCCCTCGTGGAGCTCAGAGCCCAGTGGGAGAGGGGCGGCCAACAGAAGATCCCAGCTCAGTGTCACAGCAGGCAGGGCAGAAGGTGCTGGGGAAGCACAGACAAGAGCCACCCCACCTGGCATTGGTGAGCAGGAGGGCTTTCTAGAGGAAAAGGTTTCTACATCAAGTCTCAGAAGATGAGAAGAAGAAAGTCAAGGCCAGGGGTCAGGGATGGGAAGAGGGAACAGCACATAGAAAGCCCTAGAAGGAAGGGCTGGCCTGGTGTGTTTGAAGAGCCCCGGTTATCACAGAATCCAAGGGCTTCTGGTGGGGAATGAGAAGGGCCTCTGTAAGTGGCCAAAAGGCAGGAGGCGGGATACAGGGCCTTAGGTCCACAGAGGGCTCCCACCACTGTCTCTGGGAGATCCACTGAACCCCACCCTCCCTGCTACCAGAGAGAGGGGCATGGAATCCAGAACTGAAACTCCAGAATTTTCCACCTGCCAAATCCCCATGGGGGCTCCACCTCCTGTCTCATTCTCTCCTTGGGGCAGCAAGAGGGACTGATGGTGTGGTCCTGGGTCCTGCTTCCTGCACCTCCTTTCCCACCAGGCTCCTCATGATCATCCCTCTGCCCTAGCAGGTGTGGTGTCTCCTTCAATGACCATACTCTGAAGGGGACATGGAGGCAGCCTTGCTGTCTTACTCTGAACCTCCCTGAGGCCAGGTCCCATGTATCTCTTTTCTCCTGAAGTCACCCAGTGTTTCGGGAAGACCCTGTGAGTACCCTAGACGCTGTCCCCACACAGGGCTTCCCCTGCTCTGACTCCGTGGAATCCAGTCGAGGTCCCCATCAACCGAACAAGAACTCTGCAGGGTGACATGGGTGCTGTCTCCAGATGGGAGCCCTGCGGATAGCTGGTCTGCACGGGCCCTGGGGCATTTGTCCCTAAGTGAAGAGACTGGGCAGGTGGCCCTGTTCTGTCCTACTCGCCAAGGAGAGAGCAGACGGGGGTCAGGGTGCAGGGGCATACCTAGGTCATCAGCCCAAGGCAGGGGCCCTTCCAAATCCGACAGGCGATGCCATGGGCTCTGGGCCTCGTCCTGTGCTTCCCCCATGACATTCCTAGAGAACGGAGGGACCACGGACATGTGCACAGAAGCACGCTGTGATGGGTTCACAAGCGAGTGGCAAGGTGCAGAGAGGCATGCACACTTCCCCCCTGGTTCATTCATGACTCTGTCACTCTTGTGCTCACCGTGCAGCGGGAGCCGAACCAAACACTGAGGGAGGGAGCGAGTACGGCCGAGAGCCATACTCGGGACCTGGGTGAGGCTGCAGCGGGTCGAACTGTGCCACCAGACACCCTGATTCCGCCCTGCACCGTCCCCTGCAATCGCCCAGGCACCACCGTCTCCACGAGGTTCCCACCTCCCCCTGCTCTGGGCGCACCTCTCACCTGGCAGATCTCTTGGCGCCCCGTGTATATGCTCAGGGAAATGACCTCCGAGCTCTGCTCACCCGTCGCCCCCGCCGTCCTCCTATCATCAGATTTTCTCTCCTAACAAGCTCAGGTCATGAAATGCATTCACATGATAAACCCACTTTTGAGGAGGAAAAGCCAGGAGAGAATGATGGATTCTCCAGGGGCCGCTTGCCTTGGCATCCAGCTCTTCCCGCCGGAGACTCCATGCTCTGAAGCCCGAGTCTTGCTTTCTCCCATCAAATTCTGGCCCCGCCACTTCCCAGCTCCGCGACTCCGGGCGAGTTACCCCCTTTCTCTGTGCCCGAGTTCCCTTCTGTGAAAAACGGGGATTGTCAGCAAGGCTAATGGGGTAGTGTGTCTGGAAACTGGAGGAGCGCTTGGTGCATGGGAAGTGGGGAGCGCACGTAGCCGTCAATAAGGCCATTCTAGTCGTAACTTGTCACCAGCCCCTTTCAAGGGCTCAAGGTGTGGGGAAGCCGAGTCACCCATGCTGGGTCCAAGCTGGCTCCTCCTTGTCTATGGGGTTTCACGGAGCCCCTGAAAGCCTCTCTTCCCTCTGTGTTCCAGGGTCAGGCCTTCTCCCTGGCCAGACCACTGGGGGCTCGGGGTGGGAGGAGTCTGCTGCTGCTGGCCCCCCCCCACCGTGTGGCTTTGACACTCGGCGGTCCCAGGTCTGTGCCACCGCCTGGCCGGAGGTGTGCCGAACTTGCTCCCAGGTGGAGCTCCACCCCTGACACTGCAGCCTGGTTTCTGGAAAGGGTGGGGCAGCACCCACCCTGGAGTCGGGGGCTGGCCCTCCTCTGCGCTGGGCGCAAGCCTCGGGCCCGGCTCTCCGATCAGCCCAGGTTGGGGGCGGGGCTGGCCAGAAGTACGCTAGCATCCGTGTCCCCACAGGATGGCCGTGGGTCATCACCACTCTGGGCTAGGCTTCTCCTCTGAATGTCCAGCCTGCCCCCTTGGCCCTACCAGGAGGAAGATGGAGTGGGAATTACAGGACAATGCTGCTGATCGGGGGGGGGTGTAAACTCACCCCTTCTCCCACACAACATCTCCTCACATGTATCTCGCCCTGGCCTCCGTGCCAGGCCCTGTGCTGGCTACTTGATACGCACGTACTCACTTGGACCAACTCCCCACCCCCCACCCCCAAGGCCCTCAGGTCTTGTCCCCACGTTCATAGGAAGACACTGAGGTTTGAAGGTTTGAGCAACATGTCAAGGGCCGTTCAGTTAGTAAGTGGTGAAGCTGGGACTTGAACCCCAAGCTTATGGCTTCAGAGCCAGGACTCTTCCCAGCACGTGAACCTTGTGGACTGAGGAGGACCTCGGATCTCACAGAGTGCAGGGCCTGAGCCGGAGTCCGAACCTTCTGTGAGCCGCTGGAGGTGGGCCCAGGGGCCAGGGCATAGGACATGAAAGTAGGGGCTCAGCATTCTCTGCCCCTACTCCCCCTCTCCGCACCCCTGCCCCCCCGCCCCGGGAGACAGCAGCCCCTCATGGCAGCCTGTCTGCTCTGTGCCTGCCAGCCTGCTAGGCTAGCTGCTCTGCCCCACAGGAAGCCCTGGGGCCTGATCGCCGGAGAGGTGCATGGCCAGCATGGGAGGGGGCTTTGCCCAGAGTTGGAAGAGCACAGTCAGGCAGCCTTCTCCTTTGGGGGGGTGATGCCAGCCCATGCCGCTGTCCACGGGTGCTTAGGGGGACGTGTGGATCATGGAAGCACCTGTCATTGCTTTGCCAATGGGTCACCCCTCAACCCTGAAAAGAGAGAGAGGGAACCCAGGGTGGACAGAGGCTTGGCCTATAAACATCAGCAGTGGGGGTGGCGGGCCTGATTCCTAATCCAGGGAGATCCCCCCGCCCGCCCCCTGTCCCCGACCTTGGTCTACCTGCAATCTTACTGTGCAGCCAGGTGGAGCTAGCTGTTTTGTGACCCCCCAGTGTCCCATGCTCTCCCACCTGGGCAATGCTCTTTCTTACCACTAGAATGCCTTCGTTCCCTCTCTGCCTACCCAACTTTTCCCCACCTCTCAGGACCTGGCTCCAGTGGCTGTTTCTCCAAGAAGTCTGGGGGCCTCCTCCTGAGCCCCCATGGCCTCCTCGGGCAATGCCCACCCCCCCGCCGGCTGCCTTGAGAACCCCACACTGAGGCCCATTCACCCGGGGCTTGTGATTCACAGAAACTAAGTCTGGGTGCCCCACCCTGGCAGCCTCTTCAGCCCCACCTACCTGCTCATCCTGGTTCTCAGCCCCCACCCCAACAGCTACAGGAATTTCAACTGCTCTCAGCTGAAGACTCAGGAGACAAAGGTTTCCACCTTGTGCAAAGGCCCCCCGGGGAGTCGCCCTGCCCATGGCCTTGCACTCAGTACTGCCTGGCCCACCCCAGCCACACCTGCAGTGCACCTGAAGCAGTTCCCCCGGGTAGAGTCAGGCCTGGGCAACGCCAATCTGGAGAGGCGGCGGGCTGGTGTTGCTCTTCAGGAAAGTGGAGGGCGGGGCGGGGGAGGCGGTGAGATTCCCAGGCTGGCTCCAGGGCTGAGATTGTGCTGGGCTTGCGGAAGGTGGGTCAGGAAGACCTGTTTAGCATGAGCTGCCTTACCCCTCCCTGATCCCCACCCACCCCTACCTTGCCAATTCCCCAAAGAAGCCAACCACCCGGGGTGCTGGTCCGTGAGGATGAAGGAGGGGGAGCTCACTTCATTGCTGCTTGGGGGTAATGGACAAGCAGAGTTCTTTCCTCTGAACTTGACACGGAGACCTCTCTGGCCCCACAGCTCTCACCTCCTGGGGCCCAGGGGAGGTGGTGAGCAGTGGACTCTGTTGGGAGAGACTGGACATAATTTATAAGCCGGCTACATGATCATACTAATGAACGATATTAGCCTCTACCTATTAACACCTACTGTGTGCCAGGCAATGAGCAACACAGTTCATGTGCTCTCTCCAATTACAGTAAGGACCTAAAGAACTCCACTTTATAGGTGAGGAAGCTGGGGCTCAAAGCACTTAAGTGACTCATCCAAGGTCATACAGGGCAGGATCCTGATTGTTCTGCTTATGATTTTTTATTTGCATGGTATACTTTCCACCAAATAAAATTGGGTATCTGATGGAAACAAAGAAAAGCATATTTTAAAGACATTACTTCTGTATTTTAGCTAACAAATATTTGAATCATTTCTGATGGTATAATGCAAAGTATGTGTGCATTGATCCTTGTAAGAAAAGTCATGTGAAAGAATGTTCCAATCTGTCTATTGCAGACTTTTGATCACTCCCTGGGGGCAGCCCAGGATGATGAGTATGCGATCTTACAGATCTTAACCGCTGTTCCTTGTTCAGATAAAATGACTTGCTAATGAACACGGGCCTCTTCCCACTCAGCTGTGTTGTTGATTTCCTCATTGCTTTCCCTGTCTAGATGGGGTGGGGAGTGGGGCGTGGGGCCCTGGCTTGTTCATCCAGAGGTCCCAGTGGCCCCCTCCATACCAGTTGAATGAATGTAGGAGGAAATCATTCTCATTCAGCAGATCTTGTACAGGATTTGATCATTTGATTGTCAAATGAGGGAAGAGGGGGAAGATACGGTAAAATAGCTTCCCGAGAGAGGGAAAATATGGTAAAATAGTTACATTATCGTTGTTCAGATGTTTACCTCACTTATGTGGTATCAATGTTAGCACTGAGTCAGCTTGATTACTAATGTGTCCATTGTTTAAGGGTTCATTCATTCATTGGTTCAGTCATTCCGTAAATCCAACACATATATATTGAGCACACACTCTGGAACGTGGTTAAGTAGCAAATGAGATGGGAGAGGCCCAGGAGAGACCTCCCAGAGGGGCTTCTTTAAGAGACCACAAGACAGAAGCTCCACACAGGGCAGTGGTGTGACCCCCATGGGAACCAAGTGAGAGCAGGCGCCTTCCCTTTCCCTGGTACCATCCCAGCATGAGAGGGGTCCGTGTGGGAAAGGGGCATGTGGGAGAGCTCAGCCCAGCCACGCTTCCGCAATTCTAGTCCATGCTGGGCAGGGCGGGGATGGGGAGCTGTGAATCAAATGTGAGGTTGGGATTTGAAGTCGACGAGGTTGAAGTCTTAGTAACTACAGAGGGGCTGCTGAAAGAATCAAAAGTGGCTGTTAAGTTTTGGAACCTTGACTGGAACCCACCAGAGTCCAGGTGGTAGCAGTTATGGAGAGAACAATGAGATTTCATAATCTAACCTCCCCTCCTCTAGGTCTTTACTCAGCCTCCGAGGGGGGCACCATCCATCCCTGGCCATAAGGCAAACCTTGTTGCACCTTCCCTTCTACCCCACACTTCTGGTCCCTTCTCCCGATCTTGTTTTTGGTCTGTCTCTTTACTATAGGCTCCGGAAGACCCGGAGTCTGTCTGCTTTTTGTTCATTGCTGAATCCCCAGCGCCAAGAGTGTGCCTGGAACCTGGGGCACTCTAGCTGCTGAATGAACGAATGGCCATGTATCGCCAAGGAGTCGAGACCTCACACGGGACGGGTTACACATACATGGTGTTCTAAAAAGGCCAGAGGTAATCTTGCTGCTTGGAGAGGTGAATAGAGAGATTTGGGGGCTCTGGGGCAGGGGCTCTTTGACACAGATATTTGACACTGAAGAAATGGACACTCTGAACATTCGCAGAATTTTCAGCGCATGGACATGACGAGGCCAGGGCTGCCGTGCCCTGAGTGAATGAGCAGGGGTGAGGGGGGCGATGCTGGGGAACCACCAGTTGGAAAGCAGTTTTTCCCGGGAATGAGATCAGGCTGCCTTGCCCCGCCTGACGGAGTGGTACTGGTGGTCTGGCCACCAACAAGCCATTCTGCCTCCCTACTTGGCCAGATGAGGGGGTGGGGGGTGGTGGATAGTGGAAGAGAAGTCTTATGTCCCCCAGAGTCTGTTGTCTTCTGGAGAGTGTTTAAGGGCACTAGCTCTGAAGCCAGACTCCCTGGATTCAATCCCCATTCTACTGTGTATTCACTGCATGACCTTGGCCAAGTTACTGTCTCCATTTTGTTTTTTATTTTTTTATCTGTAAAGTGGGGATGATATTAGCAACTGCCTCATTGGATTTTGGAGGATGAAATGAGCTTATATAAATATAAGTGCTCAGGACAGTGCGTCGCACAAGCCTATGAGTGTTTGCTGTTATTTCTGGGATGCTGTGGAGATGGAAACGCTTCCCTTCCCCCCGTGTGTCTCCCTTGTCCTCTTCCCTCCCTGTGGTGTCTACTCCCCCTTCTCCCTCCTCTCAGATTCCCCCAGTTTAGGTCCCCTGTCCCTTCCATGCTAGGGGCCTTCGGGCAGGCGATGGCCAGCCCCTCCTTCCTGCCCTCTCCTTCCTTGAGTGGAGCCTGGGACCCGCTGGTCGTGGGAAGATGGGCCTGGCTGGGTGAGTCAGCCCATCCTGCCTTGCCCGCAGCCGCCGGTGACGGCACTCGATCTCCTGCCAGCTCATCAGAGATCTCTTCTGTGGAGTGGGCAGACATGGAGCCCACATGGCCATGCTCCTCTCCTGAGGGATTATCGCTCACCCTGTGTTAGGCCCCGCACCTCCCTTGTGTGGCTCCAGGGGTGGGGTTGGGGTAGGGTGGGTGGAATTTGCTAGCCGCTCAACCTTGCTGTCCATCCTCCAGCCCTCATCCGTGGCTCTTGCCCCATACCTAACCTTAAAATCTGAGCCCCAGACTACATTGGCTTCCTTTTTCCCACCATCCTGTCTCACCTTCCGTCTCTCCCCATTTTTTCAGTATTCTGCAGCCCCAGCCCTGCTCTCTGGTAACTCTTCCCTTGAGTCCCCCCTCTTTTGTAGGTCTGCCCTTCCAGAAAGCCTTCCTACACTGGCTAGGACCTTGCTACTCAACGCGTGGTCTGTGGACGGATGCCTGGCAGCAACGGCATCCACCTGGGAGCTCCCAGAACTGCATCCTCTCAGAATCTGCATTTTAACACAGTCCCCAGGGATCTGCAGGTGCATTACAGTTTGAGAGTTATTGAGCTAGGTCACCCTTGTTCTTCCAGCCCCTGAGAAGATGGAGACTCTGGGACTCTGGGTCAGCTGGTATCGCCTGGCTGGAGACAGAAGAGAGCATTTCATTCTGTAAATGATGACATGGGCCCTGTTCTGCTCTTCCATCCCCAAAACTATTTTTCGAATGGCCTTCCCACCAGCCTCTCCAGCTGGCTGAAGGCTGGACACACCAGAATTACCCCTGACCCTTGGTTAGCTGAGACACAGGTCTTTCCCAGGCTGCGCTCATCTGGTTTGCCATTTACTGTTCCAGAAGGGCCGTTGAAAGTCAGCTTAACCAATCTGAGTTACCCCCAGACTGGCTCTCCAGAACTTAGGTATTTTGTCAAGAAGTGTTCTTCCATGGTGGCGCCTGGGTGGCTCAGTCGTTAAGCGTCTGCCTTCAGCTCAGGTCATGATCCCAGGGTCCTGGGATCGAGCCCCGCATCGGGCTCCCTGCTCAGCAGGAAGCCTGCTTCTCCCTCTCCCACTCCCCCTGCTTGTGTTCCCTCTCTCGCTGTGTCTCTGTCTGTCAAATAAATAAACAAAATCTTAAAAAAAAAAAAAAAGTGTTCTTCCATGAAACAAGTTCAGGATGGGCTTCCTGTCATCCCCACTTCCTCTCTCTTTCTCCTGTCCTCTCTCTGCCGGGACACACATTAGCATATTAATGCTTCTGGGAAATAGGAGTAAAACAAAACCGTTTAACTTCATTTAGCCCAGAGTTTCTAAAACGTAGACTTCTCCTCTCACTTAGCATCTATGAATGTCCTGTGGGAATAACTTCGGGAAATGCTAGCCTTATTCCCTTCTACATGCGCACTCACACACACTCATACGCACACAGACACACAAACCCTGAAGTCCTTATGTGAGGCTCTCTGGTGCTAAGGGGTCCCTTGCCCCCACATTCTGAGGTGAGAAGCCACGAGTGGTGGTCCGGTGGAGCTTCTCCCTCAACGCCCCTTCTGGGCAGTAGTCAAGTGGGTATAGGCAGTGTCACCTCGCCCAGAATCTATGGGGCCGTTGTTCTCACCCGCTTTTGTTTTGAGTCTCAAATGCTGGTGTCGCCCCAGTCCACCAGCCTCGTCTGGCGCTGGAGTCCTGTCCCTGCCGCAGGGAAAAGGCTGTTCCCATGGGCCTAATGGCCATTATAAAAGAAGGTGTGACTCCCTCCTGAAGGGAGAGGAAGGGAGAGAAGGGCTTTGGCAAATCCAGCAGCTGGCCTGGACTTCTGCAGGAAAGCTCCACGCCTTGTCCACCTGGAGAATGTGTGGCAGCAGCTGGAAGAGGTTTCTAGCCCAAACCTGGCCTGGGCTTTTGCTGACACAGTGGTTAGATGGAACGTGGAACTGGCGGGGCCAGTTCTGACAGCCTGACTCACCGGCTTCTTCGGCCTCCCGGCCTCCTGCACAAGCACAGTGTGGCTGAGGAGGCCAAGGCAGGGAGGGTGTGGGAATCTGTCCGGGAATGCCAGAGTTTGGGCTCCCCAGCCCCTGCCAGGGAGCTGGGGCAGGCTGGGGCCAAGGTCTGGAGTTCATGGAGGCCCCAAGGAACTGGGGGGCACGGAGAAAGTGGTCTTGAGGAACCCTGATGCTCTGAGAGGCATCAGGTATCAGCACAGAGAGGCAGAACTGCGCAGGACCCTAGACGCCTCAGTTTAGTGGAAAGGGAATGGGTGAGGAGGCTTTCCCCAGGCCATCCATTGGCTCTGTGGCAGAGCTGGGATTTCCTGACAATTATATTGAGACATCACTTTTTGTGGCTTCTGACCGCTTCCCCAGCTAGAACTAAATTACCTGAGAATAAATTTATTCCAAAGCTGGATCTGTCCACACTGGAGAATTCCATTTCCAAATACTGAAAGGCACATGCCCTGTTTCCTTACTCCTTATGAGACCCACGTCTCTGAGGAAGCTCAGAGTAGGATCCACCACAGGCCTGGGCCCCCTGCAGTCAAAAAAGATGAGTTTCCAAGGGATGGGAGCTCAAAGAGGCCAGGAACCCAGCGATTTCGGGGCTGGGTGACAGAGTAGACTAGACATGTATGCCCCAAATTGGAGAGGCCCCATTCCACTGGTCTTGGTACCACTTGGGCCACATCTGATGTCCGAGGCCCCATTCAGAGCCCCAGTTCTTAAGAGGGATGATGATAACCTGAGAGGTATTCAGGAGGGTGACCGAGACAGTGAAGGGACACCAAACCATGCCCTATAAGCAAAGTCTGAAGAACCTGAGAACGTTTAGCCTGGGTATGAGACAACTCAGAGGCACAGGATAGCCTTTTTGAGATATTGAGACAACTGTCCCGAGGCAGAGAGATTAGATCTGTTCTCCATGGCCCCAGTGAGGAAAGCAAAGGGCCAGGGAGGAGAAGCCACGGGAGGGACGCCTCTAACAGCCAGGGCAGCTTTGAGTAGTCTCTCCCTGAGGGGCTCAGAGGGTGCTCAGCCAACTTGGAGGCTGCGCGTGTGGACCTTCAAGATCAGATAGTGGGGAGGGAGGCCTGGGAGGCTTTTAAGATCCGTGCAACAGGAGATGAACCCAGAGTCCTCTTCAGTTTGGCGTCCATGCATGCTGGAGCGCACGCTCTCTGCTGGACACCGTGCTAGGTGTTGAGTAAGGACACAAAAATGAGTAAGTCACTGTTGCTGCCCACAAGGAACTCCACGTTCCAGGGAGGGTGAAAATAGAACCATGTGCAAGTCAAGACCCGATGGGGGCCTCTGTGCAGGTGCAAACATGCAGGTCCAGCAGAGGGAAGGACATGTGAGTTGGGTCTCAAAGGACAAACAGGGTTTTGATGGCAGAGCTAGGGCGAGGGCACACTGGGCAGAAGAAACAACACAAAGACAATGGGATTAAACAGGCACGTGGTGTCTGGGAGATGCCTCGCATGGGTGGAGTACAGAGAGTAAGTGGATGGGAAGGAGCCGGAGACAGACAGGGTGGACTGGGGCCAGCCGGGGAAAGCCTTGGGTGACAGCCTAAGAATTCTAGCTGCAGAAGACTGGGAGCTGACAGATGCTTTTACGCAGAGGAAGGCTTTTGTCAGCATTGCTTTCAGCGGTTGCGCCAGTGGTGGTACTCTGGTGGCTGGGAGGTGGGTCGGGAGAGCAAGGAGGGGGGCAACTGGAGGCACTGGTGTCTTGAAATGGTCAAGACCAGGCTTGTAGGGGGCCCAGTTTATGGGTATGGAGACGAGGTGACATCTCAACACCGTTAAGGACTTGGTACCCGAATGAGAAAGGAAGGATTAAAGACGAGGCTACTAGAGTTTCTTGCTTGGATGACTGGGTAGTTGGTGATTTCATTAGCCTTTGTCTTTTGTTTCTCAAAAGCAAACAACCCGAAATATGTGTGGCTCAGGCTCGTTTTAAGCTTGGTGGAGCCCTGAGTAGAGAAAGGAAGGCCCAGGGAGGTGCTGGGAAGCTGGGAAGGAGCTCTCAAGGTAGCCACAAGAGGTCTGAGGTTTGCTACTGGGGTTCTCCCATCCTGGTGCCTCAGTTTCCTCTGAATGAGCAACAGAGGCAGACGCAATGTCCTGGCTTTCTAGCAAAGCCCCAGACCCTCTCCTCCTCCTCCCTCTCTCACGCCTACATCTCTTGCTCCATCCCACGCCCCTCTGCCAAACTTTGCAACTCTCCTCTCAAGATAACCTGGTAGGTTGACAATGAAGTACGTTTGCTGTGCTTCCTGCACCAGCCCCCACCCATGGCCTTCCTGCACCAGCCCCCTAACCCATGGGTGAGTTAGTGTGCCCACCAGCCGGGCACTTGGACCCACAGGGCTCAGACCCACCAGCAGTGAAATGTGGATCTCTTCTCACTGTAATCTCAAACAGTGGTTTGTTCTTGGGTTACCTTAGAGAATTTGGGGGAGAGCTCTTCTTTATCACCGGAAGACACTTGCGCATTGACTAGAAACTACTATAGGTGGAATCCAGGAGAGAGGAAAGTCTGGGGCTGCCTTGGACCTTTACTTCAGTTTAGTTAAACATACCACCCTGTGCAGCTACTACCCACTGGGGCAGTCACCTATAGACCCCCCGGCCATTCCCCTCATTCCCCTGAAGACTTCAGCTCCAGTCCGCCATCACGTTCTCAGTATGAATTCTGTTTTAATTCTTGGTGATTTCAGTGTCCAGGAGTATGATCCTTCCAATAACCTGGCCTCTTGGTTCCTTGATCTCCTGTCCACCGATGATTTTTCCTCTATCCTATCTAACTACTCACTCCCATGGTCAGCTAATCTTATTGTTACCAATGATGACAATTTTTGCATCTTTTCCATTTTAAGCAACATGCTCTGTGACTGCAACTTCCTAACTTTCAGCTCACTCCCTCAAGTCCTCTGACTCATAATTCTTCAGACCCTATAATACATTCATTCTGTCGCCTTAATTTCAACTAGCTCTCAAACCCCTCATGTTCTCCCCTTACTTGCCCAGTTTAAAGTTCTTGGCCCATATCTTTTTTTTTTTTTAATTCTTTTTATTAACATAATGTATTATTTGTTTCAGGGGTACAGGTCTGTGATTCATCAGTCTTACACAATTCACAGCGCTCACCATAGCACATACCCTCCCCAATGTCCATCACCCAGCCACCCCATCCCTCCCACCCTCCTCCACTCCAGCAATCCTGTTTGTTTCCTGAGATTAAGAGTCTCTTATGGTTTGTCTCCCCCTCTGGTTTCATCTTGTTTTATTTTTCCCTCCCTTCCCCTATGGTCGTCTCTCTGGTTTCTCAAATTCCTCATATCAATGAGATCATATGATAATTGTCCTTCTCTGATTGACTTATTTCACTTAGCATAATACCCTCTAGTTCCATCCACATCATTGCAAATGGCAAGATTTCATTTTTTTGATGGCTGCATAATACTCCATTGTATATATATACCACATTTTCTTTTTTTTTTTAAGATTATTTATTTATTTATTTGAGAGAGAGAGAGAGAGCGCATGAGAGGGGAGAGGGTCAGAGGGAGAAGCAGACTCCTGCTGAGCAGGGAGCCCGATGCGGGACTCGATCCTGGGACTCCAGGATCATGACCTGAGCCGAAGGCAGTCGCTTAACCAACTGAGCCACCCAGGCGTCCATATATACCACATCTTCTTTATCCATTCATCTGTTGATGGACATCTAGGCTCTTTCCACAGTTTGGCTATTGTGGACATTGCTGCTATAAACATTGGGGTGCATGTCCCCCTTTGGATCACTACATTTGTATCTTTGCGGTAAATATCCAGTAGTGCAATTGCTGGGTTGTAGGGTAGCTCTATTTTCAACTTTTTATAGAACCTCCATAATGTTTTCCAGAGTGGCTGCACCAGCTTGCATTCCCACCAACAGTGTAGGCGGGTCCCCCTTTCTCTGCATCCTCTCTTGGCCCATCTCTAATCATTCTTTTGCATGCAGCCTTATCGCCCTTACTCCTCTCTTGCCTCATCGTACCTTCTTGGAAAAATCTCTGGTTAAATACTCTTCACCTATTCTACACCTGCACCTGTGTGGTAGCAAAATGTGGGTGGAGAAAGATCCAGGCCTATGCTGACTCCTTTTAAATTCGTGACGCCGACCTCAAGAGAGTTCTTAGCGCTGCCCAGCATTCCTACTATATTTTGTTAGTTCCTTAGTTCTTCTACTTTCCTAGAAAACTGTTTGATCCTCCTCCCCCTCTCCCAAGTATCTAACACATCCTCCTCTATCCTCACTCTTAGATGATAATTGGGCTTCCTATCTCACTGAGAACATGGAAGCAAAACAAAGAGAACTCCAACTGGCCTGCTCCACCACATCTACCCACCCACCTTCCTCAGCGAGTATAGACGAACTGTCCACAATCTATCCAAAGCCAATTCCTCCACTTATGCATGTCCTATCTTCTCTCGTCTGTTCAAGAACATCATTCCAGCAATTCTTCCCTTTTTCTGTATCATCAACTTTTCCTTCTCTGCTGGATTATTCTCATCAGCATAGAAGACATGCTTTTATCTTACAAAATGGCCTCTCTTGATACCACATCGACCTCCAGGAACCACTTGATTTCTCTTTCCCTTTACAACAAAACTACTCATGAAACTGTAAATATTTACTATCTGTAATTTCATTCTTTCCATTTTCTCATGAACCCACTCTAGTCAAGTTTCTGCTCTTACCATGTAACCAAAATTGCTCTTATCAAGGCACCAATGGCTTTCATGTCACTAAATTTGATGGTCAGAAGTTTCCATTTTCAGTGATGGTGGAGTAGAGCCCATCAAATCATCTTTCTTACAGATAATAGCTTAAAACTGCACAAAATATGAAAAGTAACTACATGAGGGTATTAAAGCATAGCCAAAAAGCAGTCAGAAAATTCAGGGGAGTTGGCACTCAGAAGAATAACAATGCATTGGGTAAGTTTTCTACTTTTATAGCTTTTCTGCCAATGGCTGGCTGTAATTGGCTCCATTCAGGCTGTCAAAACTTGAGTAGAAGCTCATAGTCTTACTGGATTGAAGGATTAGAGGCAAGAGTTTGAGGCAGTTGGAAAGTGGAGAAGGGAAATATTGAAAGGAGAGTCACAGAGAGAGTCCCACAAATTCTGAATATAAACTGCCCAAACCTCTAGGTGACCTTTGAATTATGCATATGTAGAAAAGAATCCAAACAGACCAACAAAACTAAGTGAACCGAACAGAAATTTTAGCTGCTGCTACCACAAAGGAAGTTTGAGTTCAGCCAGTTAATTTCCTGCTTAAAAAAATTAATTTTCTTCAAAGGAATATAACACAATCTAGAAGCTATACAATTTATCATTCATAATGTCCAGAATGCAACCCAAATTTACTAACAGAATAAGAAATAAGAAAATGTAACCTATACTTGAAAGAAAAGGCAATAAATGGAGACTGATCATGAAAGCAGATAAAGATTTAATTTTTTAATTTTTAAAAAAGATTTATTTTTGTATTTAGAGAGAGATAGAGTGAGCTGGGGGAGGGGCAGAGGGAGAGGGAGAGAGAGAATCCCAAGCATACTCCTCACTGAGTGTGGAGCCTGACATGGGGTCCTGTCTCACAATCCTGAGATGACAACCTGAGCCAAAGTCAAGGTTGGTTGTTCAACTGACTGAGGCAGACACCTAGGTGCCCCAGCAGACAAAGATTTTGAAGCAAAGATTATAACTTTGCTCAAAGATATAAAGGAAAATATACTTGTAAATAATGAATAAATAGAAAATTAGTAGGAAATATTATCAAAGAAATACAGAGTATTAAATAGCACCAAATGGAAATTCTAAGACTGAAAAATATAGTATGTAAAATAAAAATTTACTGGATGAACTCAACAGCACATTTACAATGATGGGAAAAATTGTCAGTGGACTTGAAGATAGGTCAATAAAAATGAACTAATCTGAAGAACAGAGAATAAAAATAGACAGACACTCGATGATCTGTGGGAAAATATATAAAGACCTATTAACATACAGGTAATTGGAGTCCCACTCTGAGAGGACAGAGAAAATGGAAACATAAAAATAATTGAGGAAATAACGGCCCAAATTTCCCTAAACATGGTGAAAGATGTAATGTATAGATTCAACAGGCTTAGCACACCCCAAGCATGATATAGTCAAAGAAAACCATGCTTAGGCACATTATAGTTAAATCACCCAAAGCCAAAGGTAAGAGAAAATCTGGATAGCAAGGCTGAGAAAAATGATATGATACATACAGGGAACAGTAATATGCGTGATGCTAGATTCTCGTCAGACATGATGGAGGCCAGAAAATAGTGGAACAGCATCTTTAAAGTGATGAGAGAAAAAAAGATACCATCAACCAGAATCCTATATCCAGAGAAATAATCCTTCAAGAATAAAGGTAATATAAAGACATTTAAAGATAAATGTAAAATAAGAGACTTCATCAGCAGGGCGCCTGGGTGGCTCAGTCATTAAGTATCTGCCTTCGGCTCAGGTCATGATCCCGGGGTCCTGGGATCGAGCCCCACTTCGGGCTCCCTGCTCAGCGGGAAGCCTGCTTCTCCCTCTTCCACTCCCCCTGCTTGTGTTCCCTCTCTCGCTGTCTCTCTCTCTCTCTGTCAAATAAATAAATAAAATCTTAAAAAAAAAAAAAAGAGAGAGACTCCATCGCCATCAGCCCTGCACAATAAATGCTAAAAGAAGTTCTTCAGACTGAAGGGAAATAATACCAGACGGAAACAGACATGAAAAGCATCAGAAATGATAAATATTAAAGACGATTTTTCTTTTAATTTCTTTCAAATACATGAGATGTTTTAGAGCAAAAATTATTACTTTTTTGTGGGATTTATAGTATATGGAGGTTTAACACATAGAACAAATATAGCATAAAGGAAGGATGTGGCAAATGGGCCTATGTGGTTGCAAGATTCTGACATTTTACTTGAAATGGCACAATATTAACTTGAAGCAGGTAAAGTTTAAGGATAAATACTGTCATCTCTAGAGCAGTCACAAAAAAATGCGAAAGGTATAGCCAAAAAGCCAATTGATAAAATGGAATTCTTAAACTATTTAATTAGCCAATAGAAGGAAAGAAAGGAAAAATAGAGGACCCAAAAGAGATTTGACAATCAGAAAACAAATAATAAAATGGTAGATTTAAATTCAACCGTATAAACAATGACGTTAAATGTAAATTGATTGAACACTCCATTTAAAATTCAGATTGTCAGAATGAATAAAAGTAAGAGTGAGTCCTAACTATTTGCTATTTACAATAGTTGCATATTAAAATAAAGACACAGAAGGGCGCCTGGCTGGCTCAGTCAGTAGAGTGTGGGACTCTTGATCTCAGGGTCTTGAGTTTAAGTCCCATATTGGGCATAGAGTTTACTTAAAAATAAAATAAAGTTAAATTAAAAATTAAGAAAGACACAGATAAAGTGAAAGTTAAAAAATGGAAAAAGGTATAGAATGCAAACAGTAACCATAGGAAGACTGTAGAGGCTATGTTGATATCAAATATAGTAGGTATAGAAACAAAAATTATTAACAAAAACAGAGAAGGACATGTCATAATGACAAAAGGGTCCATTTGTCAGGAAGATGTAATAAGCAAATATTATACCCAACAACTGCAGAATACACATCTTTCAAGTGCACATGGTACAGTCACTAAAACTATATGCTGGGCCATGAAACAAATCACAACAAATTTAAAAGGACTGAAATTATGCAGAATGTGTTCTCTGTGTATAATGGAATTAAATTAGAAATAAAAAGAAAATATGTAGCAACTTTCAAATATTTGAAATTAAATAACACATGGGTCAAAAAATTCACAAGAGAATTTAGAAAATATTTTTAACTAATGGATAATGAAACTACAGTATGTTAAAATTTGCAGCTGACACAGTTTTTAGAGGGAACTTTAAGTGCTTGAAAGGCATAAAATCAATGACCTAAATTTCCGCTTTATGAATCTAGAAAAGCAAAGCAAAATAAATTCCAAGGAAGTGGAAGAAAGGAAACAACAAAAGAGCAGAAACTAATGAAATAGAAAACAAACATTAAAGAAAGGTCAGAAAGTCCTGATCTCTGGGTTGTGAAGTCAGGGCTCTCTCTAAATAAATAAATTAATAAATCTTAAAAAAAAAAAAAAAAAGACCTGAGGTGAGATCAAGAGTCGGACGCTTAACCGATTGAGCCACCAGGTGCCCCACCTCTTCTCTTTTCTATCTACACTCATTCCCTTGGTCATCTCATCCAGTCTTTTTTAAATTTTTAAATTTTTTTAAAATATTTTATTTATTTATTTATTAGAGAGTGAGCAAGAGAGAAACAGCATGAGAGGGGAGAGGGTCAGAGGGAGAAGCAGGCTCCCCGCGGAGCTGGGAGCCCGACATGGGGCTCGACGTGGGGCTCGATCCCAGGACTCCGGGATCATGACCTGAGCCGAAGGCAGTCGCTTAACCAACTGAGCCACCCAGGCGCCCCATCTCATCTAGTCTTAATGGTTTAAAAGCTCTCACATCTTTGCTCAGAGATGTCTGGTGTCTGGCTCCAATTATTCTAGACCCTCTTTAGGATGTGGGGCTCTTGGCATCAATTTGTCCCCTGCTGCATCCTGGTCACCAATGCTGGGACTCTAAGAAAGGTCCTACTTAATCATACAGCGGCACTAACACCAAAGACTCTGCTCTATGCCAACATAGTGCCAGGTGCTCTGTGTGTGTGTGTGCGCGTGCCTGTGGGGGGGTGCTCTCTAGCCTCTTCTCTGTGCCAGGTACTGCGGGGATCACCGCCCTCAGGGAGCTCACAGTCACGTGAAGGTAGAGATGATGGGCTACAACAATTAGCCAGGGTGGTGAGTGTTATGCTGGGCTCCAGCAGAGCACCAGGGGGTGGGGGTGGGGAGCACCAGAACGTACGCCTGGTCCAGTGCAGGAGGCGAGGGCGGTGTAGGAGAAGGGATCTGGCCTGCCATTCAAGAAACCCGAGCTCTAGACCCTAGAGCTGCTGTGTGGCCCCGCCTGGGTCTCCGTTTCCTCACCTGCAAAACAAGGGGGCTGGACTAGACCGGAGATTTTCCAACTCCTTGGAACCTGGGGTTCTGAGGATCGCCCTCCTGGGAAGAAGGGGGTTGGGCAGTTGGAGCTCCTGCCCCTAAACTCTTTCAGCAAGGCTGCTTTGATCTTACCTATTGGTTTCAGGCTTCCATGTTAGATGCCATTCACCTAAAGGATTCTGTGGCTGAAAAAGTGTGAAAATCACCCGACAAGGGGAATCCTGAAGACCCTTCCAACTCTACAGCCTGAGACTGACACGGGCCAGTTCCAAAGGGTGGGTCCCGGCTGCTGGATGGTGAGGCCAGGGTGCCCCCTCAGTCCCGCTTCCTGCCAGCCCGCCTTCCGGCCCCTGGCTCGGGGTGGGGAGGCTACAGGTCCCCCTCTACAGCCTGCCGAACTGTCCAGCCATCCGGGAGCTCTGGTTTGTTGAGGCCAAGAGTAAAGGCTCTGCCCGCAGCGGGGACCCAAACTCAGGCAGGCACAGGGGCCAGGTGGGGCCAGCTCTGGGCTGGCAAAAGGAAAACGGAGAGGTTGGGCAAGAAGCGCTTCTTTCAGAGTCAGAACTGGCCCCTTGTCTGCGAAATGGCTTTTATCAGCTTGGAGAAGCCAGTGAGGTCGCAGGGCGGGGGAGGCGGGGTTTGACTCCTAGTTTTGTCTCAAGAGCCTTTTTGGAGGACAAGAATTTTTTACCCAGATGTTTCTTGAATTACAAAAAAACACCACAAAACCCAAAAAAACAACACCAAGCGAACAGTATGTGTCCAGGGCACCGGGTCTTGCTCTAGTCTCTGACCCAGGTTACAGGGGCTCCCAGGGGGCTCTACAGTCAAAGGGAGGTCCCGAGAGGGCAGCTGAGATGTCAGCCTAACTGTTGGCAGGGGCTGTCTAAAGGCAGTTCCAGCCAAACGGAGAGAAGAGCAGCCTTGGCTTCAGACTTGGTTCAGATTCTGAGTCCATCACTTACTAGCTGTGTGACCCTGCATAAATAATGAGGCCTCTCTGAACCAAAGTTTCATTATCTGTGAAATGGGAATGGTCAAACCTGCTTTGTGGCATCGATATGAAGACTAAACATAGGGCGCCTGGGTGGCTCAGTTGGTTAAGCGACTGCCTTCGACTCAGGTCATGATCCTGGAGTCCCGGGATCGAGTCCCACATCGGGCTCCCTGCTCAGCAGGGAGTCTGCCTCTCTCTCTGACCTTCCCCCCTCTCATGCTCTCTATCTCATTCCCTCTCTCAAATAAATAAATAAAATCTTTAAAAAAAAAAAAGAAAAAAAAAGACTAAACATAATTACATAATTAATACGTGGTTACTCCTCTCCAGGTCTACACCTGTGCCCACGGCCCAGCTGTCCTCCAGGAAAACTTTGGGCCCCAGAACGCAGGACTGTGAGCTTGGGAAGATCCAGAATGACACACCTGGGCCCCACTGGCCTTGGAGGCCTGGTTGAAGCTTCCTTTCTGAGTGAGGTGTAGAGAACAGGATTTTAATGGCTTTGTGTAGAGAGGGTTGGATTACGGCCTCGAGATTTGAACCACTTGATTAATATGGAAATGTTTTTTAATTTAATTCACCAGTCATGAAACTTCTTAATGGTCGACTGATGGGTCTGGAACATTGGGAGCATGCAGCCCTTTCTTATATGGAATATGTCTGCTGATCTGCCATCAGTGGGGCTCATCAGCTTTGACATACTCCCCTGAGCAGGCTGACACACTACTCAGTGACATTTGTACTCTGCCGACTCGTGGCAGGTGTCTGAAGGATGACCAGTTAGGGTGGGGCATGCCTGCTGGAGTCATTGGGGCTCTTGGGGGGTTCATTAGCCCCATATTCTGACCCACCAAACCAGGTGGCCCCGGACTAGATGATCTTCACGGTGGTTTCTGATATCCGATATTCCACAAATCATGACTTTCTACTCATCAGCATGTCTGCACAGCAACCCACGCTCATAAGATGTGCAATGTTAGCATGCCTCAAGGTAGTGTGAGCTTCTAAACCACTGGGTTGAATTGTGTACCTTACTGCCTTTGTATCAGGGCTGTCTTACCATGTTCTAGGGCCCCAACAGCTGGGAAGGCTCCTGTGAGTCGATCAGAGTATACTTGGGCTGGGACACAGCATGCTTGGGTCTCAGCCTTGGTTCTGCCACACACTTGCAATGTGAGTCTGGGAAAGGCAATTTCTCTTTTAATCTGTACACTGGAATGTAATACTCTGAGCTCTGCTTGTCTCACTAGAATGAGGTAAAGCTCAAAACAGAAAATGAATACCTTAAGGCTTTGAAAGGTAAAGGGGTTATTTTTTGGTCCCTCAAGTAAAAAGACTATTGTTTGTATTAACAACTTCTGTTCACTCTTTCTCTGACCGTGTTGGGCAACAGAATGCACTGCATTTTAAGAAGTGATGCACAAAGACTGCTTTGTCTCTAGAGTAGCTTGGACTACCGGCGGGATCCGGGTCCTGGGCCAGGCCAGCTGCAAAGGGGCAGGAGGAAATGGCTTCCAGGCTCAGGGACAGATAGACTTGAGCAGCCTGGCCGTGGGGGTCTGGGAGACTCTGCTTTGTGGGACCCTGGGACCTTTCCTTTGGTACCATCTAGGCTTCCAGCTGCTCCTGGTGCCTCCCACTTTGGTCCTGTCCTCTGCTCCTAGACCCCAAGGTCCTCCCATGCTCATACGCTAGTCGTCTGAGGGGCCAGAAAGGCCCACCACCCTCTTGGCCAGGGATGGCTGATTGAGGACCTTTGTAGCCCTTTGCCACTCCTACACATTAGATGCACCCACACTCACATCAAGTGACATTTCTTTGCTGTTAGTTTTAATTTCCCAGTGATCACACCACACGTGGGAACTCTGGGGGAAGTGAGACGGCTAATCCACCCATTGTTGCCGAATACTTAGAAATTCTAGCTGTAACCACGATGGTGGTGTCAGACCGCATTTTGCTTTGCAGCATTGTCCCACGTTGGACTACCACGTTCACGGCCGTGAAAGTGATATACACCGGTAACAAATGGATGTCACGCCCATGAGCTGGGGAAGCCAGACACAGCAAGCGACATCCTGACTCCATTTATATAAAGTGCCGAACAGGCAAAATTACTGTGTGGTGTTACCAGTTCGGATCGTGGTGACCCTTGGGGAGTGGGGCTATTTACAGGCACAGCCCTTCGGGCACTGGTAACATTTAGTTCTTGATCTGGGTGCTGGTTGCGTGGGGTGTTCGGTTAGCAAAGATTTATAGAGCAATACACATGTAAGTTGTGTGTTTGTCTGTCTGTCTGCGCTATTGTAAGGAAAGCTTAACCATCCGACATTTCTTGATTTTGAATTTGTAATCTGAGCTCGCATTTCAGAGCCAATACATGTTTTCAGGTCTCAAGACATTTTCAGGGGCCCCAGACGCAGTATATTAACAATCTGGGTCACAGACAGGCCACCTTCCTCCCCCTGGGCTGAGAGCCAGCCTGTCCTCCCTAGACACTCTGACCATTACCCAATCGAGAGATGACCCAGAAAGTCAGGGCCACGGCTCTGTAGAGAGGCCGTGCCAGGCACCACCCTCCCGAGCTGGGAAAAGTTCATCTTTAGGCTTTCCCTCAGCTTTCTCAACCTTCTCCACCCAGATGGCCCTGACATGCAGTGATGGCCTGTCCAGGCCACCACTTGGAATTTACCACCTGTGTCTTAGGAAGTTCCCCGTGTGCGTCTTGTCCTGTATGTCCCTCTTGTGGCTGGGGCCCATCACCTCCTCTGCTTTTGTGATGCTCTAAGTACCTCATACAGGACGCAGGTAAGATACACTTTCAGTAAACATGGGATCCCCTTATGTCCTTGACGTTTCTTTCCCTACAAGTGCTCTGCCTGGTGCATTCACACGTGGGGTGCCTTTTCCCTCTCCAAGCTCGGTGACATCGGGCACATTCGCTCTCTCCTTAAGTCTCACTTATTTGTCAGATGAGGGCATCAATGCTGGCGTCATCTAGTCACTGTGGGGCTCAGATGTGCGGACACGGAGCAGGTGCTTATGCGTGGTGGTGCCCGTCTCCCTCAGGTGGTGCTCAGTCCTAGCCTGGCGCAGGCTCAGTAAGAGGAGAGCCTGGAAGGGAGTGCGCAGCTCTGCTTTCCTCAGTGGTACCCCCAAATAATCCACTGCTCAAAAAAGTTCACAGAAATGCCAGCAATTTATTGATTTCCTATATTTCCACAAAAGCAAATACATAGTGCATCACACAGGGAAACTGGGCCTGGCCAGCACAAGGTTCTTATACAAACATGGGGCAAATGGAAGGCTGGGCTCCAGAGGGGCTCCAGGGTACCTCCAGCATCATCTCCCGGGCTTCCCTCGGCTCATCTCCCCCTGCCCATCCCATCCTCCAGCCTTCCTCATCCTGGCCATCCCACCTTTCAGCCAGGCTCTGGGGTGGACAAGAGAGAACATCACTGTCCCCACGTGTCTGGAGAAAACCCTTCACTGCATCACTAGGGGAAGCGTGGGGTCTGCGATGCTGATCTGGCCCCCACTGGACAGGCTGCTGGTGGCCAATGACCAGATCTGTCTGAAGCACAAGAGATCCTGGGGTCAGGGCAGGGAAAGGCAGAGACTGAGTGGTCTTTGTCCTTCCCCATTGGCCCCAAATTGGAATGTCTTGTTTGGGGTGTCAGCCCTGGTAGCATGAGGCCAGTGTGGGCCTCAGCAAACCCCTTCCTCCCTGTCTTTGGGAAATGCCTCCTCAGGACTCTCTCAGCGTTGCCTCTTCCAAAGGCCACGGGTCCGAGGCCCGGGTGACGGGCCCAGCTGGCGGGCTGAAGAAAGCACAAAAGAGGTTACAAAATCAGGCCTGGCCTAACTGTCCATCCAGCCCACCGTTCCCCAAGGCAGAGGGCTGGGCCCACCTGGCTCTTCACCCCGGCTGGTGACAGAAATCCAGCAGAGAAGTGGCAGGAAGTGAGGGCAGGGCTAAGGGAAGGGGCACCTCCCTGGGGGTGAGGGGCTGAAAGCCACAGCCTCACTGGTAGTGGGCTATTTCTCTCTTGTCCTGACTGGATTGGACAATCCTCTCACACTGGGGGGACCCCCAAAGCCAAGCATCCCGTGTCTCCTCCTTCTTCTCTGAGGATGTAAGCTGCATGAGGACGGGGCAGTGGTCTGTTTGGTTCACGGATGTATCCTTGTGCTTATAACACTGCCTGGCACATCCTGGTGCTCCATATGTATTTTTTTTAAGAAATGAATTCCTCTGAGCCCTGGTGATCGGCAGAGGAGTCATCCTGGAACCTACACCCAGGACAGCCTGGTGGGACCACGCTCCCACGTGGCCCCTGAGAGAGAGGGAGTCAGGAAGAGACCTTCCATCATGAGCAACAAGGGGGGAGGGCATCACGGACCCACAGCAGTGGGGGACACTGATTAAATGGCCCATCATCACAGGGCTGGCCCCAGTCTGTCACATGTCTTAACAGGCACATCCATCATCCAGAAGGGTACTTTTCTGTTCTGACTGCTGAGGTAAGAAGTGGGTTGGATGGGGGGGTAGAGCGGGGTGGGGGGCAGGGGGCCTGGGAGGAGGATGAGGACGAATGAAGAGTGAGGAGCTCCTCTTATTCTTCTAGAGAAGCCTGTGGACCAGGGAGCCAATTCCTAGCTGGCACCAACAATGTTGGTGCGGGTGGCAGAGGCAGACATCAGGAAGCCTTGGGAACCCACGTTCTGCTCTATCTTACAGTGTATACTAAGGGCTATTTACAGCGAGCTTTTCCATGAGGCTCTCCTGAGGTCCTCCTACTTCCTCTCCTCTGAAATGCACACGAGTCTGGGGTCTTGGGTGTGGCTGGTGCCCCTGACAAGCCTCTTATATCACATCCTCTGTGGTTTTCCCTAAGACAGAGTGGAGACAGGATGGCTGGTTTTCAGGGTAAGGTGGGGTTGGCCTCCGGCTGGGGCTGGAGCTGGAGCTTGTTGGTGCCCTGAAGTGACAGCTCCCTTTCCTGTTCTATCCAAATTCCCATCTTCCAAGTCTCCTGAGACCCAGAACCCTCCCTCTCTTGAGTCTTAGCAAGGAAGTATCCTCCTGGTTAATTTCCAAATGGCCACCGTCCTACCGGGGCCCCAGCTGTCCCCCTCACCACTGGGAATGTGAAGACCAAACAGCCATTCCCCAAACAGCTCTTTGGCTTTGAGCACCATTTTGCCTTCTTTCTCCTGAAATAAATAGATGACAAGCCCCTGAAGGCAGGGGCTTTCCAGGCTGAGCCTCCTCTGACGGGTATGCAGCCCAAGAGCATGGCCAGCCCCATCTCTCTGGCTCCTGCAGCCCAGAGCAGACTTCAGATAGCAAAGCAAGCATGACTGTCCTTGCCCGTCCCCTGGAGCCCCAACCCTGTCCAGCCCCAGGTCCTGTGGCCCTGCGGGAAGGGAGGCATGATCAGACAACTAAAGTTTCCCATGAGATACACTGAACCTCAGCAGCCCTGCCAGCCTCCCTTCCTGCAAAGCTGCCTCTTACGGGGGGTAGGTTGGCCCGAGCCCCAGTTACTCTCCCCTCCCACCTCCCCACTACCCTCGCCCGGGGGATGGTTCCCTCGCAAGGTTTCTTGTGGACTTGACCCTGGTACGGGTCCCCTGCCCTGGCATGACATATTTTGGGAACTACAGGCTGCTAAACAAAAAGCACAGGTCGTGTGGGAAACGTGGGAGAGTGAGAGTCCTTTTTACCACCTCACGAGCTGCAGAAACAGCTTATTTAGCTTTTTGCAGTTTGTGGTCACACTTTTAGGCACTCATGCACAAGCATGCGTGCGCGTGCGCTCACACACACACTTACCCTATACATATATATATACCATTTCTCAGCGAAAGAAGTATTGACATGAAACATAAGCCCCTTTAACTCAAGAAAAGTCCCCCCCCCACCCTTCCCAACCCCCCTTGCCTGCCAGTTCCCCCAAGGAAAAAAAAAATCTAAAAATATTTCCATCATCCACAGTTTTCAGGTTTGCTTTCAGTTGCATTTGAACTTTTCCAAACACTGCACAGGGTGGGCAGAATCACCCCTCCAGCAAGGCCTGAGGTCTTCTCAGCTGGATCACATCATTTCTGGAAAAGGAGAGGTCATCTGGTTAGCATTTCTGGGGAGACACCCCCACACCAGGAGGTCTAGCCAATACTGCCCCCCCTTTCCACCCATGTCCGCATAGATGTGCCCCCTGGCTGGCGAGGGCATTCCGAGTCGCCCCTGACACATTTGTAGGTCACTCTTGCTGAGCCAGAAGCTTGTCAGCTTTGTCCCTCCCCCTATGCCCACCCTGTTTGGTGAGCACGGTGCCCCGCACGGTGCTGAGGGTCCAGACTTCCCTCGTTGAGAAGCTATTGACTTTTGTCTTCTCTCTTTGTCCACACTCATGTTGTTGAAGCTTTTCTGTCAGGAGAAGGTGTCTGACGTTTTATCTATCTTCACCTGGACTGGAGTTTCAGCCTCTCCCCGACCAGGCCCCTCCTCAGGTATTGGCATGCCGGCAGATAACCAGGGTGCTAAGGAGCCCCCTTCAGCTCAGGAGACCCTGTCCTCACCCCTGGCTCTTTGCAGATGGCTCCACAGCAGGGCCACCTCTGGTGACCCGCTAGGGAAGGTTAATGATGTCACCTGCCTCAGAAACACTTGGGATGCTTGTTTAATAATGCACTTTCCACTCCAGTGCTCCGGAGTCAGATCTGCTGGGGTTGGGGCCAGGAGTGTGTGTTTTAGGAAGCAGCCCAGGTGATTCTACTGGAAGCTAAGGCTTGCAGGCCTTTGTCATAGATACTGGTTCTGAGTTTTCGGTCCCTGGAATCATCAGCTAGAAATAAGCTTAGCCACATTAGGCATGTGCAGACTGGAAAGTGAATTATAAAAAGGATAAGAAAGTGAGCTGTAGGTGTGCAAACCCAGAATGACATATTGTATCACTGCGGGGGCAGGGGGGGCATTCATACCATAGTCCATGTGAACGGCACCACCTAGGTTGTGCAGTGCATAACCTACACAGCTGTACCTGGAAGTTCTGCCCAGACCTCTGGCCTGCTGATGCTATCAGGACACTGCCCATCCCTAATGTCCTGTGGCCAAGTAGCCTATATGGCTGTCCTCACAGGCCTTGCGTCGGCCACGGTCAGGCCATCTGCCAGGTTGAAGGATGCTTCTGTGCCCTGCGGAACACAGGCCTGGCCTCTCCCTCTGAGACCAGCTGAGGCAGCTGCAGGGGTCCTGGACGTGCCTCTGCCCTGGGGGGGCCGATTCTTACCTGCAATCTGTACTTGCTTGGGCAGCCCCTTCTTAGAATCGGGAGGTGAAGTTCCTGAGGCTGTTGGGCCCGGCTAAGGTTCCCAGCATGTTCCTATCCAAGCCGTGCTGCAGGGGGAAGAAACAGCAGCTGCGTGAAATACTCTAGGACGAAACTGTGGGACTTCCCACAGGGCCAGACACTGGCTTCCCAGAGTGGCCTTGGGCTTGAACCAGACCCTGCCCTCCCAGAGTGGCCTCGGGCTTGAGCCATAGCCCTCTGGATTCATTATATATGTGTGTCAGGGCTAAACCTGGCCTGATTAAATGCGCAACCAAACATAAGGCCGTGGATATGCCCAGGTTAGTAAAGCGTGTCTGGCTTCCACCAGCGCTTCTGAATTTCCTATGTGGATCTGCAGAAATCTGAATTAAGGCATAAGGATTTAAGCTCGTAGTCATTACTCTTTAAACAGAACAATAACCAAAGTCAGATTAGAAAAGCTGTTTGTTTTTCTTCCTTCTGACTGTCCCTGTTTTTTTTTTTTTTTTTTCCCCAAACCTTGACAAGAGCTCTTGGCAGCGAGGAGGACACGTCCAGCGTTTCTCACATACCAGAGAGGCGCCTGGTGCTGGTACTGAGGAGCTGCCACGCTGTAGGCTCTGTTTACCTGTCTGCCCTCCCACCTGCAGCCCCACTAGCCCCTGAGCTCCTGCTGAGGAGTGACAGAATCTTGTTTCTGCTATTTCTCCCAGCATACCGCAGGTGCTCAATAAATGCTTTGGAGTGAATGAGGACAGCAGATGGGCCCTAGAGGCCCTTCAGAAGGGGCGCCTGGTGCCGGCTAAGAGCTCTGAGAATCTGTCAGCTCTCACTGGCCTGTGGGAACATGAGGGCTCCAGACACCAGGTGGTTCACAGCCCAAGGCCTGCTTGGTCTGGGCATGAATCACATGATGTTGGTTTTTCCACCACAGATTTGCTTGCTTGCTCCTGTTGAGCTTGGCTGGATTTGGTGGAAAGAGCCCAGGAGTGAGAATTCCTGGGTCCCAGCCCTGCTCTTGCCATGACTCACTGCATCAAGGCAAAGTCCTGTTCTTCAGGGTGGACACAAGCCCCATGGTCTGCCTCACGGTGGTTGTAAGGACCCAGTGGGCAGTGCGTGTGCGGGTGCTCTGGGGACAGAAACATGGCCCTCGTCAAGCAGGACTAGAGGGAGCAATGGGGACCGGATGGCGAAGCTGGTTCCCACGGGTGCTGTACAGAACAATGTTAACAAGGGGACTCTCTGGGTGCCTTAGGGGGGGTGTGGTGTCAGTATTCCCGGGTGAGCTGAACCTTCTGGACCACTTGAGGAAGTTGTCATGGAACAGCTTGAGGAAGTTGTCACCCAGTCTCTTCACCCACCTCCCTTCCACAGAGCCTCCCCTGCAGCTGCCCCGTGGCCAAGCCTACCCACACTGTGGTGTTACTGGGAAAGAGCACTGGACTGTCCACCAGAGGACATGGGCCACCACTGGCCATGGCCTTCAGCCTTCCCCAGTCGACCTTGACTGCCATGGTCCCTCCTATCTCCCTGCTGTGCTGGAGTTAGAATTGTTCCTCCTTCTTCCCCTTGGGCTGCTGTGGGAAGTCTCCTCTGCTACCCGATCAGGTCACTCCTGACCCCCTGCGCCCCCCTCTGTTCCGTGGTCTTCCTCATCCTCCCGCCCCTTCACTTTCCCCTGCTCTGCCCATTTCTCGTCTCACGACAGAGATGCTTGGGTCCCCTCTGTCATTAAACAGGGGTCTTTTTACCCATGCCTTTGTCTCCCTCCTTTCTGGACCACACTGGTTCTCCCCTCTGCCGCTCTCCGCCCCTCCCCGTCCCTCCTCGCCCACGGCAGGGGCCCCAAGGGCTCCCCTTGCTTTGCCAGCAGTGCTCTTGCAGGTGGCCTGGGACTTCCGGATCGCCTCATCCAGGGGCCTCCCTGGTTTCCATCCTCCCTGCTGCCTCAGTAGCCCCGGGGACCGCTGCCTACCCGCTCCCGTGCTTTGTCCTCTCGCACGGGCTGCAGCCCCCTCCTGGCTAGCTGGCACAGCGTCTTCTGGCTCCCTGGCCCTTTGCTCTCCTTGGCCCCCAGCTGAGGGTCTTCTCCATGCTTCTGCCTTTATCCTCCAAGACTCTCCCACACACCTGTGCCCCATGGTGGTCCTGCCTGCTCTCGGGGCTTCTACCTGCCCAATGTTCCCGTCTATGTGGCAGCCTGGCCTCTCTCCTCAGGTCCCACACCCGCACCCCAATCCAATCCCCTCAGACTTGACCTCCTGAAATCGGGACTGCTCTCCCTCTCCCTACAAGGCCTACCTGGCCTCTTCCCAACCGATCTATTTCTGCTAATGTGGCCACAGTGTCTCCAGGCTTGCACTCGAGCATGGTCAGTCTGACCAGTCTGTCTCTTCCGCGTCCTGTCCTTGGTCCGGCCTCATCACTGCCAACATCTCTGTCTAAAGAACGGCGGCCGCAGGAGCGGGAGAGGCCAGTGTGGAGAGGTTTGGTAAACTAAGACCTGGGGTAGGACTTTGTGTTTGACGAGGTTGGGAGGCACTGAGGACAGAGAGGAGCCAGGGTCGCCACTTGACAGATGCAGCTGCCCCAGCACCTCTCAGTTCCCTGGGCCCTGCCCCTGTATCCAAGTATTGCTTTAATCATGACACTCTCTACCTAAAGCCCTCAATGGCTCCCTGGGGCCAAGGGCAAACTCTCACAGAGATTAAAGGGGTTTGTAATCTAGCCCAAACCTACCTCTGAAGCCACAGAGCACATCACGCCCTCAAATGAATTCTGTGCCTTTTGCCCACCCCGTTTTTCAGTTTGTTCCTAAAGGATCCCCCCAGGCCTCTCACACATTACCTTGATTCCCTCTGCCCTCCATGCACTTGGCACCTCCCCAGAATTCTAGCCGAGAGATTTGCTCAGAGTGTGATCACATTCATCGTCACGCACATTGGTCTCTCAGCTCTGACTCTCTCTGTCTGGAGTGCGGCTCAGTCCCCGCCATGGGGTGGGGTGGGCCATTCTGCTTCTCTTTCCTTGCCCCACTCGGACTTGATTCTGTGCAGGGCAAGTACAGGAGAACCTCATGGGCAGGGGTCAACAGTGCGGGCCCTTACCTGTCTGAGGACGCCCTGCAGTTCCTTGCTGGACCACATGTCAGACAGGAGGAGGCGGGCAGCTTCTGCAGCCTTGGGTGAGGCACTGGGCAGGCAGGAAGTTCATTTGTGGGGTGAGACTCGGGGAGACATGAGAATGAGCACCCTCCTCCCTCCTCCCCTCACCTCAGGTCTTAGAGACGTGGGGAGGCCCCAGGGGTGCATGAGAGAGGAGCCCCATCGGGCTGGTCACTCTGCGCAGTGGGCATGACCCCACGGCCCTGCCCACTTAGAAGTGTCCTAGGATTCTCCTTGGGGGCTGTGAGGGCGAAGGTCGCCCAGCCCTTGTTCTGGGAGGAGAAAGCCCCATGGAGCAGAATAAAGTTCCCGCACAGCGGGGTCTGCTGCTCCATGCCTCCTGCTGACCCTCTAAGGACCCAGTGTCCCCTGGTGACCCACAGCGGAGAATGCACCACCTCTGCCCTGTTTGTGCAGCCCGAGGGCCTGGCTGCTGGATTCATCCCTACAGTGCTCTTGGCTTCGGGAACTTCTCTGCATCCAAGCCTCTCCTGCCCTGGCTCTCCTCTCTGTACCGGGTACTGCTTCTGCCGCACCTCTGAGACTTCGCAGGGAGTCGTGCTTAGCATGGGGCGGGGGTGAGGCGGTGTGGGGGTGAGGTGGGGAGGAGACCGCCCGCTTCCCCGCCCACCTGCTGCGGTACAGGTTGATGACGTTGTTGACCATGCTGCTGGTGAAGTACTGCTTGGCCATCTGAGGCTGGGAGGCCATCAGGTTCCTCACAGTGTAGCAGGCCGAGGACAGGATGTCTTCTGAGTTGCTGGTGTTCCCAGTGTGACTGGTGAGGAGCCTGGTCACCTCTGGGAACACTTGGTTCCCTGCGAGAGAAAGGAGTGGAGAGCACAGGCTCAGATGACCGAGGGAGAGAGGGGCTGAGGGGCTCCCTCTGGGGCCATAGTCCCGGACTGCCCTCAACCAGGTTCCTAGACAGGTGACCCCTCAAGGCTCCATTCTAGCTCCAACCCAGGGCTTGGGACCCAGATGGGACCTCTGCACACCTGCCCCCCACCTCCAGGGGACCTGCCCCTTCCTACCCCCAAGCTTCTCTTGGGCCAGCTTCCCCTCTTGGAATGCTCACCCTAGGGAAAGTTTAGAGGGGGACCTTCCAGCAGGCTCTGGAAAGTGGGGGGTCTGCCAAGTCCTAGCTGGAGGCCCGGGGCAGAGGGGTGGTCTGACGCTGCGGAGGGCGCTTACCCATGGCTCGGTGCAGTACTGGGTGGCGGGACATGTTGCTCAGGAGGGAGGCTCCGGACCGCACCACATCAGAGTTGCCAGATTGCAGGAGGCGAGCAATTTGTGGCAAGCCCTTTTCCTTGAGCCCGATCAACTGGCTCATGCCGCTGGACATCTGAGAAAGAAGGCCCAGTGAGGACCTAGCCTGTGGCTTCCCAGGCACCGGGGTGGAAGCGGGCCAGCTAATCCCAAATGAAGAATCCCAAATACCGTTTCTCTTTCATGTTGGAAGCACGGACGAAGAACGACACAAATTTGCTCATGCGCCAGCAACGAACCAAGCACCCAGGTGAAAATGCACCCCCAACTCTCCTGACCTTGATCTCTACTCCCGGATCAGCCTGGAGCCCCGATGGGTGATGAGAGGGAAGTCTCAGACCCCTCGCTCATGGGGGCCCTGAATCGACTCCTGGTCTAACAAAATGGTCAGATGGTGCTGCTCAGCTGTTGGTCTCAGCTCGGCCTTCCTTACACGTCCCCACAGTCGGCTCACATGAAACCACACGGTCAGCGATATTTGTCGATGCAAGAGGCATTGACCACCTTCCAACTTCTCTACCTCCAGAGTACTCAACACATATTTGTTGGGTACTTGCCCAGGACAAAGATGGGTAAGAGAGGGTCCGTGCCCACAAGGAGACACAGTAGGCCAGCTCTAGCAACAAAGCCATCCGAGCTGTAATCTGGTCCCAGGCTGGTCTGGAGTTCTTGAAGACCCCCAGCCTCATCCTCTCATGGTCAAGAAAGTTCCTTCCTTACCTCAATTCACCCTGGTCCTGCTTCCAGCTGATTCTCTTTTGTCCCAAGTAAAGATGAGGGATTGTTGGCTGCCTCCGCATCTAAATGCTCGTTGATTGCAACAGGCCTCCGATGGCTCAATGCCATTCCATCATGTCCCCCAAACTATATTTGGCCTCAAAATCTCTACTGATTCTGCCACATCTTCCCCTAGATCTGTCCACGCTCCAAACCCTCTATTTTTCCCTCCGTCAGTTCAACATGCAGGAGACTCCTCCTGCCACAAACATACCCTTCATCTCTGTCCCCCACCCCAGACAGGGCCAGCATGGGGCCAGGAATCACGAGGCAAAGGGGACTCTGTGGGCACAGACAGAATCCAGCAGGAGTGGGTTTGCCTAGCCGCCGCCTGGGAGTTCCCAGAGGGCTGGGCTAGTTCTCTCCCCTCACTGCTCCCCCATATCGCATAGGAAACTGCCTCTAGTCATGTCTGTAGAACCGAGCTCCGCAGGCCATAGGTGTTTGCTAGGACTCAGACTGTGGACACACTCGTGGGAGAACAGCGAAGGGAACAGAGCCTGGCTTCAAGTTGAAGAAATGGGGGTGGGGACGGGGGTGGGCACAGGGGAGGAGGCCACTCCTCACCAGCCCCTTGCTGGCGGTCAGGTTCTGCAGGGCACCAGCGCAGGCCTCCAAGGTGGCATCTTTCTTGCTCTTGCTCATGAGGTTCAGGTAGGTGCGGATGGCATCTGAATGGTACAGCCAGCCGCTGCCCTTGGGGTTGGTCTCTTCCTCCGGAAGGGGGCAGTCGTAGTTGTTGTTCTGAGGACAAAGGGCAGGTCAGCAGGAAGCCTTGGGAAGGGACCGAACCCAAGCCTTCTGCGTGCCCCCCAACTCCAGGGTCCTGGTTCCTGATGGGAGGGGCCTAGGAAGCACCTGCCCTGGTGCCCCTTTCCTCACTATGGCAGCTCTGCAGAATTGAGTGAGGACAGGGGCCATGGTCCTCCTCCATGGTCTCTGAGGGAGGCAGAGAACAATCTCGGGATCCCGGGAAGTGTGCTGAAGGCCAGCCTCTGCCCAAACCTTCCAGCGGCTTTTGAGTCTCACACCATGATGTGTCCCCTCCCAGAGTCAGACTCTGAGCTTGACCCACCCTGGGCCAACGGGCGTTTTACCCAGCGCGGGAGGCCCGGCCCTCCCTCCACAGCACCCTCCTGCTTCTGGGGGGACCTGGGAGGCTTGGGAGCTGGTGGGAACCAGGCCAAAGAGGGCTTAGAGTCCTGGCTACCCCCAGACCTTCCAGGGTAATGGAGAAGATAGGGCCGAGTTTATCAATCACGTAGAGAGGACAAGCTCTGCCAACGGAGGGCTGGAGCTTTTGACCTCTGGGTGGTCTGAAGAACACAGATGCCCTCTGTATGCAAGACAGAATGCCCTGGACTCAGCTCCCAGGGTGTGGCACCGGCCTGAGGCCGGGGCTTTGGCCCCTCGGGCTGGTTCAGGCTTCAGGGTGGTGGCGGCGGGGGGCGGGGGGAGGTGGGGTGGGCAGAGGGGAAAGGGTGAGCCAGGCCGCTGAGCCCAGCGGGGTGCCTGGGGGGGATCAGGCCCGGGCTCTGGGTCGGTGCTCACCATCATCTTGTCGCTCTTGTTGCTGAAGCAGCCCGTGGAGGACTTCTCGGTGTAGGCGTTGCGCGCGCCGTACTCCAGCTGGCGGTAGCGGGTGGGCACCTCGGCGTCCAGGCGGTAGGACAGGTTGTGCAGGATACACATGCAGTTCTCCACGGACTGGGGGCCAGACGGAAGCGTGGCACCTGAGCCCGGGCCCTGCCCTGACGGCGCCCCGGGCCCCCTCCCTGCCCTAGCTCCTGAGCAAGAGGCGGGCCCCTCCGGCTCCAGGACATTTGAACGCGCTCTCCCAGTCACGCCTCCCGGAGCCTGCGCTGGAATCCAGTTCTCTCAGTTCCTAGCTGCGTGACCTTGCGTGGCTTACTTTGCCTTTGGGGCCCCGGTTTTCTCAGTTGTAAAATGGGACTAAAGTCACCGTCTCTCTCCTGAGGCCCTGTTGTCACATCCGGTGGAGGAGGGGGAGACAAAATCTCTCCACGGGAAACTGTGTGCAGGACCCAGTACCCGTGGTGCCCAGACAGTCCCCTGGTCACCTGGGGACAGTGGGAACTCACTATTCTCCCGAATTGCTGTCCTGCCGTGATGGAAACATCTCAGCCTTCAGCTTCTCTGCCCTCCGTGATTTTTCCTTTCTGTCTGTGTGTGCTAGTGAGTCCTAAAGCCCAGAGGGGACAGGAGGCGGCTTGGCCAGTGGCCTCACTGGGACGCAGTGGGAAGCCAGTGCAGTAGAAGGAGCCTCGGTGCAGGGAGGATCCCCGGGGGCATCAGTGTGGCTCCTCAGGGCCGCAGGCGGGGCTTCGCACCGGCGACAGTGACTGCTCACGGAGAGCTCACTCGGTACCAGGCCTGCTTCGTGTCTTGCTTATGAACTAATTGAGCCCTTAAACTAACCCAGGAGGCAGATTAGGATTATGATCATTTCTGTTGGAGCAAAGTGCAAACTGAGGAACAGAGAAATCATGGACGTGTCCGCATTCACACAGCCTCTGCGTGAGGGACAGGGGACCTGCCTCTGTAACCACTGTCCCCGGCAAGCAGAGCACTCTGCAGACAGCTGTCCCCTTCACTGGCCGGTCTCTGGGCATCTGTCCTGTCACTGGACCATGCCTTAAAGGCCCCTCGAGTGCAGACCTGCCTCGTGGAGCCTGGGAGAGGAAAATGTCAGGACCTAGCGTCCAAGGAGCTGCCCTCACTGATTCTGGGGAGGCCCTGGGCCTTGGAGCCCTGGACAGAGAAGAGGACTGGGGTCCAGGGCCGGGGTGGGGTGCCGCCTGGGTGTGCTCACCTTGTCATCACAGCGGCTGGCGGCCACGCAGTTCTGGACATAGGCCATAAGGGAATCAATGAGCCCCGTGTAGTTTCGCATGGTCTGGCGGCCTGCATCGGCAGAGCTCAGGTTCCTGAGGGAGAAAACAGAGACGGGGTGAGGAGGCAGGGGAGGAGGGGTGGGGGTGGAGAAGAGAGTGGTTGGGGGGCACGCAGGGGAGAGAGCAGGTGGGGGAAGAGGGGGCGGAGGGGATGGGGGATGCGGTTGGAGGTTTGATAGGACGAGAGCAGGGCAAAAGAAATGAGGAAGAAGGAAGGAAAAGACCATTCAGCCAATTCCGCCCCATTCTGGCTGAGGTTGGATGGGCTCTCATTTGAACTCAGCTCTTTCCACCCCTCTTGCTGCCCACCTGTAACTTTTATGACGGTCAAGGCCTCCAGTGCAGCTAGCAGGCCAAGACACACGCCTTACCACTAGGGGGCACCTGTTGCACGGGGGCTGGAAGCTCGCCTGCCCAGTTTTTTTCTGTGGGACAGGAGAAGCTCTTTGGGGTGCTGGGGCCAGGGGCTGGATCTGAGAAAAGAGCTGACAGGTGCTCGGCTGGGAGCCAGATGCCCCCTCCCCGTGGAAGCTGTGTTCCACCTCAGCAGCGGGCTCCTTCCCAAGCATCCCGGGCCTATTTGCCTGGTGTAGGCCGAGTGTGGCCGCTGTTGTCCCCAACAGTCCTGCAGCCCTATCAAGTCCTTAACACCCCGGCTTTGCTCACTGGGGGCCACTGATGGAGGCTGAAAGGGAGGAGCACAAGCTGAGACAGAAGCTCACGCCACCTGCACCCCTCACTCTGGGGCTCCCAGGAATTGGGGAAGACAAACCCCATCAGAGCAAGGCGTGACCCTAAAGGGGATCCATTCCACTGCTTCACCTCCATACCAGCACCCACAACCCAGCTTGCAGCCTGTCTCCTAGAATGAGCATGCCCACGTCCCTCCTCCAAGAGCCCCCAGGGGCCTTGCTTCATGCTGGGGTAGGACTCGGGAGACTTTGGGCAGAGCTCTGCCATCTTCATGCCAATGAATATGGCAATTGGTGTTAGCATCATAGCTGGGAAGTGACTCATTAGGAGCCAATCAGCAAATTTTTGTCCAAAAGAACACGCTTCAAGATAGTCCAAGAAATGCATTTTTGGGAAATGGAGGAGAGGGAAATGGTTGAACCAGTTTGGATATTCAGATCTGGCATTTCCACTCAGATTTCTAACTAAGTCTGCTGTGGTCCCTTAAAGGAGGTCATGGAGTCCTGATCCTTATCTGGATCTGGGGACGTCAGGAGCGCCGGGGCCCCATTTCTTGGAGTCTACCCATGAAGACCAGTGCCAGCCAGACTGCATTTTATGTTCTGTGCCCTGGCTGAGTCCTGCCCGAGATGGGGCTGCCTGGGCAAAGGCCCAGGGCTGGGGCCAAAAGACCCCACGGGCAGGCTCTTCTCTCACCTCAAGCAGCCTGTGGCATTGAAGAAGACTTCAGGGTCCACCATTTCCCGGGTCATGTTGCTGTTGCCATCACACCAGCCGGAGAAGGGAATGATGACCCGGTCGGCCAGCACAGGCAGGGCGTCCGCGATGAGCTCCTCCTTCAGCTCATCAGTGGAGGACAGGTTCCAGAGCAGCCCTGGATGTTGGGGACCATCAACCCAACACATGCCAGGCTCAGGAAGACCCCAGGCGATGGCGTGTCACCCCCAGCCTGCTCTGGCAAACGAGCCCTACTGGAATGTCACTTTCCAATTACGCCTGGGTTATTCAGTCTAGTGTCTGATTGTTTCCTGAGCCCGCTTCCCAGTGTCTCAACGAGACTGCAGGTTCTTTGAGGGTGGGGAGCATCTAGGGTTCTTTATCTAGGCCAAAATTATGAATATGGAAGGCGATCAAGAAACATTTGATTGATCTGTGGGTTTTAATATAAATGTTAGCACTCAGAGTCTTCTAATGTTCTCTATTTTCCACCTGAAAGTCATTCCAGAAATACTGATCATGGTTACTCTGTGCATGGTCTCATCTTCCCAGTCCAGTCTGAAGGTTTCATAGTTCCTTCTGTCTCTTGTGTCCCCGGCCCGAGTGCTTAGCATACTGTTAGGGCACAGGGAGGTGCTTAAGACCTGTTAGTCCCTGCTCTCATCGACCTCCCTTCCTCCCTTTCACCTGTGGATCCTGCCTGTGAATATGAAACCTGCCTGGACACCAGCCTTCTACTCTTTGCCTTCTATCTTCAAAAAGACCTTGACTCAGGGGCCTTTGGGTGGTTCAGTCGCTTAAGCATCTCACTCTTGGTTTCAGCTCAGGTCATGATCTCAGGCTCATGAGATAGAGCCCCACATTGAGCCTGGAGTTGGGCTCTTTGATCAGTGGGGAGTCTGCCTGAGATTCTCTCTATCCCTCTGCTCCTCCCCCCTCTCATTCTCTCTCTCAAATAAATAAATTAATTAAAAAAAAAAAGACTTAGACCCCTTGTGGGTATGCACCATCTGGACACCACTAATCTGGCCAAGGCCAGTGCCATGGGGGCTCCCAAGATATTAGCCTGAGGTCAAATCTGCACGGTTGTGCTTTGACCCAGCCTGGAGGGGCTGCCCCACACCCCATCTTGGGACTGCAGCCAGCAGTCCCGCCCACCCCGGACCCCTAGCTCTCCATGGCTGGCGCTCCCTACCGGTTAGTTGTTTCTGGATCTCAGTGCTCCCAGTTCTCCTCAGGAGGTTGACAGCCTCTCGGATCCCATTCTGCCTCCGCGTCTCTAGCTTGTTGGTGACGCTCCGGAACACCAGGTTACGCAGGGCCCCAGCCGCAGCCTGCTGGACGTTCTGGTTGGGGCTCCGGAGGAGGTCCACCAGCTTGCAGATGCCTCCCAGCTGATAGACCTGTTGGGATAGGGGGGCCGCCTTGCCCAGTCAGGGAGGTGAGGCTGATCTAGTGTCTCTACTCAAAGCGATTTTTCTCAGACCCAAAAGTCTACTGCCAGTTCTGAAATATTCAAGCAAACCAAAATAAATAAGCAATGTGGAGTCACAGCAACCAGATCAGGAACCAAGATGGATTCAGATGTTAGCTCCCCCATGTCCTCTCCAGGAGAGTCACCCCTCTGTTCTGAGCCCCACTTTGCTCCTCTGGAATACGGCAGTGAGGACTGGAGGAGGAAATGGATATAAATACACTTCAAAATCCTAAAGCAAGACAGACGTAAGGGAGACCCTCCCACAGGAACTCTTTCTCCTGTGGCAGGAACTTTGATGCTTATGGATCATGGAATCTCTAGGAAACCTGTTTAGGGCATCACACCCTAGGGCTGAGCTGTTGAGCCCTATAGGCATCCTTCCCAACAGCCTAGGGGGGCATGAACAAGCCCTGTTTCCCACCATGGATGCCTGGTGAGAAAGAGGATCAAGAGACAGAGAGGCCGAGAGGCCGAGACAGACAGACAGAGGGAAAGGGGCTGGGGAAGGGAATTGAAGGGTGGAAAGGAGTCACATTCTCTAGTGGCATCTGAGAAAGGGGATTTCTGTTGAACTCATGGCTGTTTCTTCCATGTGATCAGTGGGGGAGACACGCCTAACTAATGTCCACTCAACTAGAGGGTTAAGATGCCCAGCTGTGATCTTAGGCAATGCCAAGCACACTCCTCGCCTCAGGCCACCAGGCAGGGTGAGAAGGAGCAAATGCAAATGCCCCCACCCATCTCTAAATGGGGTCAGGCTGACACACACGCAGTCCCTGCCCAGGCCTCCAGGGGGAGGAAGGTGTGCAGCCAGTTACCTGTTGTTTGGCCGATTCATCCTGGAAGCAGGTATGCTGGATGTAATAGGCCCCAATGGCCTGGTACTTCTCATCCTGGGAGCTCAGGTACTGCACAGCCTTGGGGATGGTCAGCCCACTGCACTCAATATCCTCGCTGCAGATCCTGTGGGCAATGGGCAGTGGGGTGGGTTCCAGGGTAGGCTAGGAGCCCCGGGGCCAGGGGCTCAGAAACCCCCCTGTATGCCCAAGCTGCCACAGCCTGTCTATCCATCCATCCACCCATCCATCCATCCATCCATCCATCCATCCATCCATCCATCCATCCATCCTCCCTCCCTCCTGTCTCTATACAACCATCAATGCCTCCATCTCTCCCAAAGTCCAGCTAATTCTTCTTACATAAATATTCTCACATCTGCTCCTTCTTCCCAACCTCATGGGCACTGCCTTCCTTCTGACCATGATCACTCTCACTGGGACTACAGCAAGAGACCTCCACAACTGGGTCTCTTCTCCAGGCTCCCCTATTCAAATTTTTCCTCCCTTTTACCAGACTAGCAGTCCTGACACCTGGTTCACTGTGTTGTTCCCATCAGTGGCTTCTCCATCCTGCAGGTTCAAGTGCAGACTGCTTACACTAATATCCAAGGGCACATGTTAAGTTGGACCATATGAAATGCTGATAGTCAAATTTTGAGCCACAAAACGAAACATTTTATGTTTCAACCTAATCGTTTGGCTCTGCTATGCCCTCTTGCACACTCCCCAGCTCCTCACAAGGTCCGCTCCTGCAAGACTCTTCTGTCCACTGAGCATCCATGTGGCTCTCATATGTGGCTGTGTCCCCTCCCGTCACAACACAGGTGCCTTGATGAAGCCCCGCTTCCCTGAACATTCCAGCGAAAGGATACCTGTGTCCTGGTTCCCAACAGACATGGAGAGTTCCTGGGGGCAGAGGCAGCCCCTTCTGTGGCACCCAGCCCCACCCCACTAGGAATCTCCTCAGCACTTGTACTGGCCTCAGTTTTCTTCTCCTCATGTGTCTTGGCCTCAGTCCTGCCATAAGTATTCATGGGTTTAGTGAGGCATCCTAACTCCATTTCAGGAAAAATCACCCAATGGGCAGAACTCTCTGGTCTTATATCAGTAGCACTCCTGCCCTGCATAGAGCAAATGTCACATTTGCCAGTCAAACATCATCTCTAAATGGCTTGTCATACATCCCCTTCCCTGTCTTGCCTAGACCTTGTCCTCTTAGGGCCTCCGGTTTGGGGCAACGAGCCAGGGCTAGATGCTGCCCCAATCCCTGCTCCACGGGAGAGGGTTTCTTAGTCCTTCTCCAAATCATCCTAAATACACCTTATGGCCTTTGAATAATTAGGAGAGGTCCAGCTTTACAGTGGGGTTCAGCTTATTATCGAAACAGTACGACAGAGTGGGGACGAGCACAGGATGCTGCATCAGCTGTGTGGCCTTGGGCAAGTGAGTTAACATCTCCGTGCCTTGTCTCCTCCTCAGGAGTTCTAGCACCTGCCTAGAAGGGGCTATGAGGTTTAGAGATGAAGACTGCAGAGCTCCTGGAGCTCTAGGAAAAGCAGTTTATCAGTTAATTGTGTGGCTCTAAGATGGCTCTGCGCTGTTCTGTTTCTGGCTGTATTCCCTCCACTTACCATACATCCTGGAACATAGTAGATGCTTAGTAAATGCTTGTCAAATCAATGAATAAATGATCATTAGGTGGCGATAAGGAACAGTCTGGAGGTCCAAGGAGCTCTGAGTCCTGGAGGGCAGGCCCAATGTCCCCTAGGACACTGTCCCATCCCCAAGCCACCCTGTGCCTGTGGCTCTTTACAGGACACCCCACTTCATCTCCTTCATTCTCACTGGGCCTTCAGTGTCGAGGGACAAGAGATGTACTCTGTTCTTCAGCACTAGATCCAGTTCCTCAATTTTGATGTCTGACCGTCCTGGTCGTCTGTTGTCCTATCAGGTGGAACATGGCCCCCTTGCCCATCATCCACATCAGGACACACTCCTTTGCTCTTTCAGAACATGGATAGAGATTTGCATGCCTAAGATCACAGACTCTCGGTCCCCTGGAGGGCCTGTTAAAACACACGTTGCCCGGCCTCTCCCTGAGTTTCTGAGTCAGTAGGTCTGGGTGCAGCCTGAAAGTGTTCCCAGGTGATGCAGCCGCCACTGTTTGGAGGCACACGGTTGGAGCTCCACTGGCCTCTAGTTAGCCTCCTCTGTTCATCACCTGTGACCCTTTAGAACCTACATACCCCATGCGTTTGTGTTAATGTCTGGGTTCTGTCTCCCCCTTCACACTGAGGACCGCCCGAGGTCAGGAACGCTCCCCCTGCAGGGACAAGGAACCCCTGGGGACCGAGGTGGTCCTTCCAATCATCAGCAACTCCCTCGCAGCGTGCAGCCCCGCTGACAGTCTGCCTCCACCTTGGCCCCTGCCCTGGCCCCCTGCCCAGCCTGGCGGCACTTACTTGGAACTGGCCCTCGAGTGGCCAAAGGACAGGTCCTTGTTGCAGGACATGGGCGGGACGTACACGGGGTCCTGCTTGGAGGTGCAGGAGGGCGGGCGCACAGGGCACTTCTTGACCGCCTTCTGGCCGCTGCAGGTGCTGTAGAAGCTATAGCGGTTCTGGGTGGTCTTCTGGCCCCTGTTGCTCAGCGTGCCCTTGCGCAGGGTGCCCCGAGGGTCGCAGTAGAGGTCAGGCTCGCTGCGGCTTGCCTTGATCTTCTGCATGAAGCAGATGTCACTGCCTGCGCCGGTCGTGGGACAGGGGCCCCGTGGGTAGTGCCGGCTCCAGTTGTCCATCTGGCTGTAGGAACTGAAGCGCCTGTTGTCATTCTCCCGCTTGAGGGTCCCGTTGTAGATCTGGGCAGAGGAAGGAAGGAAGGCTCAGTGGAGGTTCCTGACCAGGGATTCTGGATCCAGCTGGCCAAGAGACCCCGACCTCCCCCGGCCTCTGTAATAACTAGCTCATGGAATCCCAGAATGTTTGGAGTGGAAGGCATCTTAGCCATCATCTGATATATTATCTTTTTCAAACTGCAGGTTGTGACCCAATTTGGATTATGAAATCCATTGAGCTGATTTGTGACTCTCGTTTAAAAAAATAGGACAGCATGGTAGAGGCTGGACCGTAAGCCGTCAGAGTGCAAGGTTGGCTGTTGAGACACATGTTGTGTTGTGGGCTGGGCTGCGATGGAGAACACGTTTCTTACTGTGGTGGTGGTGGGGGGTAGCCACTCATCCAGTCCTACGTGAATGGCCTTGGCCGGGTGGGGAGTCGGAGGCCCAGAGAAGACAGGGAACCTCCAACTCAGGAGGGAAGGGCGACGCTGGACCTGTGCCCATGTCCCCAAGTCGTTGCCCCGTCGCCCCGTGAAATTCTCAGACACCGGCAGCTTCCAACACAGCCAGCCTTCCTTGGCCACTTGTACTCAGCGTGGGCAAAATGTCTCCTTTTCTGGCCAGGACTGTCTTCCACTGTTATTTCTCTGCTGAACTCCTCATGTTGCCTCCCCTCTGCCAGGGTAAGAAGCAAATGGTAACATCGCCCTCCGGGGGAACCCCTCACAGGCCAAAGGGAGAAAATACTTCTGCTCCTGGGCCTTCTTTGAGCACCGACACACATGAAGGCAGGCCCAGGGGCTTAGGGTGGGGTGCAAGGGGAGCCTCCTGGGCTTTTTGTCAGGCTTGCAGGAGGGACAGGTTGGGCAGAGGCTCAGTCTGACAAGAAAACATACCGTAATGAGGCGCCCCCCGCCGGGGCTCCGTGTGAGCTCACCTGGGGATGCGGCCTCCCTGGTTAAGAGCCTACAAAGCTGGAGATTTGGTGGGAATGAGCTCGGAACAGATCTGTTGAAGGGGGACTTTCCCAGGAGCTCACAGTCTGGTGGCAGGTCTGCTTGCTCTGACTTGTCCTCAGACTAGAGGGTAACACTGAGCCTGTGGAGATAAAGTGTCTCCACACAGGGGCTGACTTGGATCTCACCTTTGCTGGGATGAGCCAGGGCCAAGCCTAGCAGCCCAGAGCCTGCCCGCCCCACCCCATGAGTGTGTGTGTGTGTGTGTGTGTGTGTGTGTGTGTGTGTGTAGGGGAGGTGGTTAGACAACTGGGCTATTCTCCTCTACACCGGATCTAGCCACACAAGTCTGGGGAGGGGCCTTCTCTTGGCCAGTTCCCTTTCATCTTAGCAGGAAGCCACCGTGGGTCAAGGTTCCAGTCAGAAGTGGCATCCAAAAGTCAGAAGCCACAAACTGTTAACCTTGACAATGGTGCTCTCATCTCCTCCACCCACATGCTCAGCTGGGCACTCAGGTGGGCATAATTTTCTTCCCCAAACTGGGTCAAACCAACCTACCCCAAAGGGAACAGGTGTGTGGGTGTCTGGGGAGGCATAAATGAGCAATAGGAGGCAGAGGGAATCTGGAATGTGCACTTTGCACAAAATATGCAATTAGGCCACCCCTGCTTTAGGCCAGTGGCCACACCCCTCACCCCTCCAGCCTCCCAGGGCAGGGAAGGTGACGATAGCACTTCGGAGGGCCAGCTGAGCACTCCCCATGTGGCAGGCTAAGCCTTAAATGGAAATGCAGCAAGGAACTCTCTTGTTCTCAGTAAATGACAATCCCGGACGTCAGCTCAGGCACCTGATGAGGAGTCCAACCGCTCATCTTGGACCAAACCCAGCAAAAATGTGATCATGCTGATTAAGCCTGACAGAGGCTTTGGGCTTTGCTCTCCTGTGCTGGGAAAGGAACAATGGGCAGCCCTGCCAAATCTCAGCGAGGGTGGGCTGCCTAGGGGAAGGGTGCTGGCTGTGCCCTCGGGGGACCAGGCGTGGTGGAGAAGGCAGGGCTGACCCTGTGGGACTGCATTTCCTACCCCCCCCATCAGCCACATCCCAGTGGCGTCACCCATTCCCGGGAGCCCCACCCCAGCTCCTTGTGTTATGGCTGCTGGTGGCTGAGGCCAGCCGTGGGTGACTCCCGTCATCATGACTCTTTGCTGTTACTTTGACAAGTGGGAGCGCCAAGCTTCCTCTTTGCCAGGCCCTTTCCTGTCCTAGTATCACAGGGGGTCTGGGTTTCCCTCCAAGGCTCAGACAAAGCAGGTTGTCACCGGCCTTCCCTGTGACCTTTCCCCTTTGCTGTCCATCAGGCTGAAATCTTGGGACTCCAGGTACATTCCTCCAGCTCCCTGGGCAGAGGGAGACTCAGTGGTCAAGAACATGGACTCTGGAGCCACACTGCCTAGGCCGAGCCCTGGCCATGTCAACTGCCCGATGGGGGGCCTTGGCAAACTTGCTTGAACACAGCACACCTCAGTTCTTTTTTTTTTTTAAATTTGTAAAACTGGGATTATAATTGTACCCAGTGTGGGGAGAATTCAGTGAATGAATGTTTGTAAAGTGCTTAGGACAGTGCATGACATAAATGTTTGTTTAGTAGGGACATCTGTATCCCTCTGGTGCTCAGACCGGAGGCAGACTGGGGGCCTCTAGGACCTGGCTGAGGGTTGTACATCACCCAAGTCATACCTAAAGGGGCCACCAGGTTGGCACTTGAGGGGGACGGACCCAGGAAGGTAGGCCAGTCCAGGAAAGGGGAATACACTAGTATTCAGAGCCTCATGCTAGTCTCACGCACTGGCCACAGAACAGGCCTCACTAGGTTTCAGAAAAACAGAGGAGTGTGGTCTGCCTGTAAGGCTTTATGACGGAATGGAATGACGCGGTGTTTCTTTACGTGGGTGCCGTCGGCATTTGGGGCAGGACAATTCTTCATTGTGTAGGTTGCCCCAAGCACTGCAGGATGTTTAGTTGCCTCTGGCCCCCAGGTCCTAAATGCCAGCATGCCTTGCTGTCATTGTGACTAGCAAGAATGCCCCCACACATTCCAGGTCCTGAGCAAGCAGCTGCAGCTGGAGCGGAATACGTGGGTAGTGTGCACCCAGGTGCCCACAGCAGGTGGGAGAGCTTCACTGCCAATGTCGGGTCTCCCAGGCACACCCCCACACCCAGATAGTGATCTGCTGGCAGCGTCTTCTGCTTTGAATACAAAGGACAGTGAGACACAGACACACAGCCCTCGTCTGGTTATCTCACGCTTCCTTGGGAAACTCCAGCCTTGTGTGGTATGGGCCGTGCATCAGAACATAGCAGAGGCTAGAAACTCGACTTTCTGGGGGCAGAGATGACCCTCAACCAGGAGTAGGCCAGAGAGGGCTGCCCTTAGCAAAGAGCCTCTCCTAACCAGGCCCTGCTCTGTTTCCCTTTCTGCTAATGACTTAGGTCTTATAATTCATCCACCTTTCTCCCCTCCTCCCCTTCCTTCTTGGAAAATTGTGCCATTTTATGTCCTGCTGAATGCTCCCAGCCCCTCTTCCTGTTCCTCCTCACGTCAGGAAGTGCTCAGAGGTCAACCTCCTCGTTTTGCGGGCAAGGAAACTGAGTCCTGGAGGGTGACTAGACTAACACAGCCCAAGAAGAAGGGCCTCAAAGAACTGAATATAGTCAGTTTCCCCTTGAGAGTCCCATTCAGTCTGAAGAGACCCCCAAACTGGAAGAGCTCCTGTCGGCCCAAGTTCATCGGACATGACAGTGTCCAACCATTCAGGACGAGATGGCATCCTTCTGTCCTTCCAACTGAGAATCCTTTCTGACTCCTCCTTTCCCATTCCCACTCCCCAGACTGTGGCCCTGGTGAGCCTCAGCTCGCTGCTGGACAATTCCAGTGCCTCCTGCCAACCTCTAACCCAGCCCTTGGGGTCCTGGTACCTTCCTGGTGGTGCCATCCGCCTGACCTTCCTCAGACAAAGCTTTCCTTGCTTGACAAACCCACAGTGTCTCTCTGCTTATTGCAAGAAGAACTCACCAGCCTGACCCCCTTGCCTGTCTGGTCACCTCTTGCCTCCCCAACACACCCCTTTATGCTATCTGGTGACATCAACCACATCCTGCTTCTGCCCAACCTCTTCTCCATCCTGCATAGCTTTCCTTGCCCCTCCTCCCAAATCCTGTGTTTCTCCAAGGCCTCTTCCCCAGTCATCTGCACAAGGCCTGCTCTGACCCACCCAAGGCCCCCTCTCCGGATCTCTCTCGTGTCCAGAGCTGGGCTTCTTCATCTGCACACCCCCGCTGGCCGTGACCTTATGTGTTCTTTAGTTGCTAATGGTTTCTGTCATTTTCCCCAAGCTCTCCAGGGCAAAGATGCCCTTTACTGTGCCTAGAACAGGGCTGGCCTCACCGCAATTGCCCAAAGGAGTGCCTTGACTTGCCATGGGAATGTGTGCCCGGGATGGAAATCTGGGCTGTCGGTTGGCACTGGGGTTCCCACAGCCTCCATGGGCCACAGGGGATCCTTGTCAATGAAAAGAGCTGCCAGGAAGGCAGAGGGGTTCCAGATGAGGCAAGCCAGTCTGTGAAGGTGGCCCAGCGTGGCTTCAGGCTATAGGGGTCCAGGATTCTTCCCTTTACCCCTTGACCTGGGCTTTATTAGTGGGTTGGCTGAACCTAGAGAGTTCTATTCCAGCTCTGGCTGATCAGACAGAAGGAGCCAGGCATGTGCTGGGCAGACCGAGATGAAAAGAGTGTCTGTGTCCCCAGCTATTAGTCCATTTTGAAACCAAGCTTCTGCCAGCAAGGTGGGGCTGGCCAAACCGGCTCTCCTGCAGGACACACCCTGCTCTTCCCTACGAGTCCCACACCCAGCACAGTGCCCAACAGGACCACCTGCAGCAATGTACTCCCCAACGCCCTTCTCACGAGACTATGTGCACACCCACAACTTCATGGGGTCCCTGTGCCTCCCGGGCCGGGCGAAGCCCCTCCTGAGAAAGGACTTGCATTGAAAATGCCTTGAGGACAAATACCATTTGCCACTTCCCTTGTACCGACTACTCCCCCCGCTCAGTGCCCATTTGCGGGCCCTGGTGCAGTAGGCATGTTCTCTTTCACCTTCCTGGGATTTCAGTCAGGACTGGGCATAGCTAGCCAGTCACAGGGTGGCCAGGGTGGTGCAGAGGGGGCTTCACAATGGGGCAGCTCTGCTCCACTTCTGGGGGGTCTGGAGAGCCCAGGTCCTCTCTCAGCAAGGGCTGCCCAGGACGGGGCAATCAGGGCCCCAGGCGTGGGGAATTCTCTGCGCAGGAGGTTGGGGGCGGGGTGTGGGCAGAGGCAGCTGCTTACTCAGCAGCTGGAGTCACTGAGAGCAGAGAGCTGCTGGGCCTGAGTCACCAAAGGTGGGACTTGGGCAGGAGGAGTGCCAATCCCTGTCTCCTCCTGGGCTCCGCTCCCTCTCTGGCCAGGAGCAGGGGGTCCCACCCTGGGCTGGTCCTCCTTTCTTTCTCTGGCACGTGGCTTTGTGTGGTGTGTGGAGAGCACAGCCACCCCAACACTCAGAAGCCCTGACAACTGGGCAAAGAGCAAGCCTGTTCTGTTTGGAGGCGGCTGTGGTGGGTGGGCCCCTGCTGGGGAGTCCTTCAGGGCGGGGAGGGGCTACCCCACGATTCCATTCCCGGCACCCTGAGACCCGCAGTGCCTACTCAGGAGGGAACCCCAGTTTGCGAGTTGAAGGACAGGGGCTGGTGGGTGTCTAGTCAGTTAGACAAGGCACGACAGGAATTGGAAATAGCCTGATGTCAGGAGTTGGGCATCTTCTATCACCTGAATTTTTTAAATGTAAAAAAACCCCCTAAACCCACGAAAATTTTGATGCCCATCTTGGATGTGCAGAGTTCATCAGAGATCTGGTTAATAGTGGTTAGTGTCCCTTGTCACCTTTAAGAGGTGGAAACTGGGAGCCTGCATTGTTCAGGGGAGTAGTAAGAAACAAGGGTGATTTGGCACAAGTTTTCTAAAGTATCTGGATAACGGCAACCCAACTAGAAAAGATCCTAAATATCTCAGACTCCAGGCTGTGGCTTGTGGGTCTTTCAAGATGGTGCTGCTCTCTCCAGGGAGCTCACAATTTCGGTGAAAGAGGCATCCTGCCCTGATGGGCTCCAGGCTCCAAGTCTGCATCCAGGCTCATGGGAGGGTCAGGCCCAGTGAGGCTCCTGGCACTATCGGGCACCAGGACCCAACATATACTTGGGCACCTGGCACCTTGCCATGAGCTTGAGCTCCATGACATCTGTCGTCTCAACAGATCACTGTGGCAGCCCCGCACCCAACTCTGTCTCCACGCCCTGCTCCCTGCTTCACTGTTAACCTGTGGGAAAATGTGGATTTTCTGAAAATCTTCTCCGGAACCTCTCCCCCTTCACATCTGAGCAGTGGTTTTTTCTTAGCCCCTGGAACTCCCAGGATGGGTTTGGGGAGCAAGGACCTAAAGTTTCATGTGTACACATCTCTGTTACATTTGAGAAAGGAAATCTCCAGCAGGTGTTTACCACCTGTGAGAACAGGCCCCGTGGCAAAGGACCTCCAGACCTCGGCCACCTCTCTTTCATGGGTTCATGCTCAGGCAAGTCTGAGGCAAGACTATCCTGTCCTCCAAGAGCCCTCTGTTCCGGGGTCCTATCTTCTGCCTTTTGAACCCAGAGGCTGACCCCACTGACCCAGTAACTGTTCATCCTGGGGAGGAGCCCTATAAGGTTTCAACATGAAATAACTCCTGGACTCTCAAAGGATACACCGGTTCCTGGAAGAGCATAGTCGAGAGGCAGGAGGATCCCATTAAGCCAGGCACCCCACCCCCCACCCCATGACAGGAAGTCTGGGGGAGGCTCAGCGGCTCCTTAACCACCCCCCCCACATGGGGCCAGGAGGTGCTTCCAGACATAAGAAGAAGAGGGCCAAAGGCCATGAGGTGGGAGCATCCTCAGGAGCAGATGCTTACTTGGCCCCAAACACAGCTCTTTGGAGTCGCCACTAGTGGAAGGAAACTGCTCCCACTGATGAGAAAGCCAAGAATCTCACATGAAAGGAGGAAGAGGTGGCTGCATCCCCCAGGGCTCCGGTGATGGATCTCCTCTCTGGAAGATGAGCCGGGGTGCCCGTACACGCTCCCATATGCACACCCACCTACATGGGACACACATCGCTTTGCTGGCAGCGGACCGTGCTAGGGAAGGTCTTTGGAAGTTCCTGAACATATTGTAAGAACAACTTAGCAGGCATGCACTTTACAGTTTGCAAAGAGCTTCCTTGCCTTCATCGTCTTATTGGAGATTCCTGTGGGCCAGCGCTTGCCAGTGAAGTGTCAGGGCAGATGGCAGCATGGTCATGCTCTCTGTGAGCATTTATTAAGCGCATAGAGCTTGAAGCGTGGCTAAGGCCACACAGCTAAGATGTGGCAGACCGTGACCCAGGACTCAGGTCTCCAACCTCCCTCCTGTGTTTGTCCTCCAGCCACTCTGCCGCCAGAGTCTGGTGACATGAAGGAAGACTAAATGGCAAAGAGCCCCTGCAGCTAGGGGATGCTCTGCAGGAACACCACCTGCATCTCTGGCTAGTTGCTGGCCCTGACTCCTAGGAAGCTCCTTGCCCAGGGGCTGCAGATGTAGGAGGTATTTGCTCCCTGCTTTTGGCCTATTGTGGGAGATCCTTAGAGACATTTAGGAAGAGTGTAGCTCCTCAGCTGTGTGACACAAACTTACTGCCCAAAGACCTGGGCTAGAAGACCCTCTGCTCCAAGGGACACCAGTGGGCAAGGAGACCTTGTGGTCATGACAACTGGTCTGTCTTGGCCAGGACCACAAGAGTGAAGGTGCAGAAAAGTGACTGTTTGGTACCCTTTCAACCACGCCTTGCTCCAAATGCACCACTGAACGCACACAGATTGGGCTGGGAAAGCAGGGAGTCATGTCAAGACCGCTGACCGACGCTGGGCCTGGAGTTCCTGGAATTAGCCAAGTCTAGCTGAGCTTCTTCATGCTCAGGGAGTTGGGCCACTCTGCTTCAAGCCTCGGGGGCAGTCAGGAGGGAGAAGAAGGGAGGGCTGGGCCACTGGCTGGCCCTGAGCTCCCCAACTCTCCCAGGTTTCTTTTCACAGCACCCCCACTCTGCTCCCAGCACCATGGGGCCTCCAAGGGCTGCAGGCAGATGTGGAAGAAGCCCAGGATTTCCTCTGGACCTTCTCCTAGTTGGCCTCGGGGAGAAATCCCACAGAGCTCAGCACTCAGCAGGCCATCGATTAGTTCAGAGAACTGTAGACACTCAGTCAGAAATATCATTTTGGGGCACCTGGTGGCTCAGTTGGTTAAGCATCTGACTCTTGATTTCGGCTCAGGTCATGATCTCAGGGTCCTGGGATTGAGCCCCATGTCAGGCTCTACACTCAGCATGTAGTCTGCTTGGGATTCTCTCCCTCTGCCCCTCCCCCCCCACTTGTGCACACTCTCTCTCTCCGTCTCTCCGTTTAAAATTTTAAAATAAAAAAAGAGGGTGCCTGGGTGGTTCAGTCGTTAAGCATCTGCCTTCGGCTCGGGTCATGATCTCAGGGTCCTGGGATTGAGCCCCGCATCGGGCTCCCTGCTCAGTGGGAAGCCTGCTTCTCCCTCTCCCACTCCCCCTGTTTGTGTTCCCTCTCTCGTTGTGTCTCTCTCTGTCAAATAAATAAATAAAATCTTTAAAAAAATAAAAAAAGAAACATCATCTTTACCTGAAACCATAAAACTCCTAGAAGAAAACATAGTAAGCTCCTTGACTAGATCTTGGTGATGGTTTTTTGAATCTGACACCAAAGCAAAAGAAACAAAAGCAAAAATAAATAAGTGGGATTACATTATTCTAAGCCCTTCTGCATAGCAAAGGAAACCATCAACAAAATGAAAAGGCAACCTACTGAATGGGAGAAAATATTTGCAAATCATACATCTGATAAGGTGTTAGTACCCAAAATATATAAAGAACTCATACAAATCAACAGGAAAAAACAAACAAAAATCTGATTTAAAAATGGGCAGATCTGAATAGACATTTTTCCAAAGAAGACAAGCAAATGGCCAACAGGTACATGAAAAGGTGCTGAACATCATTAGTTGTCAGGGAAATACAAATCAAACCACAACAAGATATCACCTCACACCTGTTAGAATGGCTAGAAAGACAAGAAATAGCAAATGTTGGCGAGAATGTGGAGAGAAGGAGACCCTTGCGCACTGTTGGTGGGAATGCAAACTGGTGGAAAACAGGATGGAGTTTCCTTAAATAATTAAAAATAGGACTACTCTGTCATCCAGCAATTCTACTCTGGGGCATTTATCCGAAGAAAATGAAAATACTAACTTGAAAAGATATGTGCATTCCCTGTGTTCGCTGAAGCATTATTTACAATGGCCAAGACATGGGAACGACCTAACATCCATCAATGGATAAATGGATAAAGAAATTGTGGCGTATATGGGGCGCCTGGGTGGCTCAGTCGTTAAGCGTCTGCCTTCGGCTCAGGTCATGATCCCAGGGTCCTGGGATCGAGCCCCGCATCGGGCTCCCTGCTCAGCGGGGGAGCCTGCTTCTCCCTCTCCCTCTGCCTGCTGCTCCCCCTGCTTGTGCTCTCTCTATCTCTCTGTCAAATAAATAAAAAAATCTAAAAAAAAAAAGAAATTGTGGCGTATATATACGTACAATGGAGTATTATGAAGCCATAAAAAGAATGAAATCTTGTCGTTCCCAACACCATGGATGGACGTTCAGGGTATTATGTTAAGTGAAATAAGTCAGACAGGGAAAGACAATTATCATATGACCTCTACTTATATGTAGAATCTGAAACCCATCCCCCCAAACCCAAAAACCTAAGAACAAATACACAAAAATCAAGCTTATAGATGCAGAGAACAGACTGTTGGCTGCCAGAAGTTGGGGGGTGGGTGGGAGGCTGGGGAAATGAGTGAAGGGGGTCAAAAGGTTAAAAAAAATATCATTTTAAAATGCTCCCTAAAAAAAAAACAAAACTATTCAGTCGGGCATGTGGCTGGTCACCTTGGAGAGGGGGCTGCACTCTGTCACTCTACCTGACCTGCTGGACCAGCTTTAGGAAAATTATCCTGCATGATGAGTTTGTGACCCAGAATCTCCCCAAGGGTGGGACAGGCACCGCTGGTGTTTGTGAGGTGACATCAGAGCATTTAAGGCACCACAATAACCATCACTGGCACACATGGAAAGTGCTTCCTTTTTCCATTTGATCACCACAAGGAGAAAGTCTAGGTTGGTGCCAACATGTTTCTTTAACACTGTCAGCCTCTCTTTCTGAGCAGAAAGAAAAAAAAAAAGCTTTATCTAGCAGGAATTAAATAATGATTTGTTTTTATTCTATTTATTATTATTGGTTTTAAGTTACAGTTAGCCTTCATCTATGGCAAAGAATACTGGGGTTTTTTTTTTTTTCACTTTTGAGTTAGTGATATAAATTTTCCTTTGAAAATTTCTCTTGAAATTTAAAAGTAAGTACATCAGAAATAAATCATAGTTGGTTGATGATTTCATAAAAATTGTGACAGCAGACTGGAAATGACCCAGGTTTGGGAAACACTGGGGCCCACAGTGGCAAGGGTGCCCAGATGCAACAGTGTGACAAGGTGCTCTGGGCAAGGCGTCAGGGAGATCAGGCGCGAGGAGTCCGGAGTTCGGGGTCCCAGTCCTGGTGCTTCCCTGTCTGGCTGTGCAGCCTTGGGCAGTCACCTCACCTTTCTGATCCTGTTTCCCCAGCTACGGAGTGCCCTACAAGGCTTCTTCGGACTTTGGCATTCTAGGATTCAGCCACCACTGAAGTCACAACCTCCTTCCCAACCTAGCTCAGTGCTTCTGAACAAACCCCACAAACCCCACCTTCATCCCCTTCAGGCCACACCCTTGTGCGCTCTGCAGGGGAGTAGGAGGGGAGTGCTGGGGGTCTAGAGCCCCAGAGCTGCTTCTCTTCCCAGCCATGCCTCTACTACCCCTCCCCGCCACCCCCCACCTGATTTGATTTTGTTTTTCTGCTGAGTTTGCTCTCCTGGGGCAGGAAGGCCTCCGTAGAGACTTGTCAGGGCCCTGGGGGAGAATGCTGAGCCTCACCCTAGCGAAGGGTGGGGATGGCTCTTCCACCCACTTGGGAAATGCTGCAGCAGTTGTCTGGCTGAGCTCTGTGACAAAAGGAAAACTCTCAAACCAGAAAAGAGGCATCAGAAGATCTACTCGGGGCTGTGTTTTCGTGGACCTCCTTTATGTCCCCTTCTCCGTTTCCTGGCTTTGGAGCATTTGCAGCTTGCCTGGCAGGAGAGGAGATCGTGACTCACTCCAGCCCACTGGGCTCTGGACTCAGTTCTGCCAAGTCTACCTGTGAGGTACCGGGCAAGTCCCTGCACTTTTCTGCAGCTTGATTTCCCAGCACAGAACATCAGAAGAAGAAGGAGAACACCTACCGATCTCACGAAGACGGAGCAATCAAGTGGGGAAATAAAAACATGAACACTTTGGGTAAATTCAAAATGCCGCACCAATTCAAGGGATTATTAAATGACAGGGATGCTGAAGATGGGAGTTCTTCCCCTGTGAGAGCCAGCTGCAGATGAAGGCGGTGGGGCTGTGGCCGCCTGGCGAGCTGCCACCTGCCTGCTCACCCCAGAACCTGGGCGGGGGTGGGGGGGGCTGCCCAGACCTTCTGCTCCTTCTGGGGCCTGGGGCTGGAGCTGGGGAAGGAGGCCTCCCCCCCCTGCCACTTATAGCTGAGGGAACAGAGGCCTGCAGAGGTTTAGGTTAGCTTTGAATGACATCCTCTCTGATGCTCTTGTTTCCTCCTTTAGTTGCTTTTAACTATAGTGTTAGGACTTTAAAGACTTGTTGGTTGAGTAGATTCGTTCTTGTCAGGACCAAAAAAAAAAAAAAAAAACCAAACCAACCAACCAACCAACCAACCAACCAACCAAACACACAAAACATCAGGCCCCAAACAAAACTCGACCAGTTTCTTTTCTGGAGCAGAATAAAGTTTACAATTGTCCTTGATTCTTCCAATCTTCCCTGTAAACGTTTCAGAGGCTCTACTTTGAATATGTGTGTGAGAAGGAAGGTGAGAATAGTGACCAACTCAGGCCACCTTCCTTCTCGGACGAAGGCCTAATTCCATTCCACGGGGCCAGACGGTCAGTCGCCTCACACTATCCACCCCGGCCTTGCCCTAAACTCAGAGCTCTCTGCAAACCGAGTGAAGTATTTGTGGAGACTTGCTGACAGATTAAGCTGAAGGAAGATGTAAAAGAAGCTCTGTCACCTCTCCTGAGGAGAGACGTGCCGTCTGAGAAGGACCAGCTGCTGAGTGACTGTGCCCAGGGCCGGCAAAGCCCGATGCGGCCCACCAGCTCTATCGCTGGCCCCCGGAGCCCCTGACTCTAACCTCTGTCCCTGAGCATTCCGGCCAAATCGTCTGGCCTCCCGTCCCCCATGAGGGTCCCCACTGCCTTCTCCTGGGTCCTGTGCTCCTCAGGGGCAGAAGGCTGGGGTGGGCGGCAGGCTCGCTGAGCTCAGAGGGCATCACCGGTCCTGCGGCCCCAGGAATTGGTGGCAGGAGGCCAGGGAGGCTTACGAGGCCTCTGGAGCTGGCAACAGGCAAACAGCCGCCCTCCTTGGTGGGGGATCAGTCAGAAAAGAGGGCCCAGGAGCTACTGTCAGACCGAGCCCCAGGCCTAGGAGCGTTTCTCCTCTGCGCACATCCTCTCCTTTCATACCCGTTCCAAGCTCAGCTCTTCCAGGAGCCTGGCCTGGTTTCCTCCACCCTTGGATGCCACTGGCACGTACTTGCTGGAACCACGTTCCCCTCCCTTTGCAAGCCCATGGTGCGGACACGGGAGGCATTCCCCGATTCCTCGCCCTCGAGGAAGGCCACAGGATCTGAAGAGATGGCCTGAGCCACTGTCTCGTCTGCTGATGGGCCCAAGGCCCGGCTGGGAGGGGAGTCCCAGCAGCAGTCACCGAGGCAGTGATGTTCTGAGAAGCCCACGGCCAAGCCAGCGCTTCTTCCTTTCCTCCGCCTTATCTCTGGCCTCTGAAGAGTCCTCCCTGGCCTGCCCGAGCCTCAGCCAGGAGGAGGTAGTCTCGGGCCTCCCCGAGGGGCTGGAGTCAGCCATGCAGGGAAGTCAAGCACTAAAGGAAGCCCGTCCCTTCTGGCTCCAGTTCGAAGGCAGTGGAACTTCTCACGTGGAAAGCCGAGCCCCTCCAGGGGCTTACAGCTTATGAAGGAGGGCTCCTCCCAAGGGACACCCCAGATCCAGTTGTTGGCCACAGCTTCTTCCCTAGGCGTGTCTGTAGCCTCAGCAAGGTGTCTGTGAAAACACGCCACAAGGCAAGCGACGGCTTTCCACAGGGAGGGGTGCCCCAGAGCCGGCCGGGCCAGCTCTCACTCCCGCGCCTCACGCTCTCGGGCACATTCTGTCCTTCAGCAAGCAGGATCATTGTCTCTTCTTGTCGGGTGAGAGCCTGGGGGCCTCATGGGACCCTCCTATCTCCCAGGCCGAGTGGGAGTGAGTCACGGCCTGGCAGTGGGGATACTGACTTGGCAAACACATCAATCACTCCCTCTTGGAGAAGAAGCCTGTACCCACTCTATCTTTCCTTCCCCTGCACTTTTCTCTCTCTTTTTTTTTTAAGATTTTATTTATTTATTTGACAGAGTGACAGCGAGAGAGGGAACACAGGCAGGGGGAGTGGGAGAGGGAGAAGCAGGCTTCCCGTGGAGCAGGGAGCCCGATGCGGGGCTCGATCCCAGGACCCTGGGACCGTGACCTGAGCCGAAGGCAGACGCTTAACCGACTGAGCCACCCAGGTGCCCCTCCCCTGGACTTTTCAAGAACAGAGGCCCGGCCGGTGCTGCCAAAGGAACCCAGGGGCCCCAAGTGACCTTCAGAGCTGAGAAATGGGAGCAAGGGAGGAGGTGGAGCCCGAGTTTTAAGTCGGGATAGTTACGAGGTGGAGCCATTTGCCATGTCTATTTCCTCTCTGTAAAGCCAAAGTAAATGAGGTCCTACCACCTTTCTAGCCTGTTGCAAGGGTTAATTAACTGCTGTTTTCCTGGTGCTTGGAGATGCTCAGATGAAAGCAGGGAGGAAGTGCAGAAGCCATTATCCCTCCGGAGGCCTGAGGTGAGAGGTCTTAGCAGGAAGACCTGCCCCTGCCCCTGCTCCCAGGGAGACCTCCATGTAGGCTTTGGCTACAGAGTCCTGTAGCTATTCAGACTCAGCTTTCAAGTCACACAGAACCCTGAGAAGCTAGAGCTGAATGGGTCCTTGTCTCAGATCTAATCCCCCTGCCTTGCTCCCTGGATGGGAGAGCCAAGGTCTGGAGAGGTGAAGACCACCCCAGATCCCTCAGTTTGTGGTAGCCCAGCTAAGACAAGAATTCAGGCCTCCCACTACTGAGCTGACATGTCAGAGCCACAACCCCTTACTGCTTTGGAATAGGAATTCTCACCCATTTTAGAGATGGGCAAGCTGAGTCTCAGTCAGATTAAGAACTTGCCTGGGTCATATAGCCAGTAAAGGAGCAAAGCGAGGATTTGGATCCAAAGTTCCTGGCTGAAGTTCAAGGTTTATTCCTCTACACCAGGCTGTTTTTGGGAATAGACTGTGTTAACTGTGCATTGGTAAAGATGGTCTCTTTCTCTGCTTCAAGGGCAAGGATCATGTCATGTTTCTCTCTGGCCCCTCCTCTGTAGTCCCTGGCCCAAGGCCCACCCAGCCTTTGTGGACACTCCAACCACACAGCTAACTGGAGAACACTGTGCTTGGGTTTCCCATCCCCTATGGGAGCTTCATGCAACCCCAGCCCTCTCATCTGTAAAAATGGGCCACCCAGGTGGCTTCAGGTTTCGACTGGGCAGGATCACTTCTTCTCACGGTCAGGGTCCCTAGCACGTTGTCTACAAAACTCTGTCATGGGTGGATCATCAAATACTGACATATCTGTTAGGCGAGTTCAGCTAAGAAGGGTTTGGGGAAAAGATTTACCAGTGAATCCTGGACTAAAGAAGAGAAATGGGGTCAATAAACAGGACAAAGGCAGAGTTTTCCCTGGTTATACTCCTGGGGATTCTCACCCTCAGGAGCACGGGGCTGGATTTAACTGAGCACGGTTGAGGGATTCAATATGGCGGCACCCCAGGTGTGCCCTAGCCCAGACCTCTTGGCTGACGATGCCCACATGGCTTCTCTCTCCTAGAAATCAACTCCTGGGCAGGAGGATCTAGTTCAATCCATAACCAAAGAATATCTCACTTGACGTGACTCCTAGAAGACCTGAATGCTCAAGATGTGCTTCCTGATTTGTGAGTAGGAAAATCTGTTCGAGCTGGAGATGATAGAAAAGGAGTAACTGTCTTAATCCAGAAACATTCCCTGGAAATCAAAATTGTCCACTTGCCTCAGCTTCATCTTGACAAACCCTGCGATAAGAACCCACTTCCAGCTTTGGAATGGAAGGGCTGTGCCTTCCAGTGCCTTGAGCTCTCTACTCCCCTCATCTTGGTCTCAGCTGACCCAGAGGAAGGTATCTGAGGGACCCATTACAAGGTCCCCTAACAGGAGTCAAACAGCTTCCACTTCCTCACCAGAAGTGGCTATGGCCTGAAGTAATTCTGTTTGTGTCCCTGGCCTAGGAGAGGAGCACTTAAGGGATTCCTGTTTTTATTACAGGGAATATGTAGGAAGATACCCTGACCTAGGGATGCCAGACTTGGCAAATAAAAATCCCATATCTGAATTTCAGGTAAACAACAAATAACATTTTAGTGTAAATATGTCCCAAGTACTGTATTTTATTGCATTTTATTGGCACCTCTGTCCTGACCCCCATTAATCCTTAGGGCTGAGTGAATCCAGCTTGAGTTTAGGAAGGAAAAAATGGCTGCTCTCTGCTTCTTTTGAGGGAGGCTGGCTCCTCAAGGAAAGAGTAGGCTTGGTTGGGGGACAGGAGGAGGGAGGAAATTAAGGGATCCACACTCTCTTGCAGGTCCCTAAAACACAGTTGTGGTGTTAAAAGATTGAGATGCAAAAACAAAAACCAAAACAAAACAAAAACCCCACATAAAAGGACCACCAAAAGTCTGGAGTAATGAGAACAAAACTCCATTAGACTAGGAGTTAGGAGGCCGGGGGTCCAGTCTGCTGTCCTATTAAGCAGCTGTGTGACCCTTGCTGAGTAATTTACCCTCTCTGGACCTGGATATCCTCAGCTGTAAAGTGTCAGCCTCCCGGGGGCCCTAATATTTCACCAGTCTGGTCTTGAGAACTGGAGCAGAACAGCAGAGTCTGTTTATCTGAGAAATTGAGCAGGGAGGCTAAAAACGGACCCATCCTGCCCCACCTCCCCCCGGTTCCTCCCTCTCCCTGAGGTCTGTGCCACCCTGGGGCTCCTGCTGTGTCTCTGAAGGAGGAGGAGGGTGGAATGGCTGGCAGAGAGTTGACTGGATCAATCAACTTTGGATTGATCAATCTTTGGATCAATCTCCCCTTGTCCTTAAGCCCCTTGATGCTTTTTGTGTGTCAAATTAAATGTAAGTTTTATGTTATGATAAGACTCTGTTGGTTCAATTTTCTTAATTTGTGATATAAGTGATCATAGACTATAAATGGTACAGTTTTACATCTATGGTTCAATTTTCTTAATTTGTGATATAAGTGATCATAGACTATAAATGGTACAGTTTTACATCTATTTAAATTAGAAGACTATTGCTAATATAGAATATAAGATCAAATTGTAAGGTAACACCACTGCTTTTTAAAGATTTTTAGAACTTTCATTTTGGAACTGCGTGCAGATCCTTTGCATATTTAAATAACATATATACTTCATGGGGACCGATCTTTGTTATTTGAAGTTCATTTGATATTTGGAACTGGAGGTAAATCGGAAAAGTGAGGTGCTCAAAGTGGCTAATATTGTTTCTGCTCAAATACAGGTCACGACAGTAAAGAAATAAGGCTGGTTTTCTTACATTTCTTAAACACACTGATAGTTGTGTTTAAAAGAAAAATTTTTTTAGAGGGTCTGGAAATATTTTGAGCAATGGCAGAACTGATGCAGTAGTCCAGAAGAGCAAATAATGGCTGCATTTGACTTGTCCTTTGACCTCCATGCTCCTCCCAACTCGACTGCAAGTTCACTGAGGGCAAAGACCGAATCTCCTCATCTGGGAGTCTGCAGTGTGCCTCTCTCCCTGCCCTGCCCCGGAGTTGCTCAATAGAAGTTGGCTGACGGTGTGAACGTGAAGTATCTGCAGGAAATGGTCCTTCAGCAGCTTTCAGCAACTGCTGAAACCCATTGACGAGTCTCGTGCAGATGAACCACATCCTGCTCCCCTCACTCCCTGCCTTCTGCCGCCATATTGGTTTCACCAGAAGGGAGGAGAGGAAATGGTCCTCTGTCAGTTGTGCCAGCCTTGGGAAAATCCCACGGGCATAGATTATCTCACTGCCACCGAGCTCTATTAGCTTTTGTCCCTCTCTCCTTCTCCCTAAGTGCTGGCCCTGCTTGGGTTTGCCCCGTCCTTGGCTGATTATATGCCTGGCTCCTGTATCAATTATTCCATTTCCTCCCTACCTTGCTGCCTCCCTCTGCCAAATCCTCATGTGTGCTCAGCTCTTCACCGTTCCCATAGCCCCTCCTGAGCTGAGAGGAGACAGGACGTGCCTCAGCAGCTACCCTATCATGAGTCATGTCTGAAGTCCCGCCAGCGAAGAAGGAGCAAGGAGGGTTGGGCCTTAGGGCACGGGAAAGGGAGGGCATTTTCATGGATTGTCAGAAAACAGGCGCAGGGACGGGTGGGGGCAGTTTGGGAGCATCAGGAGCTGCTGAGATGACTGAAGACTAAGTTGATTAACCAGAAGAAATGCCCAACATGGGCCAGGTGGAGATTTTTTTTTAAAGTAAGACCTCTGAAAGAGTTCCTTTGCAGTTCTTGGTTACAAATTTCCATGTGTAATGACCCCACACTGCCCATCTGATAACACTTCACTGTTAATGTAACATCAACCTGTGGGTGAAGTACACACACAGATATCCTCATTCCCATTTTACAGATGAGAAGACTGATACCCAGAGAAGTTAAGAGGTTTATCTAGTCACAGAGCCATGGAGTGGTAGAACCTGGGCTAGAACCTAGCTAAGCTTTCGAGGTTCTGATTTGTAACAAAATATATGTAAAGACTTGTAACATCCACCCAGTCAGCACGATTATTCATTCTGACTGCTGGTCCAGTCCAGTGATCTGCCTTCCCTGGGTCTCATATAAGCCTTTGTACGGCATTACTAAGTCATTTTCTCTAAGTCAGATTTTTGTCTGGTCATCACTCTCGATGTCAAAGCACTTTATCCACATCTGTGCCTGATCTGTCAGCTTATGGGCTCAGTCAGCTGTCTATATGTTGCCCTTATGGTATCAATTGACATAAAAAATCAGAAATATGGGAGGGGAATAAATTTGCAGGAAACCCAGTTAATTCTACCCTCTGGTCCCTAACCCGGAACATGCAAGAAAGATAAATACTCCCCAGTTAGCCCCAACAAGAACTTAGGAAGGAAGGATCAAACTGACAACAAAAAGAACACCTGATTCATAAACCACCCACCCTTTCCCTTGTCCAGAACCCCAAAACTTAGGGGTGACATCTGTAAACAATGTGGATTCGAAGCAAATGCCACTGAAACCTGGAGCCCCAAGAAGACCGCACCCCAGATTCTCATGGAAAAAGCAGCCTCTCGCTCCATCCGCATAATGTCCCACAAAAGAATTCCCAAGAGCCATTCAGGCTAATGCTGGAATTAGCAAAAATAAATGAAAGTCACAGAATTTGGAGACAGGGAGAAAACCTGGGTGTCATTTAGCCCAATACCCCTGATATTCAAGTAGAGGAAAACTCCTACAGTGTTTTATATGGTTGAACCATAGCATTTACCACAGACCTTGGTGCAGGGGCAGGGATAAATAAATATTTGTTCAGTAATGGATGGATGGGCATAGTGGTTTGAAATCACACAGAAAGACAGTGACAGGGCTAGGATTAAAGGATCTAGAATATCTCTACATTTGTTAGTTAAAAAAGAAACCCTTAAGACTGATGATCACCAGTTTTTTTTTTTTTTTAATGCTCATTATTTCATTTAATCCTGACAATAACCCCACGAGGTAGACTTTGTTATACCCATTTTATATGTGAGGAGACTGAGGCCCAGAGGTAGATATATCTTGCCCAGGGTCACATGCTTAGTGAGTAGCAGAGCTAGAATTTGGATCCAGGTTTGTCCAACTTATAGACACTTACAGATACTCCAAGCCCAATGTAGGGCTTAAACTCAGGACCCTGAGATCAAGAGTCGCATGCTTTACCAACTGAGCCAGTCAGGAGCCCCTGTCCAACTTATAAACTCAACACTCCACTCCAGCGTGTACACTCTTATCCAAGAGTCACTGCAGGGAACATGCTCTCCCAGCCCTAGGGGACTTCTAGAGCACCCTCCTTGGTCATCGGCACATACGGAGCCAAGAGGTCTCTTTACGATTTTCCTCGAAATATCTAAGTTAATCTACAAATGGAACTTAAGCATTCAAGCTCCTCTCAAATCCATGATCATAGCAGACATTTTAGAACATGGACTTAAAACACATGTTCTTTTCTTTATGCTTTTGCTAAAACGTTCTCATTTGAGACATCCAGAAATATCCCATCAGCCTAAATAGGAGACTGCACTATTTATAGCCATCCATAAAGTAATGGCCAAGCAAATGGACCGGGTCAGGGCTGCTGGGCCTCACGTCAGGGACCAAAGCAGCCCCTTCCCACCCTGTATCACTCTTCTCAGCAGCCAATGCAGGTTTGCTCTCCCACAAACCCTAAACCATCCCGACCACCATTCCGGGTCTTTTTGAATGGGAGCAGCTCCTTACCGGATATCCCCACGAGCCATTCCCCGCCTGGAACTTGGAGTAGTAGCTGCTCCGGCTGGTGGTCCCATAGTTGTTGTAATTGTCGGCCAAGCCATCATACATGGAACCTTGAGGACAAAGGCAGGGGGTTAGGACAGGGATGGCCGTGCTCTTCACTCACCTCTCCTCCCCACAGCACCCAGGTCCACCATGCCCCGTGGAGGAGACCAGGGCTGAGCTCTTGAAGGAGGAGGATAGCAAATACATCATCTGCTTGCCATCCCTGTCTCTCTACTCTACCTCCTCCACAGTCAGGGCCAAGGAAGGACCCAGGCCGACTGCTGTAGGGACAGCTCTGAAAATCCTGGTTGAGCCCTTCCTGGGCTGACTGAATGTCTCCCTGTTACTTGGGGTCAGTTGACACCTACAAGCCAGGAGTTGGCCTGGAGGGCCATGGAGCATCGCCATTCCATTCCAGGGAATCATGACTCCACATTCCACAAGGATAAGCTCCCCACTGGGGGAGGACTGGCAGGATCTCAGCATTCCAGGTCCAGGGCCCCGAGGTCAGAGCCACAGAGCAGTGAGGGCTGATCAGAGTCCAGTTCGGGGCAAGACTCTGGTTTCAAACCTCAGCGTCCGGCCCCCACTAGTGACGGCGCGGTCTTTTGTCCCTTCCTTCATCTGCTAGGTGCTCCAGATGGTGAAGGGGGGGTGGCCACCAACCTCAAAGGCCCCAGTGAGGATTAATTAATGTTTTCAGAGTGCTTGGAGACCCACAAATGACAGGCTCCACAAGAGGACAGAGTGTCATTAGGGTTATTAGCGGCAGAATGGCTTTGAATCACACAAATCCGAACTGGGTTTTGGGCTCCTGGTGGGGCTGCCTTCCCTTCTCCCCTTCACCAGTGGCAGGTGGGCCCTAAAGGACAGTCCCCCAACTCTGCCAAAGCTGGTCTGTTGGCTGCCTTACTGTCCTTGGAACACGGCTGACCGGGACATGGCCATGACTTTGCTCACACCGTGCCCCTTGCCGAGTCTGCCTTCCCTTCTTGGCCACAACATTCAGATCTCACCTATCTTTCAAGGCCAAGTTTGGAATCTCATCCCTTTGGGGAAGCCTCTTCTGTCCAGCCCTGCCCAGGGCGATCTCTCCTACATCTAAACACATCCTTCCCTGCTGTCTGGACCCTGAGTCACATCCTGCCTGTGGTCCCATTCCCTACACTGGGATCTGCATGAGGGGGGAAGCCAGGGCTCTATGGCCTGGACACCCAGAGCAAGGCTTGCTCCACACTCATTTTATGTGATGAGCCCTCTGGGGAAAAAAAGAAAAGTGGGATCCAGTGAGAGCCTCCTAAGGGGGATGAGCACTTCTTTTCTCTGAAGTGATGGCCAGACTCCAGCATCAGAAACCCTATCTAGGGGGAAGGGTTTGACAGTGATCTTACCTGGCCAAATTAACTCCTTCCCATCTGCCACATCACACCCACTCAGATTCCTAAGCCTTTTTAGGGTAGTGGGTGTGGGGGGGTAGCATTTGAGCTGAGCAAAGTGCGGCGGGGCGGCAGCTTTGGAATGTGCCAGGTATCTCTGCCCGGTGCCATTTCCTCTGTCTGAAGCCAGCCAGAGGGCCGCCCCATTGCACACAGGAGGGGCCACTGCCCCGATTCCCATTCCCACCCCTCCCCTGCCACCATGGAGGATCAACAGGCCATTAGGGTTATCAGCTGTGGCAGGGATAACTTGCCCTGAAAGCCTAGAGGTGTTGACATTGGTCTTGGCTCTGACATTTGGGCAAGTCACTTGCTCTCTCTGGGCTTCAGCTTCTTCTGTAAAAGGAAGGGGCTGGCCTCTATATACCCCAAAGGCCCCACACAGCTCCAGCGTCCCATGGCCATGCGATTATAGTAACCCATGCATGCCCTGTGGCATTCAGAGAAGCTTGCAAGGAAGATGGGGAGACATCAAAGGCTACAGCACCATCTCCTTTGCTGCCTGCCTCGGGGTCCTTCCAGAGGTGTCCTGCGGGCCCAGGCCTGACTCCTAAGGGGACTCTCCCGAGCCTCTGACTTAATCCAAGCTCCCCTACTGAGTGCAGACAGCTGGTTCCTCTTCCTTTCTCAGGAAGCTGCCCCCCTGGAAAGGCTGCCTTTGTCAGGAGGAGTCTGGAAGCCATCTCATGGGCTCAGCCACCCCGAACCAGCTCACACCAGGGAAGGGGCTGTAGCCAGGACCGCATGCACGGTCAGGCCCTGAGGCAGCTGACAGCCAGGTCTCGTCTGACTCCCCTCTGTCCAGCCTACTTCTATCATCCCTTCCAGGGTTTGACGGGCCAGAGTTCACTTGGCTGTTGCCCCGTGAGCAGCGATGTCTCACCCAAGGGCAGCTGTGGGTCAGCCAGCTGCTTTTAGATGGAAAATCTGGGGTGGTGGCAGACAAAGAGTTCTGTGGAGCCCCAGGGAGGCCTTCTGCTAGGGGAGCCATCCCCGGGAGGCTCAGTGGAGGGCAGGCTCCCATGGGGCCTGCACTTCTTCTCAAAAGGGAATCTGTCAGCTGTGACATCACTCACCCTCTTGGTCATCAGATGAAGCATCTCCTCTCTCCATGCCCTGCACCTGCCTGCCTCCCTCTCACATAATCTCCATGTGGGAGGTAGGGAGTTCTCTGCCATGGAGGCAGGGGTGAATAAGACCTCTGGAATGCCCTATCCTTCCAAAAGCCAGTCCCTGTGTCCCAGTGGTGACTTTAGTGATGACAGGTGTGGGCTATAACACTCACTTCTGGTGGGGCCAAGGCCTCCAGGCCCTTCCAGGTGGCTCCTAAAGGCACTCTCTAAGATCCATCTGCAATTGGGAATCAGATCACCTGACTCCCACCTTAAGATGCTTTGCTTGGCTTCCTTGTGAGAATGAGGCTGCCATCACACCAGCCAGTGCTGCTTCTCTGGCAGTAGGGTAGCTGCACTTGGGGCCAAGTTTCTGAGGTAGAGGAGGAGTCCAGAGAAGTTACCTACCTGAGGTCACACTTTGCATTGTGCCCGATGACCAAAGACATGCAGGTAGGAGGTGAGGTGAGCTCTATTAATAAGAGTGCTGCTCCCTTCTCCTGACCCTAGGGTGTCTGGCTGGTACACATGACCCCTGGAAAGTCAGGTTCAACAGCAAGAACATGGGGGTTCTCAGTGAGAGTGATGGTAATAGCTCTGACAGCTTTCCCTTCTCTATCGAGACCCCTGACTTCTTCACAACTCATTTCTAGGGAGCCTTTCCTGATTAACTCCACCTGGTCCCATCACCCCTGGCTGACTGCCTCCTCAGAACAGGGGCACGGGCAGGTGCAGTCGGTTCTCCAACTCATGACTGTGCTAGTGTCCACCATCATGTACTTCGGGCACTCACTGAAGCAAGCATCGTGTCTCTTCTTTCCCTGGGGTCTTGGGCACAGGGCATGGCTCTGGCTGGAGTGGGCCAAACCTGGACTGAGTGGGCCCTTTTTGTCAACCAATTCACCCCTCATGGTGAGGTGCTTAGGTGCCTGGAGGCTCCACATCCTCCAAACTGCAGTATGGGACCAGGGTCCTGGAAGGCTACTCAACCAGGCCCTCCTCCCACCCAAAAATGTCCCTGGTGGGTGGGGTAATCCAGGGACACAGAGGATCTGAGAGCAGCTTGAGAACAGGCACAGTCACCTCCTTGAGGAGGATCCTTGGTGTCGGAGGTGGTAAGGGGAGGTGATCCCAGCCAGCACCCAGCTCACCCCACAGAATCACCCCTACTCTCGTCGCTGAGCACCTGCATTCCCACTGTTTCCTCCAGAAGGGTGCACATGCCAGAAGCAAAGCGTGGGCTTCTCAGTGGAGCTGGCTGATAGTCCAACTTGGGCATTGTCCCCAGGAGGCACATGCCCACCCACAGAACCCCGAGGTCAAAGAGCAAATGTCTCCGAGAACGTATTGCTTCCTCCAGCGTACGATCCATTCCAGCAGCTCTGTCTGCACAGCTGGTCTCATCTGTGTCAGGGTTTCAGGGTGTAAACCCATCTCAAAAAATCCACCACTCAGATCATCAGCATCCCTGGATGCTGCTTCCCTTCGCTGCCTGAGATGATTATCGGATTCTCTCTTGTGTCACAGGGGCAGCGAAGCTTTCTCGCCCACCAAAGCTTTGAAAAGGGAAGCAGCTTTTTTGTTAGGATACACGGACTTCTCTCTCCAAGGGGGACAGGCAAACCTTGGCAGGGATGACTCATCCTTTTCCACCTTCCAAGCTTTCAAATCAGTCACACCCACCGCACCTGAAACATTCTTTCTCTTCTTCTCAGCCAAACCCTTTCCCGGCATTCAAAACCTTGCACAAAAATCAGCTTCTTCTAGAGGCGACCCCACCCAGCTCTGGGCACTCCAAGCCCTGTAGCGTAACCATGTCAGCTTTCTGGCCAGCTGCTCTACCCACTCCTTGCTGGCTTGTGTGTTCCACGGAGTGCGGCTTCTGTACATGGGTGTGTGTGTGTGTGTATGTGTGTGTACATGCACATGTACTTACGGGCCTTTCTCCCAGAAAGCAAGGAGGCTGGGAACTCCCTGAAGCAAAGGATCTTCTGCTTGCACTAGATCCCCACCCCACTCCTGATCCCAGGACCAGGGTCTACCTGGACAAGGCACTCATGACTTCCGCCTGCCTGATGAACAGGCTGCCCGCAGGGACAGAGGTCACCTGAAACCCCTCCCCTCCACTCCCTCCTTCCCCCAGATCCCTCTCCTTTGCTAGTCAGGAGGGCTGTCGCAGGGCATGCTGCACTGGATGTGTATCTATTGCTTGATCTGTGTCCCATAAGGCCCATGTCTCTTCTGGCTTCTACACTGAAGTAAAGCCCATCTGCTCCTCAACACAAAACACTTGGGGAAGGAAGCTCATTATCTTTTGGCCCTGACGATACTTTTATTTCACCCCCTGAAATTACTTCCACCCATGGTGCTCAGTAAGGCTAGGCCCATAGCAAGAAGAATTTAAATGAGGTACTAGGAAGAACTGCCTGAAGATACTTCTGGGATGATGTCCCCCCGAGATGGTCAAGATTGGGCAGGAGCGGTGCCCGTGGGAACGTTCAGGTGCCCAAGGGAGGGGAATGGCCAGATGTCCTCCCATTTCCTTCTGCCAGGCCAGCTGGGAGCACTGTGGACATTCCTATCTGGAAGCTTCCATGCCTGAGGAGGGCAAGGAGTTCAGCACACCCTCACCTGGCACTTTGGCGTGGTTCTCGCCCTTCTCCTGGGCATGTGTACAGAACAGAGATGCTGCTACAGCCTGTGTTCACTCCTCTCCCTCCCAGCTCTGCTGGGACGTGTTCAAGCCCGCTCTGCGGCAGCCCCGCTTCTCTTCCTGATCGTCTGTTCCTGGCCACCGCTAAACTCAAGGACTGGATAGAGGGTGGGAGCATCTTGTGGGAACAGGGCCAGCACGGGGGCAGGGTGGTGGATTTGTGCGGACAAAGGTCAGAACAGGACACAGCCACCTGGCTGGGGATCCAGACTAAAACACTGTCATCAGCAGTTACCGATGTCTATCCGTCTTCGTGCATGTGTGTGTATGTTTGTGTGTGTGTGGACATGTGCGTGCATCTCATGAGGGTGATCCTCATGCCGGGTCTAAGTGTGAGTGAAAGATGGGGACCAGAGCAATGATTCCTTAACTTAGTTGCACATCAGAACTGCCTAGGAGATTTTAAGGGTCCTGATGCCTGCACCATCCCCCATAACTCACTAAATCAGAATCTCTGGGGGTGGGACGCAGGCATTCGCATTTTTTATTTTTTATTTTTTTATTTTATTTATTTTTTTAATTCTTTTTTTTTTTTTAAAGATTTTATTTATTTATTTGAGAGAGAGAGAATGAGAGACAGAGAGCATGAGAAGGAGGAAGGTCAGAGGGAGAAGCAGACTCCCCGCCGAGCAGGGAGCCCGATGCGGGACTTGATCCCGGGACTCCAGGATCATGACCTGAGCCGAAGGCAGTCGCTTAACCAACTGAGCCACCCAGGCGCCCATTCGCATTTTTTAAAATTCCCAGATGATTTCAAAGTGCAGCCAGGTTTGAGAGCAGCAGAGTGGATGGCTTTTGGTATGTTAGGATGTTTACAAGAGGGAAACCTTGATGGACACTCATTGAGGGGAGGAGTCTTTTCGTAGGACAGCTACAGACAGTTTGGGGAATGGTCTGCAGAGGTAGGGAGTGATGTGATCTATTTCCAGAGATGGTTACCATCACAGCACACTTTGGAGATGACCTAATCTGATCTCGTACAGTTGCAGAGGCCCAGAGAGAAGCCATGACTTACCCAAGATCACACACCAGCCAGGAATCAATCCAGGTAGAACCCAGGTCTCCTGACACCAGGCTGGGCTCCTGCACCAGCGCAAACTGCAAGGTTGGGTGTGTGTGTGCAAGCATGCCTACAGGTGTGTACGTGCATGGGTGTGGCTACACATGTGTGTATGTGTGTGCGCCCATGCGCAGTGCACGCCTGCAAAGAACTTCACATGAGGATATCTAACATTCTTCCATCTTATTTTGTCCAAATATCACACATCTTCTAGGGGTCACACCCCATGGCAGAAGTAGTTTCCAGATTTTTAGACCTGGAACGATTGGCTTATTGATATTTATAATTTGGTGTGTGGGGAGAAAAATTTGTTTCTTTTTCGTTTTTCTTTTTTAAACCTCTGCCAATGAACTTAGCAAAGAAGCAGGGTCCAAGGAAACAGCATTTGCTGTGAAACATTCTGGAATACTTGGCATTTTTGTATGTGTTGTAACAGGCAAACGGAAATTCTGGTAAAACCTCAGCTTCAAGCCAAGATACATTGTAAAGAAACAGGAATTGGTTCATTTGAAGTTTAATTAGGATGTTTTGCTGCTGGAAAAAGTTAAAGCTCAGACATCCTTTACCTTCTCCCATGCCAGCTTTGGTCCCGAGAAAACAATGCCAGGAGTGATGTCTGTTCGTGGACTGTGGTCAGGAACGGACAACTTTCAAGAGACTAGAATGAGCAGAACCTCACACGGGCCGAGGTTCATGCTGAGACACAGCCAAATGCAAATATAGAAATGCCAACAAAGGCGGGGTCCCGAGGCAGGGACCTTCACCTGTGCGTGCCATGGCCACCAAGCCAATACAAGGCTGCCCCCTAGGACGGCCTCAAGTAGTAACTGCCCTGCGAGGGATAGATGCAGGATGACGAAGTGGGGAACAGGCACCTTCCCTAGCCCAGCGTGGCCCCAAACCTATCTCCGACCAGGGAGAAATCCAGGTTTGGCCATGTTAGATAGGAAATGGTAGTTCTGAAAAGAAAGGAGAAGGTTGAAACTAAAAAAATCACAGATGTCTAAGCAGGTAGTGAGACAAACAAGGACAATGACACTGTTAGTGCTGGGATTTCTCTGGAACGAGAAGTGATACGAAAAAGAAAGTTGGTGTCATTAGACTTTGTGTGGGATGTATATTCATGGTGATATTGATTGCTCAAGTTGGACCAAATGGGATTCGAGTTAAGCTTTAGGAAGAGGTTCCAAATGAAGTTCTAAAGAACCTGAATGTGGAAAAGCATTCCCTTTGGGCTGCCTAACTGATGCACTAGCCCTTGACCCCCCAACAGGGCAGCTCATGATGAGCACCTGCAGGGACCTTCCCTCCTCAGGCAGCTCAAGTCTCCCTAGCAAAGATCTTTGGCTGAGCAGCCCCATCCCCTGGGTTTCCTCCTGCTTCCCACACAGTCTGAGAAGACACCCTGCCACACACACACAAGGACACTCTGGAAGCACAGGAGAGCAATACTTAATGGCCAGTTCAGAAAAAGACCCAGATGGGCAGGCAGGTTCAGAGCAGCCTCCTTCTGCAGGGTCTCCAGACCCCAGAGCCCCCTCCTCCCTCCCTGGGGACATCCTGACCAGGGCGAAGCATCTATCTCATCTGCTGTGTTTGGGGGAAGGCATGGGTGGAAATAGGTATGGAGTGTCAGGCTCCTTCCACAGGGCTCCCCTCCAAGCCCTTGGTGGCTCAATGCCCCCTCACCGACAAGACAGAGGAGAACCTTCTTGGGGGCGGACTCTGGAGAAAAGCCGATTCTATTGCTGGGATCACCCGTGGCCGATTCCTGACTGTCCTTCACGGGGTATGAGGAGTGGTGGCTGCCTGCCAGGCAACCCGTGAGTTGTGGTTGGCCTTCTCTGGGGCGGGTGTTCTTAACCCGGGGAGCCCTGGTGGGATTCAGGGGCCCCAAGAGAACCAAACACCCTAGAGAATTCGACTCTTCCCTCTTGAAGGAGGATTTCAGGGTGTCCCGGGGGGGCGGTTAAGGCAATGACCCAGGGTATGGTCCTTCCACAACTGCCGGCTCGCTCCTCCCAGCAACCAGAGCAGGTGTATGGGGTATAAACCAACACAAAAAGAGAGAGCAAATTTAGTAGGAATGGCCACTGAGCAAATAGGGAATGCTTGGGCGGTTCTGATGAAGAGAAGGGGGAAATCTGATGAAAACAAAGCCAGATAAACCAGAAACACCAGCTCCAAGTGACCCAACTGCCTCTTCCACCTAGGATGCCTCTGGGGAAACTGCCCCTGTGGGAACCTCACCAGAGCTGAGGGGAGAAGGGACACACCTACAGGGTCAGTCCTTGGAGAAGCCTGTTTCTGGAGAGGGTATGCATTAGCCAAGGAAGTCAACCCTCACCTGGCTGAAGTCCCCTGGAGGACCTTGGGATGGAGAGAAGGAGATCCCACGGAGTAGATGTTACCCACAAGGGGCAAGGTCAGAAACAGAGCACTGCATGATGACAGACACTCGCCCGCATCCCCATAGCTGGGAAGGAGAAGGGGTGTTTGGGACACCAGGGATTTTTGAGATTTTTCTGGAGCTGTGAGCCTGGAGCTCAGGCCAGGGATGGCATGGGAGTGGGAGAGGGACAACTAAGTCTTGTGCCGAGAGTAGGTTGCCTTGAGGTGTGACTGGGCTGTGCCCAGAAATGGGGACTTTTTTTTTTTTTTAATTATCCCAAATCTACTTCCAAAAAAGGCTAGTAAGCAGCTACCAAAGCACCAAATAAAAGAGGAAGCAAATGCTCTGGAGTCTGTATGACCTTGAGTGGAAGTCTGGCAGGAGAGGAACCAGGAGTCCAGGCCAGGGCAAAGGGCACACACAGCAGCAAAGACCTTTAGGTTTGGGGTGCAGGGAAGTCCTCGGCCAGCCATTTTCTCTCCCTCAGCTCTACACAGGGGCCACTCAGGAATGAGAGGGAGAGGGAAAGAGACCAAGCTGGAGTAGGAAATGTGAGCCGGTGTGTGTGTGTGTGTGTGTGTGTGTGTATGGTGGGAGATGGGCAGGGGTCTATCTGGGCAGGGGTCTATCTGTCTCCTTTGCCTCCTTCCTCTTTACTACTCCCCACTCCCCTTACTCTCTCTTCGAGGCCTGACTCCATAAATCAGTCTTGGTTGACCAGTACTGGTTTACAGTCTGAAGAATCTTTATTAGCATTTACTAAGTTTAACTAAACCAGTAAACAGAGAGTTTGCTGGTTTGCGTGTAATTCTTACTGGGAATCTTCTCTATTAAAGCATGTGGTCTAAAAATTCTCCACAAATGCCCCTGTCAGATATTGTACCTTCCTCCTTGAGTTTCAGGGGTCCTAGCCCTTTCTCCTAGGCTCCCGGCTTGGGGGACCTCAGCACCGCGAGTGGGGACAGCCGGCTGATGGCCGGTCAGGCTGAGCACCTGAACTGGACAAGTGCTCACCATGAGGGCTCAGCCCTGGGCGCCTTCTGGGATTTCCAGCCTTGCCAACCTCATTTCCTACCCTCCTCCTGACACTTGTTCCTTCCTACTTAAGCCAGGTGAAGTAGGGAGAATCCGGTGGGAAAGAAAGCTTCTGCATTAGCTACTGAGCGAAGAGGACATCCGCAGCCGCCCTTCCCGGGCCTCGGGGAGCCTCTGGGCGCGCACTGGTCCTGGGTTGACCTTCCAACCAGACTTGCCTCTTCCAGGTGTGAGGCTCCCGCTAAGGCGCTGCGGCGTTCCAAGGCCTGGTCCCCGGTCCCGCAGTGCCTGTCCCGAGCCCCAACTCCGGTCACAGTGACTCCCTCGCCCGGCCCGGCGGCCACGCACTGGTCCCACCTGGATAGGGAACCTGCCGGCCTGGGCGCCGGCCACCTGGCTACCTGGCGTTGGCGCCACCGCGGGGAGTGAGCGGGACCCACAGCCTTGGGGAGACCGAGAGGCGGGGGCTGTTCCGGGGGCAGTTTGGGGAAGAAAGCCTCCCGGGCTCTGGGTGCCGGGTCCACGGGCGCGCGGGCGAGGCTCAACCTCGGCGCGCCGGAGCGACGCCCCTGGCCGTGGCCCCGTCGCCCCGCCGCGCGAGCCCGCCTTCGCGTCCCCAGCCTGGGGCTCGCGCCAGCCGCTCGCCCGCCGCCGCCGCACCCGGTCGGACCGGCCGCGCAGACCCCGCGCTCCCTCGCCTCCCCGCAGCCTCGGGAGGCGCGCCAGCTTCGGTCCCCGCCGCGCGGCCGAGGGGCGCGGGGCCGAGGCGCACGGGTGGCGCGGGGCGCCGAACCTTTACCTCGGTTGGAGTGGCTCAGGGTGGACGACTGGGAAGACTTGGGCTTCTGCCGCTTGACGGTCATCATCACCTGCTCCTGCACGCGCTGCCTGCCCGACGTGCCCGTCTTCATCTTCTGGTCCGAAGGCAAAGCCAGCGTCGAGCTGTCCTGGCCCGGGAAGCATTCGTACGCCAAGGCGGTCTTGAGCGGCGAGTGGTTCATGGCGGCGGGAGGCGCGGGCCGGGCCGGCGAGGGGCGGCGAGGGGCGGCGGGCGGGCGGCTGCGGCTCTGCTGTGCTCAGCGACTCCCGAGGGCCATAGAGTGAGTGGTCCTGGTGAGGCTCCCGGCGCGGCTCCTGGCGCCTCCGCCCCGGCTCGTCCCCGTGCTGGCACTGGCGAGGCCCGCCCTCGGTCGGACTGGATATACCACCCCTGCCCTGCACCACCCACTCCACCGGCCGCGCGCCGCCGCCGCCGCCGCGGGTGCCGAGCTGCAGGGCGCTGCCGCTGCGGGAGCGAGCGCTCCTGGGGGGCAGGGCTGCGAGGCCTGAGTGTGGGACCTCGGCGTCTCCCGGCCCTCCGCTCCTTTCTCTCGCTTCCCAGCCCCGTGACGTGCAGGAGGTGAGGCCCCAGGGAGACGCCCCTCTGTCCTGGCCCTGCTCCCTCACGGAGAAAGTATGTGCTCAGCTCAGGAACCCAGGGAGACTTCTCTCGAGGAAAAAGGAGTCTTTCTTGACCAGCCCCCGCCCCCCGGAGAGCCAGAAATCCACCTTCTTCTGTCCCGAGGTCATGGCAGAGACCAGCCCTGGGGGGGGGGCTCCCAGGCCGCGGGCTGAGACACAGCCCCTGTCCAAAGGGAGTACTCATTCCTATGGGGACAGCCATTCTACTCGAAGGCAGCTTCCACCTCAGAGGACCAGGGTGGGGGCATGAAGTCCCAAGGACCAGACTGGAGATACAAGACGGCACACTGTGTGGGCATGCCGGAGGAAAACGCCATGTGAACAGGGGATCCTCTCTGAAACTCCAGACTTAGCCTGTGAAGTGGTGCTGGCGCATATTAGGGGCTCAATAAAAAAACATTTTTGAATGGACGAATGAATGAAAGCTAGCCAACTTAAGGTAAATTAAGTCTATTTCGTATCCTACTCAGATCCTTCCTGGAAACCTGGAAGGCTGCCTGCCCCATAAAACTACCCCACCAGGGACTTACTCTTCTGGGACTTCTGTGTGCATTCTCCTAGACACACAAACCCCTGGGGACACATGTATAGTGATGTCCATGGAGCATGGTCCCAGGCACGAAGGTAGCTCACACCAGGAGCGGAGAATTTTAAAAACCATGTTGATGGAACTCTTTCTAAAAGACATCACACCCTGCCTTTCCTCCTTAAGCAAAAGATGGTCACAGAATTCACGCATTTCTTGATGACTCAGGATTCTCCTTCTGGACACCATTTCTGAACTGTGTAGCAGTGCAGTCCATCAGCTCCTTAGTTTTGGGGAGTCCTCCAGCGGTGTTATACTCTCACAGCTGTCCCTTTAGCTGTCCTTTGTATTTGACGCTCACAGCTCACATACTTCATTTTTAGTTTGCCCTTCTGATCTGCAGAGGAAGGGGCCATCAGAGTCTATGCTTGTTAGGAATTATAGGACGAAGGATTGCAAAACTTGAGTGACAGTCTCAGCGACCTCATGACGGTCACTTGCTCATTTCCTGAGAAGTGGGTGTTATAAGCAGGGAGCCCCACCTTCTCCCCATAATGCATGGGGTAGCCACGTGCAGAGCAGAATATTGTAAAGCAGATCATAGTTTCCAATAGAAATAGTTTTATAATTGAGGGTTGTGTTCCTAAGAACTTAGCGTCAAATAAATCAGAGATGTGACCAACAATATGTCATAGGTACAAAGGCTCAACACCCATACACCTTTATCATCACTTAAAATTGTAAGATTCTGCTTCCAGCCATAGGCTGTCAGGGCTGGATGGATCCTTAGACATCATCCAGCCCAGTGTCCGAATTTTTCGGATGAAGAGAGGGGGTAGCTTGCCCACGGTCACCCAGTTACTATGTGGCAAAGCCTTCATTCTAATCAGGCCTGGTAACTCCTGGGCCACTGCTCTTCCCTCCACACTATCTGACCTCCCTTATAAAAATCCTATAAAACGGGCATTAAAGTGCAGTGCTCACGGATTATATAAGGGCCCCAATGTACTATAAAGTATACATGACAGCACATAAAAATACAACTCCATTGTATCACGCATTTGGCCTATCTAAAACCTAATATGCTAGCTATAATAAATGTTAATTATGTCTTTAAATAATGATAAGTTTGCTACCTCTGGCATGTGGAAGGGCCTGGCAGGAGGTGATTGGCACAGCCTATGTTGCTATGAAAGGCCATACTTATCCTCTGGAAGTTGAAACTGATCACCTTTAAAATTCACCAGATATGAAGTTCAGTTTTTTCTAGATACTTCTCTATTATTCTGATATTGACATTATTTTGATATATTGATAGCAATATCTGACATTTGCTGTGCTCCTACAAGCAGCAAGCCTATAAGCCAGGCACGGTTCTGGGCCCTTTGCGTGGACCATCTCATCTGAATCCTTACAGTGATCCTACATGGTGGGTATCAGTATCAGGGCCATCATCCGTCTTTTTCAGGTGAGGAAACTGAGGCTCGGTGGGGCCCCCTAGCTGGTAATAGGCAGAGACGGGGCCAAATACAGGCACCGAGGGTCCAGAGTCTGGGCACCCCATTGCAGTGCCGGGCTGCCCGCTCGTGATTTCCCTGTGACAAGGAAGAGGGCTCAAAAGCCTTCCATGGATCAGTCTTTTAACAGGATCTATTTCCATCATGTGGCATGAAAGTCAGGCCTCCTGGCCACTGGTTCCAGCTGGGTCACTAACTAGCTTCATGATGCCAGACAAGTCCCTGCCTCTGGCCTGGCACCAAATCTGTAAAGAGTGCAGGTAGATTGATAGCTCATCCAATCCGCCCTCGCCCTAACACTCCGGGATTCTGATGTCAATCATGGGGCTATGTAAGGCAGGAGAATCTTGAACCAGCTCCTCTGGACAAAGTTTTCTTTGTCTCTCCCACTCCATGTCAGAGTGAAGGGAAGCCTGGCAGTGGACAGAGAGACTGCTAATATCTGCAGAGCTGAGAGCAGGTCCACTTGGCATATATTATCTGATGTAATCCTCCCGGTAACCCCCAAGAAGGTATTATTTTGCAGAAGTGGAAACACACTCAGAAAGGTTAAGTCAATGGTGAAGACTTGCTTTGGACCCAGGTCTGACTTCCCACCTGGGAGAAGGAAAGGAAGAGGGTCAGTCACACATTCTGGCCCAAGATGCAAGAGGTATATTCAGGCTGGAAAGATTGGTTTGGGGCTCAAGTGCATGGTTTTGAGTCAACAGGACAGAGCTTTTTCCATCACCTCTCTCTTCTGCCTGCCTGAACCCCACCCCATGTGGGGTCCTGCCTAAAACCAGGCCAGAGATGAAGGTGAAGGACAGATGTCAGTGAGACTCTGTCATGTGAGCTCTGAGCTCTGAAATGCTTTCAGGTGACCTTCAGAACATATTTTTAGATGATGAAAAAATTCTAAGGGGTAGGGGTTAATTTGAGTTTAGAAGGTGTGGGGTGGTTTGGGAAAAGCATCTTGAAGGAAGTTAATTTTGATTTGATTCTGAAACAAGATGAGGAAATTTCCATCCTCAAAGGTGTTAGAATGAATGAGCACGAATGGGGTTCTAATTCTCTTTGCTGCCTTCCCTCTAGCACTACCTGTGATCCAGATTTCACTCCTGACACTCAGGGCTTCCGGTGCCCTTGGAAGTAAAACACCCTGTGACCTCAAGTTTCATTCATTAAAAAAATAGAATACAGATTTATTTATTCAACAAGTATGTATGCATATATGTATGTATGTATTTATTTTTAAGTAGGCTCCAGGCCCAGCCTGGCTTGAACTCACGACTCTGAGATCTAGACTTGAGCTGATATCAAGGGTCAGACACTTGACCGCCTGAACCCACCTGGTGCCCCTAAACAAGTCTTTACTGAACATCTACTATGTGACAGGCCTTGTCCCAGGCATGGAGGCTCCTGTGGTGAAGAAGACAAAGTCCTGCCTTTGTAGAACTTACAATCTAGAGATGGGAGGAGGGGGGGTTGGCTGAGCCAGCTGAAGGCTAAGAGGAGCCTCTGGGGTTCCTACTGCTTCCAGCCCACTCCGCCGCCCAGGTGACTGGACCGCTTCCCCCTCTATCCCAAACTAATGCAGATACCCCTAGGGAGTTGGAAGAGTTAACCTTCCTTTATGGACCCGTAAGCTTGCCATCATGGTGCCACCTGAAGAGGTGGCCCTGTTCTTCTGTAACGGACCCCTGTTCCACGCACCTTCGGACTTCATGGACAGTGACGGTGCCCAAGGGACCCGTTCTCTGCTGTCTAGCCTTTCCGAGCTGAGTTCCTTTGGTCAGCTAGCAGGCTCCTCAGTGGCTACCTAACTCAGGCACCTTATAACCTCCCCTGATGAACCACACTGCCGCCTCCCCAATCTTTAAATCGTCTCCCTTATCACTTCGTTTCCCTACCAGCCCTCCACCGACTTGCCCTGTGCAGACACCTGCCTCTGCCTTTGCACACATGCTACTTCCTCGGCGTGGGGCCCTCTCAGCCAGTCACTTACATAGGGGCTGAGTGGCCAAATGGGCTACGCGCCATGCCCGTCCCTGGGAACACAACCAGGAAAAAAGTCTGGGTCCTGCTCTCTTTGGGCTTCCGTTCTAAGGGATTAGACAAAGAGTAAACTCGTGAATGAGCTGGCAAATTATGACAAATGATACTAAGTATTGTGAGGGACACGAAGGAGAGGCTGGTGCAGAATAGAGAGGGGTACTTGGGTTGAGCCCTGAAGCATGAGAGAACCTGCCCATCTCAGGAGTGGGGGGATGGTGCTCCAGGCAGAGGGAACCATGGGTGTAAAGGCCATAAGCCTGGCATGTTCTCGGATCCGACAGACCAGTGTGGCCCAGTATGGGGAGGGAAAGGAGGTGCTCACAAGAGGGACACGGAGGCAGGTGGGCTATGCTGTCCCTTACAACTTGCTGGGATGAGGGAAACGTTCTCTATCTGCGCAGGCTATTTAAATCCGTTAAAATGAAATGAAATGAGAAATTCAGTTCTTCAGACACACCAGCCATGTTTCAAATGACTGATAGCCACGTGTCCCTAGAGGCCACTGTGTGGGACAGCACAGGATCATGCTGGAGCTTCCAGACCTCTGTCTGGGTTTGAGTTTTATTCTGAGAGGGATAAGAGGCCATTGAGAGGCCTTAACCAAGGAGGTGACAAGACACTCCCACCTCCTGCCTTCCTGCCGCTTGTCAACATGTCCATCCTATTGATCCCCACTGAGGACTTCTCAAATTAAATCCAATACCCTCCCCTGGGACCCTTTGTACCTGGTGCCTACTTGTGCTAAAACTCTTGTCCCTCGTCACCGTTTTCATCTGCCTGTGTGACTCTGGGCAGCCTGTGTGCTATTCGTCTCTCTCTCCCCACTGTCCACATTGCTGGTACACGTGGGTACTCAGTGGATGTTCGTCTCCTTGAACTGAATTTCCCTTCTTGCTCCGGAGCAAGTTCTTCACTGGGTCTCTTGGATAACTTAGACTCAGTGCACCCAGGTCAAGCCTTTGCTTTTTTCTAAAGGCCAGTTTCTCTTACGACCTTTTGTCCTCATCTTCCGCGGGGAGGGATACTCTGGGGAATGCACGCGCAGCCCCTGCGCCATGGCGCTGAGCTCTGAGAGAGCACAGGAAACTGCCTTTCTCACCGCCTAAGGGAAGTTTACTTCGGGAAGTCAGAATGTGTTCACCCCTTTGCCCTGTCCTGGTCATCTCGGGAGAACCCCATCCAGGAAGCCATCTTCCCAAGCATCTGAATGGATGAAACTCTGTAGTGAACTCATCAGGAACGGGCCAGACTCTCTGCCTGCCCCCTGGTGTGACCTTAGGACACCCTCGCCGTGGGTGCCTGCAGCACGTCCGTTGCACAGGACCATTGTGCCTGGAAGGTACAGAGGGTGCCCAGAGAGCCTCCCGGCCCTGAACAAGGATACAGGGAAAATGGAGGGATGGGCGCAGAGGCCACGCCCCAAGCCCTTTGGTAAGCACCCTGATTGGAAGAGCAGAGCACGTGACTCTGGATCTTCCCACCCATGAAGGCCCGGACCGGAGGGGTGGCCTGTGCCCATTCATAGCAATGCTGCTCTGCTCTGGAGGAAGATGAGCAGGAAGGGCTTGGCAACAGGAGATGAGAGAGCAGAGGGATCTGGTGCGGAGGCCGGCAGAGCTGGGCCTGGATGAGTCCAAGGCGGGCGGGGCTGGCCAGCTAGGGGGCGAGGCCAGGGTGTGCACCCAGGGCTCCCCGACAGGCCAGACCCACTGTCTCAGAGCTGCCTTTCTAGTCTCTCTGGGCGCGGTGGGTGGAGCCGCGGTGAGAGCGGGAGGAAAGGTGATGAATAACACGGCGGTGTCCCAACTGTTGGCTGTCAGCACTAGATGGCCTCTGCATTCCCCCGCACCCGCCCCCTGCCAACCCAAAATTCTAGTTGTGCGCTCCCGATACCAGCATCCGCGGGACCTGCCTTCCCATCTGTCCTCTCCCTCCAGGCCAGCAATGCCGTTGTGCAAACCCTTGGCAGGACTCCGGCTCTGGGCTTGAGCGCCAGCCTCAGGACGCCGGGAAGCGCTCGGATCTCTGCCCTGGCAGAAGCCACTTGAGCACAGACCCCAGGGCCTTCCCGGGGAGGCACCCTGGGGCAACAGGAGCGGGGCTGCGGAGTGCGCAGAGCAAGTTTTGCACGCCGCATTGCTACCGCTCCTGTGTGAGCTTGAACAAGCCGCTTCGCCTCTCTCGCTCGGTACCTCGGTTTCTTCATTTGTAATGTTAGGTTAGTCACACCGACCCGCCAGAGTTCCAGGGTCCATAAACCTATATAAGCTATCTAACACAGCCTTCCTTCCTCCCTTAGCGCCTCTGACTGCCCTCTTTTCTGCTCTCCACTTGACCCTGTTACCCACTTCCCAGCGTGGGCCTCTCCTCCTCAACCTCAGAGCCTCACACATTCCTCCCTCTCCTGGGAGCTGGGCCATGCCCCCTGCCAGGCGCTGTCGACCTCTCTCCCATCATCCCCGTCTCTCCTGCCCTCCTGGCCCAGTACTGCTGTCTACAACGGGCCCTGTCATGATTGCCCCTGGAAACGTCAGAACCTCAGAGGTGGAGGGGACCGCGGAGACCATCTGGTCTAGCTCCTTGATTTGTCGGAAGAGGCAGCCGAGTGCAGAGAGGCACGGTAACATGGCCCTGTGAAGGCCTGGGTGTCTGGGTCGGGGGCACGGTGCCCTCCTCCCTTTGGGGGAGGATGGCGGTAGGGGATTGGGGGATAGGCTTGGGGTTTGAAGGGAAGCCAAGGCAGGAGAGGAGCCCAGGAGGTGGCGGTTCCTGGAGGTGCCACACCTGCGGCTCAGCTGGAAGAAGCGCTAGCATATGGGGGCGGGGGGGAAAGGCTGTGGGAGCCACGAAGCAGGCAGCCTCGTGGGGTGTGTGCCCAAAGAGCTGGGCAGCCGTGCTCTCCCCGTCTCTGCCTCACAGTCACCGGCCCAGCCCCAACCCCAGCCCGCACAGCCTCGATGGTAATTTGATGAGTCACACGCCCTCGCCTGCAGACAGGGCAGCCACACCCAGGGCAGGTGGCATCCCGACAGTGTTTCTGTTCCGAGCTGCTGGGCCAGCAGCCTGCCAGGCTGTGGACGGGCACTGAGGGGAGCCATGACGCTCCGGGGCCCTGGGCCAGGCTAAGGATCTGCTGAGTGGCAGAGCCTCCTGTCTGCATTGCCCCATTGCCATGGCCAAGGCCTCCTGAGAACACCCCAGCCCAGCTGCCTTCTTATTAGGAGCACCAATCACAAGCAGTGGGCCAGGCGCCTCCCAGATCGGTGCTCAGTAGGGCCCTGGGCTTCGGGCGGCTCCCAGATCTGTAGGCTGCCACCAACCGGATCTGAGTTTGGAGCCAGGACGAAATCACTATGATGCTAGCTCCCTCTGCCTGGCAGGCTGTTCTTTCATCTCTGCCCATTCAGTCCCCTTGTCATCCTGCCCACCTAGCCCATCTCAGATGTTCCCACCTTCCCCCCACTGGCTCCCCAGATGTTCTGAGCTGAAAGTCCTCCTGTCCCTCCCCCAACTTTTGGTATAATTTGTACCTCTCTTGAGCCACTTAGCGCAGCATGCTTTCCCCCATGGGAACACTGTAAGCTCTTTGCATCACCAGCAAGCCTCCCGCAGGGCCCTGAACATTGCAATGGCTCAGCAAACATTTGTCCTGTTGATCTACATTCCATCTGTGTGCTCTGTTACCACATCCCTGTGACCAGACGCCCCTTTCGGCACTTTTCTGCTCCCACCTACCCCTTCCCTCTTTCCAGGTCCTATCATACCAGAGGCCTTGACTTTGGGCCCTGCTGGAGTTGGGGCTGGGCCTGGGCCCATTTTGGCAGAGCGCTCTTGAGTAATTGTGGGGTCGGTCACATGGCACCTGGACCCTCCAACTGTCTCTAGTCTTAGCTGTCCACTGGCTGCCACAGTTGCCGAAGGTGATGGGGCAGGGTGGCCAGACCAGGGGAATCTGCTCCCCTCACTCCTTTCCAAGGGGCCTGTAGACATGCTTTGCACCTGCCAGTCTTGGACCTTGACGGGCTGCCCTGTGAGGCCCTTCTGCCCCAAGAAAGACCCCGAGGGGCCTCTAGGACAGAGGATTCTTTTGTCCACTCCCCACCCCTTCATGGTCTTGGAAATTGGTCAGCCAAGCAGGAATCACTGGGGTTGGGTTGGCACGAGGGGTCAGTGTAGGACTCCCCTGGTGACTTCCGAACTCCTGTTCATGCTCCAGCACTGGGGCTAGGGATGAGGTTGGGCCTGGGGAGGGTGGGCAATGTGACAGCAGAGACAGAATTTGGAGACCTTCTGGAAAACAGGCAATAATGGACAGCACAGAACTGTGGAAGCCAACTTTGTAGTCCAAGACAAAGAGTTTTTGCTTTTAGTGTGGCAAAGGGAAATCATGCGATGACTCAAAAAGAGTGAATACTTCTGATTACTTGCTGGTGTGGCTGGGTTTTGCATCTGCTCTCCTCTGTTTGCGAGTGGAATTACAATAATGCTTCACATCTATCTAGTTCTCTACAAAGTGGTTTTCTGTCTTTTGCCTCTTGGCATCTGCCTGTCCACTCGTTGAGAGGAATATTCAGCCCTGTTTTTGCCCCATTGTAAGGATGACAAGACTGAGGCTCATTGAGGACTTGCCCAGAGCTGCTGCTGGTGAGTGGCAGAGCTGAGTCTCAGAGGTCCTTCCTACAACCCCAGGCCAGTGCTTTTCCTCCACACCACACCACACATACCACAAGACCCTTCTGGGGTGGAGAAAAGCTGCTGAAGTATAGTCTTTGCGGGACACTGTAGTAGGTTGAATGGTGGCCTCCCCCAAGAAGATATGTCCATGTTCTACATCCTAGGACCCGTGAATGTGACCTTATTTGGAAAAAGGGTCCTTGCAGATGTCATTAGGTAAAGAATCTTGAGATGAGATCATCCTAGATGTAGATGAAGCCCTAAATCCAATGACAAGTGTCCTTCTAAGAGAAAGGCAGGGGAGGTTTGAGACACAGAGGAGAAGGCCATGTGAAGACAGAGGCAGAGCCTGGAGTGACGTTGCCACAGCCAAGGAACGCCAGAAGTTGGAATAAGTGTGGAATGGACTTTCTCTCAGAGCCTCCGGAAGAAACCACCTTGATTCTGGATTTCTGGCTTCCAGAACAGTGGGTGATAAATTTCTGTTGTTTGCGGTGATTTGTGTGGCTGCCCTAAGAAACAGACACTAACTCAAAATTCTGTCAGTCCCCTGACATGAGCTGTCAGCCCCTCTCAGCAAACCCACTCAGCACGTGGCTCGGTGGGTATGTGAGACCCAGGACCAGCCCTGGGCCATGAGGTGGGGTGGGGGACACACTGGAATGACACAGTCCCTCAGCAATGGTACCGGGCAAGGACCGGCTGGCTCCCAGTCAGCACTGGACAGCCAACCTCTCACCCCTCTGCTCCGTCCGCCGTGCTGCCGACTTTTTGTTTGGTTTCACTCCATGCCAAGGACAGACTGATACACCAGCGGCTCTGGGAAAAGAGAAGCGACCTCGGACGACGTCACCTCTCCCCCAGGAGGAATTTATGAAACCAGTTACGCCTCTGCCAGGAAGTCAGAAGGGCCCAGCCTCTAATAACTGCCAACCTCTCGGCACTGGCGGCCCATCATTTTCATACTTCCCACTTAATGGGGTGTCTTTAGGCAGTCAATGCAACACAGCCACAATTAAACGCAAGAAGGCATAATGGGACTTTGTCTTTCCACAGGGCTTTCATTCTGAAAGCTCGGGCAGTTTTATGAGCCTGGGGAGGCCCCCGATACTCCCTTTTGAGATGGGTAAACTGAGGTCCTGCTGAGGAAGAGCCAGCACAGGGTTCCTGGGCAAGACCTTGTTTCTGAAGGTCCATCTGGCTCCCACCTTTGGTTATGTCTACCAGGCTTCAACAAGAAGCTTAGCTTTTTTTTTTTTCCTTCCAGAAAAGTCCTCAGGATTCACTGTACCTTCTTTGAGATGGTCAGAGTGGGGCTAGGCCAGTCTCCCCAGCTTTGTGAGCAGTGGGAACTGAGTGGGGCCTGACAAGATGGATGGTGAGGTAGAAAGAGCATGCACTGCCCTTCTTCACTACCTCACTCTACCTGGTACAAGGCAGAGTTCTGGGCCTGGATTGGCCACCAACTTGCTGTGTGACTTTGGACAAGCCATTTGCCCTCGCTGGGTTGCAGGTTCCCTGCTTGTAAAATGAGGGGGTTGGAGTAGATGCTCACAGTCAGTACTTCTCAAATCTTAATGTGCACTGAATCACCTAGGGATCTTGTTAAAATGCAGATTCTGATTCAGCAGGTCTGGGGTGGGGCCTGACGTCCTGCATTGCTAGCAAGTAACCAGGTGATGTCGATGCTGTGGGGGCTCAGACCACACTCAAAGTAACAAGTCTCAGGACAGCTCACCTAACCATGATCTGTCAAATGCCACCGTCTCTGTTACTGCCCTCCCTAGGGTGCTGTTTGAAGAACAAGACTCCCTGTTTGGTACAAGAGCACTTGATAGGCTCTAAAGTGATGTACAAATAAATGTTTTTTAAAAGATCACCAAAACTATGATTAAGACTTGATATTTGGAGCCAAGCGACTTGGCTCAAGACCAGCACTTGTCCCAGCTAAGGACCTCTTAGGTGAACACTTCATTTATCTGAGCCTGTGAAATGGGGGGAAGCACCTACCTCACAGGCTTGTTACAAAGATGAAATAAAAGAAAATCGTTGAGAGAAGTAACAGCATGGAAGAGCTGCACAAAGAAGGCACTGGGCCATCCTTCCTCCTCTTGACCCTGCTCCCATTTACAGGATGGGAATAGTCAGGGGGAGTCTGCTGCTTCCGCCCTGTTCTTTCCCCTCCTATCCTGGAGTCCAACCTGCCAGGTCATGATAAAATGTCCAGTTAGTCCCCAAAGTCCCCCCAGGTCCCACCCAACCTCCTCTGCTTCCCTACTGCCCTGAGGTGGGACCACCTGCTCTTCCAGATCCCCAGACAGTGCATGTGTCTCCACTTGGAACTGCTGGGGTACCTGAATGAGGCCTGGAGGTCAGGGGTTTGGGCGGGAGGGAGGCCAGTTGGCTCAGATCAGGGGGATCTGCATATCATTTCCCTTGGGAAATTGCCTGCTGCCTGAAGGTGAGTGGATTTGGCCAGAGCAGCGGTCGGTCTCCTTGATGATGTGGTTTGTGGGTGTAAGCAGGCAGCAGGGACCCCAGTGCCACTGGATGCTGGGGGCGTGCTCAGGGCTTCTACCCCCGCCTTCCAGGCCTAGATAACGGGACTTCCCCCAGCAGCAGCTTTTCCTCTCTGCACCCCACCTCTGCATCCCCCCTCCCCTAGCACAAGCACCTTGCAAGTGGGCGCCGTGACAAGCCAGAAGCAGCAGTATGTAGCCCTTGGAGAGGCTGCCAGGTGTCGACTCTCTCCTGAACCCATGCAGTGAAGTCTGGTTATGTCTAAACAGAACAATTACCCTAATTGCTGTTTGCGCTGATTATACCGTCATCATTGGTCTGACAATAGGAGAGGCATTACTCACCCCAACTGGCCATGGAATAGCAGCCCGCTGTGAGCCAGAGCCGGGGCCATGGAAGATCCCTGACTGAGCCGGGATGCCCAGCCCAGTCCTGTACGAAGCCAGAGCCACTCTGCACCGTGCTCCAGGCCTTTGGGGTCTCTGACCCTGAGGAGGAGAGTTCTTAGTTTCTAGGTGTGAAGGTGTAGGTTTGCCAATGTGTAACGTGTACAAAATATACTCAAATGTGCAAAAAGGGGAAAAAAGTAAATTAGCTTATTGTTTTATACTTGATCCTATGGAATTCCCGGGCCCCCTTTCGGATTTTGATGATGGTGGGAAATCTCTAACAGAAAACAAACCGAACTGCCCATTTAAGGTAACTGGGGTGCTTATTTAGAATAAGGTCTTTTGTATTCATTCACAGTTATTTGGGGGAGTGAGCCATTCAAAATCAAAATTCCCCATCAGGGCTGATCCTGTCCATTTCAAGCGTGCCCCAGAGACACCTTTGAGATCCTGGAGAGTGAGGTGTGCACACTGCCCTCTGCCTTCAGTTTGCAGCTCCATCTGCCCTGTCTGAGGCCAAGCTCTGGGGTTGCTCCCGAGGAGCGTGGCCATCTCCCTTGCCAGCCAGATCCCATCCTATGCCAGCTCCCACTGGCCCTGAAGATGCCCTGAGTCCTGGCCATGACAAAAACTCCATCCCAGCCTGGGTGCACCACCCTGCTGCCTTTTGGCTGCTTTGTCCACTGCAGCCGTGACTCCTTGGCATGTCTTTCGGTCCAGACTCTCAGATCCTTTGGCAGGACCTTCTGGGTGTCCCACATGCCTCATAAAGGAGGTGGGGGGCCAGGGGGCAAGAGCACAGGACCATCTCTCTAGATAACCCCCTTGGTCATTCAGATCTGCTGCCCTGTCCCTTTTCATATGTGGCCTCATGGGGACTAGCTTTCCCGACGGGCTTGCCATTTTCAGGCCTATATGCTAAGAAGCTAAGAGCAAGACTCCTGCATGGGGATCCCCACCAAACCTCTCTGCGTGTTCACAGCCCCAACTTGCACTTCTTCCCTCCCTTGTCTGGAACCTGAAGGTGGGGGGAGGGCAGGACTTTCATGTCTCCCTGCCCTGCTCCCTCTCCCAGGCCACAGAAGGGGTTTCTCATATCTCCTCCTGTTGGGTGGAAGCTCCTTTACATCATCCCCTTTTCTATACTCTTCCCTGGGCAAAAAGCCTTCTGGATTTTCCTAATCACAGAAGAACTACAGGGAAAGGAAGAAAAAAAAACCAACTCTGGATTACATTAGGAGAGATTTGAAACACTGCAACAACATTATCCACAAAACTCATGGCACCCAGGGATAGAGGAACGCCTGAGGCTGGGAGCCAGAAGGACTGGTTTGGGACCCAGCAAGGCTTCTTCCTTCCTCTGCTTTTTGTAGGCAGGAAGAGCACAGAAAGACAGGGATGTGCGAGCAGTGTGGAGAAACGGGGGGTTGGGGTGGAGCTGGGACAGCCCCTGGGAGTTCTTATGTCCCACGCATAGGTACCCAGGAGCCATGGGAGAGTATTGGGACGATGGGAGTTCCAGCCTTTTTTTTATTTTTTATTCTTTTTAAAGATTTTATTTATTTATTTGAGAGAGAGAATGAGACAGAGAGAGAGAGCACGAGATGCGGGAGGGTCAGAGGGAGAAGCAGACTCCCTGCCGAGCAGGGAGCCCGATGCGGGACTCGATCCAGGGACTCCAGGATCATGACCTGAGCTGAAGGCAGTCGCTTAACCAACTGAGCCACCCAGGCGCCCCTCCAGCCTTCTTTTTGAGAACACCTCCCCCCTCCAATTCACATGGGTACAGCAGCAGCAGTGGGGCTCCCAGGCACCCTGCTTCTAAGGTGTGATTCAGCTCGGCCCCAGGCTGCAACCATTGGTTCATCCTCATCTCATCTGCTCCAAGCATAGTAGCCCTGACAGTGAGCCTCTCTGGGTGGTGGGGACCCCTGTGTCCACGGTGTTGACCCGCAAGCAGAGAACCCCAGTGCACAGAGAGACACACACAGGGGAGAGAAGAGGGAAGAAATGAGCATCTCAGTGGACTCCTAGCCCCTGATTCAGGTGACCTTGCAACGTCCTCCTGGTGGGCTCCATGACAACCAATAATGGACTGTTTTGAGCAAGGGAGGGGCCTGGTCCACGGAGAATAAAACCAGTGATGACAGCACCCCCATTTACCAGGTGATGCCACTCACTCTGGCTCACAGCCAGTGTCCACCCTCTCCCAGACGCTTCCTGCAGACACGTCCCCAGGGATAAACCTCTGTGAATAATGAATCATCCTGGGATCCAGACTTGGGGGTACAGGGGAGTACAGGGGAGTCTGACAGTGATGGGAGAAAGGACCCGATGACCTGTTAGGCCCTTCTTGTCCCAGAGCCTCCCATCCTAAAGAATAGCTCTGCTGGTGGTGTCAGGTCACAGCAGATGCGGGTTAGCTCTCCCCGACCCTATCTTGGAGCTTCTACTGCTGAGGCTGCCAGGTCAGGTCTCCCCAGGGAAGATGGGCTTCTAACGGAGACAGCAGGCTGCCAAGGAGACGGTCCTGCACCAACAGAAAGAGGAAAATGGTGTTCCTGGACACAGCCCCCTGGTCTTGGGAAAACTCTCGTCATTCCACAGACTCTTTCAGCTGCCCAATTTCTTGTCATTAATCAAGTCTCTTTGCTCTGATCCTTTTGAGCCATTGGTTCTTAAACTAGAGAGCCAAAGAGTCATCTGGAAGTACTTCTTTTAAAAGGCACATTTTAAGAACCCACCCAAGTCTGGGGCGAGGCCTAGGAATCTGAATTTTAAAGAGACCTCCAGGTCCATCTAATATTTTGTGTGCATTTAAAAAATCGCAGATAAAATATATATAACATAAAATTTACCACTTGGACCATTTTAAAATGGGCAGATCTATGCCAGTAAGTGCATCCATTGCTGTGCAACCATCATCATCATCCATCTCCAGAACTGCTTCATCACCCCAAACAGAGACTCTGTGCCCATTAAACACGAACTCCCTCTCCCCCACCCACTCCCTTCACCCCTGCAACCATCCTTCTACTGCCTGTCTCTCCTAATTTGACTATTCTAGGTCCTGTAAGTGGAATCATATGATATTTGTACTTCTGTGACTCGCTTGTTTCACTTAGCATATTGTCTTCCAGGTTCATCCATGTTGGAGCAGGTGTTGGAATTTCCTTCCTTACTAAGGCTGAATAATATTCCATTGTATGTATATACTACCTTTTGTTTATCCGTGCATCTGTGGATGGACACATGAGTTGCTTCCACCTTCTAGATTGTGGATTGTGGATAATGCCGCTTTGAGCATGGGTGTGCAAATATCCATTGGAGTCCCTGCTTTCAATTCCTTTGGGTCTCTACCCAGACCCCACACTCACTCTAATTCTGCCATTTCACCCATTTTGTTCCCATTTTCTAGAACACCTGTTTGGGTTGCTGTCTTCCAAGTCCCATCATATTTCTCTTGCCTCTTCTAAACCTACTCACACTTCTTGAAAGCCAACCTGGGAGGCAGGGGAAGAGCATGGACTTTGGGGCTGGACTGGGTGACTTTGTGCTCCTGTCTCAGAAGTTCATCAGGCTGTGTCCTTGGACTAGTTACCTAACTTCTCTGAACTTCAGTTTTCTCATCTATAAAAGGAAACTAATGGAAACTCACTTACAGGACAGTTTTGAGAGGATTAAGTGTAAAGATAAGTGTAAAGCGCCTGACACTTAATAAATGGTGGCTTTTATTGGAATTACTCAAGAAAGGCTTTCTCAACAGGGTGGATCTGGGTGGAGGACCTTTGCAAAGAAAACTCTGTGCTTAGAGAAGGTGGGATGAGCCAAATCCCTCCCCACAGCGAAATAAGCCCAAGATTTTTGCTCCTATAAAATTAATTAGCGGCAGGCAAACTCTTGGAACTTAGCAGGCTATGTTTTCTGAGTAACCTCAATTTCTCTTGTTATAATTTAAGCACATTTTTTCTAGTTTTGTTCCCAATAAACTTTCAGAACTGCCATGGAGAATCCTCTGTCAGTATAAAACACTCTTTCAGAACTTGAGAACGTAATATAGCCCCAACCGCTCATCATTCTAGTCAGAGCTCAGATATCTAGTTGTGTGTGTGCGGGTCCAGCTCTATAGCAGGGAACAGAGAAGAATGAAGTATGGTCCTTGTCTCTGGGATGCCGCAGGCACGAGGGCAAGATTTACATGCATGAGGCAATCCAGGGAGCCATACAAGATTAATGTGATTCATCTGTTTTATATCAAAGCTAATAGATAGAGGGTGTGGACAGAGCTGCTCATGTTAACATAAGCAATATGAAAAAGAAATAGCACAGCAACTCTGAAAATCTACTATGGGGGCAGGGAGATAGGAAGGAAGGAACACAGCATGAAAACGATAGGTGAAGAATCCCTCCTGGAAGAACATCAAAACTGAAAACAGAAACATAGTCCTCACTAGTGTTTCATGTTTGGGGAGCATGTTAATGCAACATTCAAAGGCTAGATAATAATAAAACTGAATGAGATGAAAAGAGGTTGCAGGGTTAGGAAAACAAAGTGAGAACTAAATACAATTACTAATCTAATGAATGATTTCAAAACAATAACACAGAAGACTAAAAATAGAATGGCACAAAAGAAAGGCTTGACTCCATCGCAATCAACGCAAAGAAAAAGACAGAGATAAAAACAATTAGAGAGAAGATTATAGGTTTGGAGGACAAAAAAAGAAATAAATGAAGATCAGCTAATATAAGAATAATTAATATTCCTGAAGTAGGGAACTATACAAAAGAAATAGAAAAGATACTTAGGCCTATTTTTTAAAAAGATTTTATTTATTTATTTGTCAGAGAGAGAGAGGGCAAGCGAAGTGAGCAGGGGGGAGGGGCAGAGGGAGAGAGAGAAGCAGGTCTCCCCTCCCTCCAGCAAGGAATCTGATGCAGGACTTGATCCCAGGACCCTGGGATCATGACCTGAGCACAAGGCAGACACCACCCAGGCGTCCCTATTTAGGGCTATTGTACAGAAAAGTTTTCCTTTAAATAAAGGAAGGATTGAGTTTGCTGAGACAAAGGGCACATGGCATTCTAGAAAAAATAGATCGAGAATGGTCAACACTGAGACCCATCCTGTTTAAGTTACTGAACTTCAAAGTATAAAGAATTGTTCAGGCATTCAGGCGGAAAAAAAAACAAGTCATTACAAGAGGGAAAACCCAGGTTAGCCTCAGACTTCTCCACATTCAACGCCCGAAGACCAGGAAGTAATGGTCACAAAATCCAGAGGGACAGAAAGCATAACCCACAGACAGTACACCACGTAAGTCTAAAGGCAACAGGTATCTTTAGACGTGAGAGCCTGTCTTGAAGATGTGACAATAAGTGGCAGAAAGCCATGAATGATTCAAGCTAAAGAACTCAAAAGTAAAGAGGCCAAAGAAAAGACGGGTGGTGAGCATTATATCCAGTTAAAAATAAAGTTGCAGAATATAAACATTTAAAACTTCCAACAAAATGAAAATTGTGTAAGCAACAAAAATCAGGATGTGGGAAAAGTGGAGGGATGAAGTGCAGGGTGCTTATCATCTCCTCTTTCATAGCAGAATCAGCCACACTGTCTCTAATGAAAGCATAATTTAAAAAAATCAATGACTATGACCTTTTTTAAATTTGAAAAATAATCATTCTCTTATACGTAGAAGCAGTTTATAGGTACGAATGTCTCTTGTGGTTAAGAAACATTTAACCAAGATACAATAATGCCTTCAGGTTTATTTTCCATTTTATTTCCTGTTATATGTAAGTACATATAAACTTAACATTTTTATATTTTAAAAGCATGTAATATATGATCCCATTCTTAGATAATTATTTCTGTTTGTCTAGCATCTACCTACCATTCTATTTGTATCTGTGCTTAGAGATATGTCAGGACTGATGTTCAGCAAATATTTATGTTGGTTATTTCTGGGTGGTAGGATCTGGGGTGAGTGATTACATTCTTCTATGCAGATGTCTGTGCTGTTCGAATTTTTATAACAAGCATGTGCCATTTTGGCAGAAATCATCAAAAGCATTACTTAGGAACACAGACAGAAAGCTGAACGTGATTGTAGCCAAGAATCAGTCCTAGAGCAGAAGCGGTAGGTCCTGCAGGCTGCTGTGGGTTGGATGCATTGGCTCCTTCCGTGAACTCCATCTACCTGTCTGATGACAGGATGGGCAGGAGACAGGAGGAGCTTTCTTGGAGGAGGTCGGCTTTGAGCTGGACCTTGAAGAACAGGCAGTTTTGGAGAGCATCTCTTTTTCCAGACACATCATGGATTATCTTACTTAACCCTTCTGGGTCTGTGGGGTAGATAGTATCATCTCCATTTTTGGGGCGAGGAAACAGACCAGACAGAGAAGTGAGGGGAGAACATGGTAGACAGAGTACAAAGCACAGGGTAGACTGGGGACTCAGGAAGCCAGCTGGCCGTGCTCGGACCTGGCCTCCCCAGGGCAGAGGCAGAGCAGAACTCTGAGGGAAAGTTGTCCTGGGCACAGTAAGAAGGTCCCATACAAAGACTCTGAGGAAGGACCTCATGACTGTATGTATGAACACAACAGGAAGTGTCCTCAGAGCATAATGGCAATGAGACTGGACAGGGAAGAGAACAATGATCGGTGCCATCCCATGTCACTACAAACCGGGCCCGAGCTCTGGGACCGGCTCCCGGTAGCAGTGGGCTGTCTGGTTTAGGTTGAGCTCCTCGATGGAGATTCCCCAGGCCCAGGAGAGGAGGGGGCCAGGAAGACTGAAGCCACAAAGCAGGCAAAGGTCAGGGTGGTGACTACACCCACCCAAACCTGCAGGGCATGGAGATTCAGCTTTCTACTGGGGTCATGCTCTCAGAGGCCATAAATGGCTCCTTCACCTCCCCAAAGGTCATTAAGTCATTAATTACATAGCAAGTGGCAATAAAATGGTCTTGGGTTTCCTCATCTTCCCCAGAGCCCAGGGCCTTGTGATCTGAAACCCAAGGGCTCTGATTTGAGCCAGCTGCCTTGCTGTATCTGGACTTCAGCAGCCCAGTGGAAACTGGTCATTGCCTGGATAGCAAAACAGTCATGGCCTAGGAGTCTTGGCCTCTATGTCCAGCCCCACTACTCACTGCTGGACAACCATGATGAAGCCATCCAGCCTTCTCCCCATACATGGCAGGGGCTGTTTGTAAGCTCAGACTCATAGAGGGACTCAGATTGTCCTCTGAGAACATTCATCCTACCCCCCATCATCACTTTGACCTTTGAAGTTCATCCCTTCCCTTCCCATGGACGGAATTCCCAAACACAACTCCCACCTCCAGGACTCTGAAACCACCATATGGGACAAGCTAGAGGTTAAGAGTCCAGACTCTGAAGTCCAATAAATTTTATTTGAATCATGGCTCTGCCACATACTAAGCATGTGACCTAGGCTGGCTTCATCAACCTTGTCAGAGCCTCAGTTTCCTGACATAAAATAGAGATAGTATTATCTACCCCATAAAATGTCGTGAGGATTAAATGGAATGGTACATAAATAATGTGCCAGATGTACGCTGGATGCATGACCCTTCTGCTGGGCCCTTTTCTCCATGTTGTGCTTGCTGATTTCCTTCCCACTCCAGATCCCTACTCAGATCTACATTCCAGCTGGTGGCTCGGATCATCAGGTGTCCTCCCTGGCCTGTTTCTTCACCAGCACTGATAGGCTGCCAGTCTAGTATAATGACTAGGCCTCTGACCATTGGACCTCATTCACAGTCCCGGAGGTCGGCCAGTCAGGAGGGTAGAGCTGGGCTGTATGCAGCGCAGAGCCCTAGGGTTCCAGACAGGGCAGGGAACCACCAAGAGACAGACACATCGAGATCGTGGTGGTCCAACAAATATGATGCAAACCACGTATGTAATTTAAATTCTTCTAGTGATTGCATTTAAAAAAGTAAGAAGAGGCAGGTGAAATTAATTTTAATAATATATTTTATTTGACACAATATATCCAAAATAGTACTTCAACATGGGATCGATATAAAAATCATTGAGATATTTTAGCCTTCTTTTTCTCATATGAAGTGTTTGAGATCTGCACTCTATGATCAGGTGTGGTATTGGACAGCACAGATTTTCAAGCTAGAGACACAAAGAGTATTAAGGCCAGGAGACTGGTCTGGACAAAGGAAATAATAAAATATGCATTTATTCATCCATTCATTCATTCAGCAACCATGAGCTCCTCCTCCTGACCTTTGTCAGGTTCTATGCAGGAGGCCCCTGGGTGGTGTGATTCCCTCTCCTGGCCCCCCCGAGCCCATCAGCCATTCTGTCACATTCCTCCCCACCCCCCATCTTCCCTGGCCCTACTTCCCCAGTCCCAGGGGCAGCTCTAGGCTAAATGGTGAGGCGTCGAGCCCAACTGTGGGTCCCATTCCTGACAACTTGGCTCTCAGCAGGTACCCTACCTGGGGGAAGGAAAAGGAAGGGAGAAGAAGGGACAAAGAAAAGGGCCCTCTGGATCTCTGTCCCTGAGGGGATTTGGGAACAACAGGATCCAGCCCCAAATTTTCTCCCCACAACTTCACTTAACACATTTAATGGGGCATCAGGAAGGGTGGTAAGTAGGCCGGCGCAGCCTCTGCCCTAACAGAGCTTCTACTTCAGAGAGGAGCAGACTTGCTTGGTGCTCATGAGGCTTCATGCTTGTCTGGAAAGAGCTGGAGACCCAGACCTCCAGAGAGGTCTGAAGAGCCCCTTGCCTCCTGGCTTGTCTTGCCCAATGAGCAGCTGGGCTCAGGAATCCAGCCCTGTGCTTTCTACCTGTCACTCTCGATGTCTTTTTTTTTTTTTTTTTAAAGATTTTATTTATTTTTCAACAGAGAGAGAGACAGTGAGAGAGGGAACACAAGCAGGGGGAGGGGGAGAGGGAGAAGCAGGCTTCCCACGGAGCAGGCAGCCCAATGCGGGGCTCGATCCCAGGACCCTGGGATCATGACCTGAGCCGAAGGCAGACGCTTAACGACTGAGCCACCCAGGTGCCCCCACTCTCGATGTCTTGATGTCCTCAGGCCACCAGGACCCCAGGCCCCACTCCCCTCCATGGCCACCGGCAGTCGAACCTAGGGCAGCTGGTCTACCGGGTCACAGAAGGCCTGAAAGAAGATACATTCCCACCTTCTGCTGCCCTGAGGATGGGAAAGCACAACAGTCAAACTTCCTGGTGACAGTAGTCCCCTGAGCAAAGAATTCCCCCATTCCTGCCATGACACAGACTCTCTGCTTCATGCCTAGCATGTTTGCTGAGTGACTGTTGGGTGATGTATATCTCCCAGCACAACAGAGATGACCATCTGGACCAGGATTCTTCCACCCTGCTGGACTCCTCGTCATGACCTGACATTCCTGGAGGGAACCAGTTGTGTAATCCCAAGCAGATTCCTCTGTACTTTCTGAGCATACTTTGTGCCTGTAAAACGGGGTAGTAACAACCCCTTTGTAGGATGGTCATGAGAAATAAATGAGATCATGGATATAAAGACTTACAGCACACAGTAAGTGCTTAATCAATAGTTGGTCACTTCCTCTCCTTCTTTTCTGCAAGGGAGAGCCCGGCCGCCACACCTGCCCCTTCACAGTAGGGGGGTGTCTCAGGGTGACCTGGGATCCATGTGTCTCTGTCTGGAGTGGGCTCTATCACCAGGGACTTCAAAGTGTGAAAGGAACCCAAGGATCTCGCTGGGGCCACCTGGAGCTTCTGTGGGAAGGGGAGAGGGCTTTTCTTGGTGGCTGGGGTTCTGAACCCTTCATGCCCAAGTCTGAGTGGCTCCACTTCTATCTGCTTAATGTATTAGGATTTCAAATATCATTATTTGAAAAGATATTTTTGATGCCACAGAAGGTTGAGGTCCCTTCTTTATAACGTCCTCATTTTAGAGACTAGGGAACTAGGCCTTGACCCACTCATAGCACGAACAAGGTACAGGGTCTAGCACTGAAGCTAAAGCTTTCATGGCTACAAGGGGGCTAACTCCAGCCGGAGCAGGTGCTGCTGACACAGGAGACCCGCTGCCCCCCGAGGCCGGAGTGGGCTGGCCTCCCCCAGGCAGTGTTCAAACTCAAGCCTCAGCAGTCAGTTCCCCCAGAACAGGCAGGGCACTCAGCTCCCCGGCTCCCCACCTTCCTGGATCCTGTGGGCCCAGGCAGGCACTACACAGGGAGTGAGGGGACCCTTGAGCTGTGGACAGAACCCAGAGGCAAGGAGCAAAGAGACCATGGTGAGTGGATTCAGCCTAGACCCTATAAGCTCAGTGGGGCTCTCCCAAGCCCACAACCAGGGCACCCAGAGACCCCCTTTACTAGAGAGAGGGTGTGAGGGGTCCCTTTGTACAGGGAAGATGAGCCAATGTGGGAAAACCTTCCCACGTACAAACCTGTACCTGGTGCCAGAGAGACACAAAGATGATCGTGACACAGGAAATGCCCACAGGTGACTCTTCACTGTGAGGAACTCTCGGGGGGGCTGGGGATGTGCTAATCTTGATTTGTATACATTTATCAAAACGCATCAAAATGTACCCTGGAGGTCTGTGCATTAGACTGTATGTAACACACCTCGATAGCTGAAACAAAGGTATTGAGAGAGACAGACTCAGAGGGAGGGAAATGATGAATGGGGGCCAGCAGACAGGTACATGCCCTCTTTACAAAGGTAGCCTGAGACAGGATGGCATGGGGCGATGGGTGTGGCTCCCGCTTGGAGCAGGGGCCCTAGGAGGGGTGAGATGGAGTCTCTGGCCGGAAGGCAGGGCCGGACACACCCATCTCCGTGTGCACATTTCCCCCAGAACCTGCTCTCCTCAGGCCTTGCTCAGTTTCCAGACCGGGTCCATGTTAGCTCCCTCCTGGCCCCTTTCCGGTCCTCGGCCCCACCCTCAAGACTTGGTTGGGGGAATTGGTTGGAGCTCTCAAAGGGGGAGCCAGATTCATTTCCCTCCAGTCCATGGCTGGTCTCCCTCCTCCAGAGGGCCAGGGTCCCAGGCCTACTGCCCAGGGAGAGGGGCTTTGGGAGCGCTCCTGGATCTGCGGCTCCCCAGATGACAGGGTGTGAGCTGTCAGCGGCTTGGGGAGGCAGGCTGGGAGCCGTGTCTCATCGCTTGGGAAGCCGGGTGCAAGCGCGGACAGCTCCCCTGACGCAGGCGGCGGGTTGCGGGGGGGTGGCAGGTGCTGCTGCCAGGGGAACAGTGGGCCCCCACCCTGGCCGGCCTCCCCAGACCTGGGGGTGGGGGAAGTCTCCCAGTGAGCGGTCCATGCACCCAGCAGCCTTTACCAAGGGGGCCAGAGCCTACACCTGGGCCTGGCCTCTAGTGGGGCAGGGGCAGCCTTGCCTGGGAGTAGGCGGGCTCCTGGGTGACAGTTCCCAGGGCAAGGCTGGGGGGGGGGAGCGGGGGGGGCGGGGAGAGAGGTGGGTCTACTAACTGCAGGCCCCAGGAAACAACAAAACCACAGCACTGTCCCCTGAAACAGGTGCGAGTGAGTTCCCCCACCTCCCTTGCCTGGGCCAGACCCATCGCCTGCCCTCTCCCCTGACTTCTTGTGGTGGCCCTGACCAGCCCCTGCCATCTGGGAACACAGCAAGCTCGGCTGCCCCAGCTCAGGGGGTGGAGGGGAGGCCAGCAGTGTCCCCTCAGAGGAGGCACAGAGCGGCCCCAGGCAGCTCCCAGCTCCAGGGGCTCCTTAGACAGCTTGGCAGCACCCGTGATGCTACCAGGATGAGCCAACGTGGGCCAACTCCCTAATCATTAAAAAACCAAACACCTCTCAGGAAGGAGTTCGAAAACAGTGAGCTCAGCAGAACCGGGGGCCTTTCCTTTCCCCAGCGAAGCGAAGAGGGAGGGGCTCACCAGGGCCTCCAGGGGCCAAGTGAGCGCGGCCCCCCCACCCCACCTGCTGCAGCCCTGTCTTCCTCCGATCCTGCCGAGGCCTGCTCTGCCCAGGGCGCACTACTCCTAGGTCAAATACACGCGTAGATTCCAGCTTTTGGACTCAGAGTGGGCCGTCCCAGGGGATGTTGCCAATGGAGATGGGATAGGACAGCAGAGTGGTGGTGGGCACGCAGGGCCAGCTGGAGGCTCCCCAAGCCCACTGTCCTGTGGATATGAGAACAGCTCCCAGGATCCCAGTCTGCCCTCTGAGCCAGGGACACAGCTTGAGGCGTGGTGGCCTCCTGCCTTAGTAGGCACTTAGGCATCTCCTCCACGGTCCAGCCGGGAGTCCAGAGTGTGCCCATGAGACCCCGAGCCTGGAGAACAGGCCCCCAGGGGTGGGAACTGTTCATGGGGTTGGTGAGAGGAGGTGAGGGGGACAGAGGGACAGGGCTGGGTTTCCTGGGGGTGGGGTCCACCCAGGGAGGAGAGCTCCAGAGAGCACTGTCAGGGGTGGGGTGTAGGCTGGAAGGGCTTCGAACTAGCTGTAGGGTCTGGGGCTTTGCCGGGAAGGGACAGGCTACCTTCCAAGGGGAGGTCGGAGCTGGTAGCATCGCCCAAGGCCGATGGGAAGCTCACCCCGCTCTGGGAGGAGCCCTTCCCCGTAGCTCTGCGCAGGCAGCGCCCCGCCAGGCTGCTCCTGCAGCATCAGCTGCAGCCAAGAGCTGAGCAGGAGCACCTGTCTCTTTACCCTCGGGGGCCCCGCCCTCCCTGAGCCTGTGCCCAGCCCCTGCCCCACATCCCAGGCACCTCACCCAGGACACCTGTGTGCTAGGAGTGCGACAGCGCTGTCAGCAGCCAAGGCTGCCCCCTGGAGGTGCCTCCCTCCTGGGCCAGTGCGCTGCTCCCCGGCTGAGGTGGGTAAGGGTGCAGGGAAAGGGTCTCACTCCATCGTCCGGGAAGGACCTGCTGCCATGCAGCCAAGTATCAGCTTTGGGTCTGAGCCCCCAGTTAGGCCTGGGGTCAGTTTGCTCTGCCACCAGCCTCATCTCCTCTTCCTTGGCCGTGGCCATACCCTGTCCTTGTCGGGACACCCTGCAGTCCTGTCCAGGCCATCTGAGCCTGGGCCCCGAGGGAACTCCACTCTGGCCTTCTCCCCGGGCACCACGCTTTGACCCTCAGAGAGACCCCCAGCTTTGAACTTGGGAAGAAGAGAGGAGGGTCCGCTCTGTGGGCCTGGCCTCTGCTCTAACCCTGTCCTCTCCAGGGTCCAGCAGGGGGAGAGGGGGAAGCAGTCTGGAATCCTGCCCAGGATCCAGGAGGGAAGGTGCTAAAGAGAAGTACACCTGAGGAGAGGTGAGAAGGCCAAGCAGGCCCACATAGCAGCAGGAGAGGGAGGGTGGTGTAGGCTGGGTCCTACTTGTCCTGCCTACTGTCCCCCCACACAGGCCATTCAGGACACCCAGACCTCCAAGGGTCCTGCCTCCTGACCTCCACTCAGAAGCTCTTCTCAGTGACATCCAGGGCCCTAGCCCTGACCCCCAGAAGACCCCAGGCTGAGGGTCTGCTCAAGCTGAGGGTCTGGCCAGGCTGAGGACCATGGAGGGTGACGAGGGGAGGGGGCTGGGGAAGGAGGCATCCCTCATCCAAGCTCAGTACAGGGGTCTCGGGTCCAGCATGAAGTTCTCCAAGAGAGACCTGGGAGAGAGCAGAGGGGGAGGGAGAACCTGATAGTGCCCACCACCTCCTCCCGGCTCCAGAGTCCAGCTTCTCTTCCATCCTCCTCACCTGGTCCCCGGCCTCCAGGCTGTCACCAGCTTTCTCCAAGGGCCCTTTCTCCTTGCCCCAGCAGCTACCTTCTCCAGCCCTGCTGCAAAGCCTGTGGTGCCACCTCGTGGTTAAGCCTGGGATGGCAGGCCATGTGACACCCAGGACTCAGAGGAAGGGGCTGAGGCCTCTGTTGTCCCCTCCCAGCGACTTGTGCCCTCCTGGAGCTCCAGGTCCTTCCGCTGCTGGACCCCACTGCCCTGGCAGCCGTCTGCCTGCTCCAGCCGCTCGGTGGTGTTGGAGAGCTGGGCCTCCGGGACCTCCAGCTGGGGTGTGAGAGATTTAGAAATACCAGCACCGGGATATGGAGTAATGGTGGATCCTCACAACAGTACACTGGGGGAGGTTCTAGGATGATCTCCATGGTACGTATGAGGAACTGGGCTCAGGGACAAACTCAAGCCTCGGAGGGGAGAGTGCAAAGAACACTAACCCGGGAGTTTTGATTTTAATCCCAGCTCTGCCCCTAACTTGCTGTGGTACTCTGGGCAAGGCACTTTCCCTCTCTGGGCCTTATGCATCCCCCGAGGGAGGCAGGTCAGAGCATCCTCCATTAGACTGGGGGATCCAGGCTGCTCACCCAGGCCTGGGCTGGGACAGCTGCAGCGCTCCCTGGCTCCCCCAGGACACTGGGTACCCCAAACGCCGTCACATGTGGTCCTGGGGGTTCTGACATGCGGTGTTTGAAACGGGCCTCAAAGGCCATAGAGAGTGTTCAGCGATACCTTCTTCCTCGCCCCCGCCCTCCCCGCTCTGGGAAGCACTTCTGGCAAGTCTCGTAGAACCCTCAGCTTCCCCTCATCATGCGCCCCTCAGAGCCCCTCTCTCACTCCCACAGACCATGGTGTCCAGCCACCGTGGGCGTTTCTCTGGTGACTGAAAGGCCCTTTTCCTGGCCTCTGAGAATGCGCAGGCTCTTGTACCCCCAGATTGCTCCCCCTCACCTCATAGCCTAGAACGTTCCGCCCTCCAGTGCTCACCCAGACGAGCAAGGGTCCGTGGGCCATGTGGCCCCCCAGTGGCCAGCGCCTCACATGGAATATGGAGCCTCATGGAGAGGGAGCCTGATTGGAACTGTATTCTCAGGCCCGCGGCAGACTTGAAAACCTTAAGAACATCCGTGCATGGCCTGACATGATTATTGCCACCTACTCATGTTTATTCAGTAACACAGCACCTGGCCGCCTATTTGCTTCTGCCCATTTCCTGGTCCCCAGCCTCTCCTATCCATCTCTGGACAGCAGCTATGCACCCCCTACTCACACAGGGGTTGAGGAGAGGCTGCTGTGGGGGCTGCTCAAACCCCGACTCCAGCCCCACGTGCTGGCTCCCAGGGCTCCATGGCCCAAGTACCCTGGGGAAGGGGCCTGTGACAGTCACACCCACTGCCATATAAGGCACGTTCTCCTCCCCTGGGCAGGACAGCACACACCTGGGGAGATGTACTCAGAAGTGCGGGAGGGAGGGGGGCACAGCCCCACCATGGCCAGAGAGTATCAGCAACACAGACTGAACAGGCAGGAGCCTGGGGGGCACAGACAGGGGAGGGGACTTGCCCAAAGTCTCTCAGAGCTCAGTCAGAGGCCAGGTGTCCCGGCCCAGGGCTCCTCCACTCTCTGTGGTCTCGGGTGCCGTGAAGGGGGTCTCCAGGGCAATGAGAGAGTCCCTGACCCGCTTCCCAGCATGATTGGGGTGGGCAGGGCTCCTGGCGGAGGAGACAGGAGCAGAGCCCCCTCCCCAGCTTTCCTTTCTCCCAGGCCAACCCCCTGCTCCCTGGGCCATTTAGATCCCAAGCAACCTGGCAATGAAGCCTCTTATGATTGCCCTTATGAATATTCATTGTCACGTATTCTAACATCAGCTGGGCACCTGCTACATGCTAAGCACTCCCGCACACATTTCCTCACTTAATTCTAACAACCCCGAAACGCAGGCATTATTACCCTCATCTGACTGTTGGGGAAGAGGAGGTTTGCGGAGATTAAGCGGCGGGAAGTCAGGCTCGGGCTGCTGGTGTTTGCTTCTCTGCAGCTTCTCAGGACTTCTCTCTGCTCCCTCTCCAAGTATCTCTTGTAAGAGGCTGACATTCACCCTTAGGGTGGGGTTTGAGGACAATGGTGCGGGGAGGACTGTCCTCTGGGCATAGAGCAAGTGGCCAAGCTGGACCAGGAACCAGGTCGCTTCCCGGTGAAAACATTTAGCTGGCTACCCAAAAAAAATTGACCAAAGGATGAATGCCCGATCCCTTAGGGTATATGCTCAAGGCCTCCTCTCCTGCCGCCACCCCAGATTCATCCCCAGTGCCCTAAGGATGCTGAGTCATTCTGTTCCCTGCCTTTGTCCATGTTCCTTCTCCGCTGACCTCCCATCCATCAAGCTCCAGCAGAAATGTCACCTCCTCCATGAAGCCCGCCAGCACAATTGCTCTCCTGGCCATGCCCCTACTATGGTGGCCCATTCTTGCCAACATCCTTAATGTTGTGACCCCCAAGCTCTTCGCAGCCTCTCAGCCAATCCCCACGGTAGGTCTGGGGCAGCTGTCCTCATGCCTTCGTGCTCACCGCCTGCAGGGCTGGCAGCGCAAGAAGCTTTAGGCCCATATCCCAGCTGGGCTCATCTGGGGCCCCGGGCCTGCTCCCTCTCCGGTCCGCTCCAGACAGTGCCTGCTGGGCCCCTCACCCACAGGGGCTCCACGAGAAAAGGCCAGAACCCCCTGCGCCCCAGCCCATCCACAGCTGGGCCCCTTTGTCCCTCCTGCCCCCCAGGCCCCATAGAGATGCCTGCTCTGGAAGGGCCGATTCTCTCCACTCCAGCCACACCCAACAGAGCCTTCTCAGGCTTGACCTTACTTGACCTTCCAGAGCATCCAGTGTCCCAGATCCTCCCTCCTTAACACTCTACTAGTTTCCTTCCTACCTCCTTGGCTACTTCTGAGTCCTCGGTGTCCACCTTGGGGTCCACTCTGACAGCCCACCCCAGAGTGACCACACCCCTCCCACATTCTCCTACCCAAAGGGACATCTCCCACCCCGATCCTCTACCCGACTCCCTGCCAGTCTCCCCACCTGGAGGTACCAGACACGCACGTGTGGCCTCCCCTCTCAGGAAGTGGCACCGCTGCCCCTCTCAGCCGACAGCTGAGCCCCAGTCTTGAAGATTCAGTTGTGAACCCCAACCTTTACTTCTTTTTCTCCCAAATGTGCCCACTCTTCATTGGCACCTCTCTCTGGAAACTCCTTAGGGCTCTAATCGCTGATTTGTCCTTGGGATTCTGTTCAGGTACCACGGTCTCCAGGAAGCCTGCCTTGACCCCCCTCAGCTGGGTTAGGGGCCCTCCCGTGGTACCTGTGCCTACCTGTAAGCTCTCACTGACTCAGCGGGAAGGCACCTGCCCAGGCACTGGCTGGTGCGCTCCTAGAGCCGGGCCTCTACTGCAGAGAACAGACTGTTTTGTTTTCTTAGCACCCGGCTGGGGCTGGCACATCAGAAGCCCTCGGTAACAGCCGGCTGAGCGAACTGATACGTTAATGAGGATAATGCTTGGGAAACCCTGAGGCTTCGGGGCTAGGAAAGAATCCGCAAGGGAAGAGGTGAGCCAGCCCATGAGGTCTTCTCTGCCCCAACAGTCCTGCCACCGGCCGGGTGATGAAAGCTACCCACTGGGGGGCCAGTTATAACACCACTGGGTGTTAATACTGCTCAAAATGTGTTCTTCCTCATGGCCTTGTGAAGCACGTAGGACTGCAGGATCAGCGGACTGGGGGAAAGCCCAAGACCCAGGGTGGTTAAGGGGGGCGCCCCAGGTCCTCAGGAGGCAGTGGTAGCCTTCCGATACTCAGTGCAGTTTGACCCACCCTGCTCCCAACAGCCGGTGCACCCTGGGGCCACCCCTGGGCTCTATCACCCCATCCTTCACCTTCCCCAGTCCCCTCCGGCTCCTGTCCAGCTGTGGCTGCAGAGCCTGAAAGAGCCAGCCCCCCTGGCCATGACCCTCTCTGCCTCTCAGTTTCGCTGGGTTCCACCCCCAGTCTCTGCTCCAGCTTCCAGGCAGCCTCTTGGGCCTCCCGCACTCCTTTCCGCAGAGACTGGGGCATCCGCGGGGTCTTGCAGAGGCTGGTGGCCCGGGACTGGGCAAGGCACTCCAGGCAGGAGCCTGGTGCCTGGACCCAGGCCAGCCCTGGGCGGAGCAGCCTCGCGGGGGCCCCTGCTCCAAGTGGGACATCCTCTCCTGTAGCCTAACCAGCTGACCTGCCGCTCTTCCCCAGCCCAGAGTGCCTGCGCCAGTCTCTCTGGAGGGACGTCGACCGGTAGCTGCTGAGCCACCCCTGAGGCTTCTGGGAACTTCAGCTACAGCTTGACCTGGGCCATCTGAACCTCGGTAAGCTCTTGGCTGCAGAAGCCTCAGGCCGTGGCTCTAGAACCCAGCATAGCATGTATTCATTCCTTTTCTAAGCTTTACTACATTTCCTTTTCTTTTTCCATCTAGTCTACTGTTGATGGACATTGGATTATTTCTAGTCTGTGACTATGGTAAGAGCCACGATGCTGCTGTGAATGTTCTTTTCCACGGGGCACATACACAAATATATGGGAAAATGTGTCTAGACTATATACCTAGGAGTGGGGGTGCTGGTCAAAAGGTAGAATTCCTATAATGGTGAATTTTATGTGTCAACTTGGCTGGGATAAGGGATGCCCAGATATCTGGTAAAACATGGTTTCTGTGTGTGTCTGGAGGGTGTTTCCAGAAGAGATGAGCATTTGACTCTGTACGCTGAGGAAAGAAGGTGGTCCTCACCAGTGCAGGTGGGCACCACCTAATCCCTTGAGGGCCTGAATGAAGACAGAAAGGCAGAGGAAGGGCAAATTTGCGCTCTGCTTAAAACTTGGCATCCGTCTTCTGCTTGTGGATACTGATGCTCCTGAGACTCAGACCAGGGCTTACAGCGTTGGCTCCCGCAGTTGTGGGTTCTTGGGTGCTCAGGTTTGGACTGAAGCTACAGTAACACCTTCCCGGGCCTCCGGCTTGCAGACAGCAGACTGTGGGAGGTATCAGCCTCCACAGTCCCTCATGATAAATTTCTACGTACCTCTATATATCCTATTAGTTCTGTTTCTCTGGAGAGCCCTCACCAATACAATTGTCACGGTCAACTTGATGAGGTCATGGTGGACCTTCTCGAATTTACGCCCCTACCAGCAGCGGGTGCGAATTCCCATGCCTCAAGGTCTTACCCAAACTTGAACAGAGCTGATTTTTGCCAGTTCGATAGAGCTGAAATGTTACACAATTGTGTGTTTAATGTTAATTGTGTGTTTAATTGTGTGCTTAAGTGTTACAAATTAGGGCTTAGAGTTTAGGGTTACAAGTGAAGTTGAACATTTTCCCATATATTTATGAACCAATATTCACACTACCTCTTTTATGAAAGGTCTGGTTGTGTCTTTTGCTCATTTTTCTCTTGAGATGTTTATCTTTTTCTCATTGATTTCAAGGGGTCTTTATAGACACTAATTATGAACAATAATTCTTTGACAGATATATGTGCAGCAAATCTTTCTCCCACTCTCTGGATTATTCTTTCATACGCTTGGATGTCTTTGGATGAAAACACAGGCCTAATTTTAATATAGTCAAATTTATACTCTTTTCCTTTATGGCTTTGCCTTTGGCATCTTATTTAAGGAATCCTTTCCTACCTCAAAGTGAAATAGACATTTTCCTACAGTATCCTCTAAGATTTATAGTTTCACTACTTACATATAAATTTTTAATACACCTGGAATTCATTTTTATGTGTAGTAGAAGGTAGCAATTTGACTTCACTTGAATAACCAATTGTTCTAGAACAACATAGTAAAGAGTTGACTCTTTCCTATTGATTTATAATGCCTACTGTGTCATAAATCAAGTTTCCAAATAGGCATGTGTCTACTTGTTCTATTTCTGTATGTCTATTGATACACCCAAATCTCACTGTTTTAATATCTCTAGGGATAATAAATCTTGATAACTGATAGGACAAGTTTCCTCCTTTCTTTTTTATTCTTCTTCAGGAATGTTTTGACTTTTTTTTGGACTCTGTTCATCCACATAAATTTTAGAATTCCTTTATTAATTTGTATGAAAAACCCTGTTGGGATTTTTTATTGAAAATGCATTGAATCTGTAGATGACTCTGGGGAGAACTGACATCTTGGTAATATTATCTTCCTATCCGAGAACGTAGAACGTCCATCTACCCATGCCTTTTAAAATTTTTCAATAAAGTTTTATAGTTTCTCCATCTATGTTTTGTACATCTTCTGTTAGGTCTATTCCTAGGTATTTTTTAAAAGATTTTATTTATTTATTTTAGAGAGAGAGTAAGAGAGAGAGTGCAAGAGGGGGGAGGGTCAGAGGCCGGACTTGATCCCCATGTGGGTCTTGATCCCAATGCAGGACTCCGGGACCATGACCTGAGCCAAAGGCTGTTGCTTAACCAACTGAGCCACCCAGGTGCCCATATTCCTAGGTTTTATGAAATACCTAGGAATATATCTAAATGATCTGTTGCTATTCTAAATGATAATTTTTAAAGCTACACTTCTAATTGTGTGTGGCTGTTTATGAAAATACAAATTATTTTGTACATTATTTATTTTATCCAGAATAAATTCTCTTCTTGATTTGTATAATTTGTAGATTATTTTGCATTTTGTGTATAGGCAATCCTATTGTCTATAAGTAATGCTAGCTTTGTTTCTTTCTTTCCAATTCTGATTTATTTGTTTTTCTGGCGCTGGCTAGGAGCCCCAGCACAATGTTAACCATAAACGGTAATAGTAAGCATTATATCTTTCCTCGGATTTTAAAGAGAATCCTTTCAACATTTCAACAGTAATTATGATATTTGCTGCAAGGTTTTGTAGGTGCCCTTTATGGATATTATGGATATTTACTTCTTTTCCTAGTTTGCTAAGGGTTTTTTTAAAATCACCCATATAATAAGAGCGAACATATATTACCACATGCAAGGATTGTTCTAAGTGCTTTACATATATAAATTATTTTAATCCTCACAGCAAACCCATGAGGAAAGTACTATTATTATTTTCATCTTTATAGATAAGAAGGAAACGGAAGCTTGGAGAGATGAAATTACTTGCTGGAGGTTACAAAGCTCCTAATGGTACAGTCAGTATTCAAAACCAGGCAGCCTGGCTCCAGAGTCCGTGTTTGTAACACTCTCAACTGTCATTAGATGTTGAATTGTATCGATGCTTTCTCGTACATCTGTTGAAATGGTTATATGGCTTAGCTTTTATTTTATCAATGTGGCGAATTACATGAATGGTTTTTTAATATGAATCCAGTATTGCAAGTCTGATATAAACCTATCTTGGTCATCATCTATCAACATTTTTCCTCCTTGCTGGACTCAGTTTGCTATTTGTTAAGAATTTTGCATCGATGCTAATGAGTTAGATTGGCCTATAGTTTTCCTCCTTTGTGCTGTCCTTTCAGTTCTGGCATCAGGATTAGGTTAATCTCACTTACCCCAAGTTGGAATGGACTCCTTTTTCTATTCTCTGGAGAAGTTTTCAAAGATTGTAAATGTTCTTCAAACATTTGGAAGAACTTTGCACCCATCAGATTGCTGGGCTATGTTTTCTCTGTGGGAAAAATGCTCAGCTACTGACTGAATTTCTTCAATGATATAGGACTATTCAGGTTTCCTATCCCTTCTTGGGTCTGTTTTGGTAAATGATCTTTTTCTACGAATTCACACATTCCATTACAATTTTCAAGTGTATTAACATATAGTTTTAATAGTATCCTTTGTTTCTGCTCAGTCCATAATGCATCCTTTTTCATTCTTAGGGTTTATTTTTGCCATTTCTTTTTCCCTGTGATTAATCATGACAAAGGTTTGTCAGTATGATTAACCATTGCAAAAAGATAATCTTTGAATATGATTATCCTCTCTATGATGTGTTTTATTTCATTAATTTTTACCCTTCGTTGTTTTCTTCTAAGTTTTTAAACGTTATTCTGTTTTTGTTTTCATTTTTTTTAACAGTGAAGGTTATTATTTTTTTAAATATTTTATTTATTTATTCATGAGAGTCAGAGAGAGAGAGAGAGAGAGAGGCAGAGGGAGAAGCAGGCTCCCCACTAAGCAGGGAGCCCGATGCGGGACTCGATCCCAGGACCCTAGGATGATGACCTGAGCCGAAGGCAGACGCTTAACCATCTGAGCCATCCAGGCACCCCTGTTTTCATTTTTAAAAGGTTATTTGCTGTATTAGTCAGGATGGGCTAACTGCCATAACAACCTCCAAACCTCAGTAGCCTGATAAGATACAGTTCAGTGGACTGGCAGGCATGACCTTGCTCTACCTGAAGTCATTCAGGAGCTTGTGTTCCTTTCATCCTACAAAGGATTCCTTGCATCTAGAAAGTGGATGCTTGCAAAGGAAATTTAAAGGTTAGACCCAGAAGCTATTCACATTACGTCTGCCCATACGCCATAGGCCAGAACTCAGTGTCATGATCATATCAACCGCAGGAGGCTGGATAAATTGTCTCTGATATGAATCGTCTCTCACTGATTTTGAGCCTTTTTTTTTTTCTTTTTTAGAGTAAGCATATGAGCCAAAAATTTCCTTCTACATTTGATTTTCACTGAAGTCTACAAGTTTTTATATGTAGTTTTATTATTATTTATTATCATTAATTCTAAATATGTTTCTGTTTTCCACTATGCTTTTTGTGGTTGTCGTTTGAGTCAGTAATTATTTATAAGAGCATTTTTTAATTCCCAATTGTATGAGATTTTTTCTACATATCTTTTATTATTGAGTTCCAACTTAACTGCATTGTAGTCAGTGTGGTCTACATAATGCCGATCATTTAAAGTTTGTTCAAGCTAGCTTCATGGCCTGGTACGTAGCAATTTTCATAAACGTTTCATGTGTGCTTTAAAAGAATGCTATTCTCCATTTGTTGGGCACAATGGTCTATGTGTATCCATATATCAAACTCATGAATAGTGCTGTTCACATCTTCTATATCCTTGTTACTTGTTTGCCTGCTTGATACATTATTAACTGCTGAAGGAAGAGTGGTACACTATCACAATGATTAGTTATTTTTTCTTGTAATTCTATCAATTCCTGCTTTCGATGTTTTGCAGCTGTATTTAAAATATATTTGGGGGCTCTCTGTTGAGGTGCATACCAGCTCAGAATTGTTATATTTTCCTAGTGACGTAAACATTTTAACCTTTTGTAACTACTCCATTTATCTCTAGTAATGCTGTTCTCAAAGATTTTAACTGTTGCCAATAAAGTTATTGATAATCAAGGGTTAGTTTTTATTTGTTTGTTTTCGTTTAATTTTTGGTTTTGACTAGTATTTACTCAGAATGTCTTTTTTCTGTTCTTCAACTTTCCACCTTTTGGAGTCCTGTATTTAAGTGTGTCTTTAGTAAAGAGGACATAGCTGGTTTTTAAAAATCCAGTCTGATGATCTTTGTCTTTTAACTGGAGAACTTGACTTATACTATTTGTGATTACTGATCATTTCTATTTATTCATATTTGTCCCAGTATTGCTGTTTCTCCTCTGTCTTCCTCCACCTCTCCCCACCTTCTCTCACTCCTCTTCTTCTTCCTCTCCTTCTCCTCCTCTCTTACTTGCCCTCTTTTGGATTGATTGAAGTTATTTTTCTCTTTCTGTATTTACTTTTGTTTGAAAGTTTTATATTCTGAGTCTAATTTTAGGCATTACTCTAGTTATTCCCAATATGTGCACTTAAAATTTAAAGATAATAAATATCTTTCAATATTTTATCTCTGATCACTCCTTCCCGAAATTATGCCTAATTTTTTCCCAGGATTGTAGTCTCTTATTAAATATTATGATTATTATTACTTGCAGCCAGCGCTTTTTATTTACCCAAATATTTAAAAATAGCTTTGCTGATCATTATTTCTTGCATCTTAGAACTTATTTCTAGAATCATTATTCTTCTATCTGAAGTGCAGTATGGAAATTATTCTGAGTTTTTGGTAGTAAATTCTCTGTTTCTGTTTTTCTGAAAAAGTCTCTTTTGAGCTTATAATAATAAATGCAGAAAAATAAAATTGCTGTATCACTGAGAGATTTATACATGTTAAAGCAATTTTGATACATATCAATTCATTTTTTTTTGCAGAGATATTATATCAACTTATAGACCAACAATGTATGGAAATTTATATTATTTGACACACTGGATAATTCTTTTTCTTTTTACTTTTTTTTTAAGATTTATTAATTTAGGTCACCTGGGTGGCTCAGTGGGTTAAGCATCTGCCTTCAGTTCGGGTCATGATCCCGGGGTCCTGGGATCGAGTCCCTCATCGCGCTCCTTGCTCAGCGGGGAGCCTGCTTCTCCCTCTGCCTGCCACTCCCCCCTGCTTGTGCTCTCTCTCTCTCTTTCTGACAAATAAATTTTTTTAAAAAAATCTAATAAATAAATAAAAATATGAAGCAGATTTTACAAGTATGTGCCACTTATTACCACTCGATTTAGCAAGCATTAAAAAGAATCATCTAGGGGCCCCTGGGGGGCTCAGTCAGTTGAGCTTCTCACTCCTGGTTTCAGCTCAGGTCATGCTCTCAGTGTCCTGAGATCAGACTCTGCATCGTGTTGCGTGCTCAGTGGGGAGTCTGCATGAGACTCTCTCTCTCCCTCTCCTTCTGCCCCTCACCCTGCTCGCATGCGCTGTCTCTCTCTCACGTACACACTCTCTCTCTCTCTAAAATAAATTAATAAATCTTTATTTTTTAAGTATTTTTAAAAATATTTTAAAAAATATTTTAAATATTTAAAATATTTTTAATATTTATTTCATTTTATCAGCTCATTTCCCCAAATATAACACCCTGACTTCACCAAGTTTTCTGAGATTCTGATCTAAAGAACTGCTATCTTTTATAGCACAAATCAGCTGAAGGAAAGAGTGGTCAATGATGTATTTTCTCTTTTATAGTTAAAACAACCGTAAAAAGAGGAGAGGAGTTCTGAGGGTAGAGACTAAAGGTGTTCCAGTCTTCTTTCTGGATTGCAGATGGAGTCTCTGCTTCTAAATGATGCCCTTACACTTCATGAATCTTTCTCCTCAGACCTACCCCAGAACAGGACACTTTTAGGACTGTAGACTCATTTACCTTCTAAAGCTTTTGATGGCACTTGGCGGCCCCCTAGTGGCCAAATCCTCTACCTGACAAAAGTCTTTTGCTACGCTGAGTTGTTCACGTGTGAAGTGTACTCTAGTGTGTAACTTACTTTGAAATGTATAAAAAAAACAATAGGATGGGTTAATGGATGAATAGAGAGATGCATAGGCGATTAGATATGTGATGAAGCAGATACAGCAATGCTAACTGTAGAATCCAGGTGATGGGCGTATGGGTCACTGTATCATTCTTTCAGCTTTTCTGTGAACATTTATATAATAAAACATTGAATAAATATCTCTCTGGTAGGCTCTGGAAAAAATGAAGGGGAAATAAAGACTTTTTCAAATGAATAGTAGCTGAGAAAATGCATTGTCAAAACATTGTACAAGAAATGTTCCAAGAAGTTCTTTAGGCAGAAGCAAAATGATACCAAGTGGAAACCTGGATCTACACAAATGAATGAAGGACACAGCAAATGGTAAATATAAATGTATTTTTTCCTCATTAAAAATATAGTTAAAAGACAATTGAGTTTTTAAAGCAGAAATAATCACATATTTGGGGTTTATAACTTATGTAGAAGTAAAAGGCAGGACAAAATAGCAGAGGATGGGAGGAAGAAATGCAAGCCCCTGGTGAGGTTCTTACTTTATGCTAGAGGCATATTATTTGAATGTAAACTGTGATAAATTAAAGATATATATTATACACCTTGGACAAATCCACAGTTTTGTTGGCTAGGTCAACACTCCTTTCTCAGGAATTGAGAGAACAAATGGAAAGAGAATCAGTAAGGATATAGAAGATTCAAACAACACCATCAACCAACTTTACTTAATTGACATTTGTCTAACATTCCCCGCAAGAAAAGCAGAATGTGCATCCTTTCAAGTGCACAGAGAATATTTAACAAGATAGACCATATTTGGGACCATGAAACAAGTTTCATTAGATTTTAAAAAGGTAAAATCATAAAAGTGTGTTATCTAACTGCAGTTAGAATTAAAGTCAAAGTCAAGAAGGGACAGCTGGGAAATCTCACCTATTTCAAAATTAAATGACACTCTTCTAAGTAATCCATGGGTAAATGAAGAAGTCATAAGGTAAATTAGAAAATAACTTGAACCGAATGAAAATGAATACATGTGTCAAAACGTGTGGATATAGCTAAAACAGCATTTAAAGGAAAATTCATGGTATTCAATGCTTATGTGTTATAAACCAATAAAGGTCTAAAATCTGTGATCTAAGATTTGACCTTAACAAAAAGCGAGGAAAAAAAGAGCAAGTTAAACCCAAAGTGAGCTGAAGAAAGGAAATAACAAAGATAGGAGCAAAAATCAATGAAATTGAAATCAGAAAACTAAGAGAGAAAATCAATCAAACCAAAAGTTGGTTCTTTGTAAAGATCAATAAAATGGATAAACCTGTAGCCAAACTGATTAAGAACAAAAGAGAAAACACACAAATCACCAATATTAAGAATGAAAGAGAAGATATCACTAGAGATCGTACAGACAGTAAAAGGATAATAAGGGAATATTACAAACAACTTTATGCTAATAAATTCAACAACCTAGATGAAATGAATAAGTTCTTTGAAAGTCATAAACAATCAAAGCTCATTCAAGAAGAAATTGATAGCCTGAATAGCCCTATATGCCTATTAAAGAATTAAATTTGTGGTTACATCCTTCCCATAGAAAACTCCAGGCCCAGTGGCTTTATTGGTGAATTCTGTCAAACATTTGAAGAAGATACTATATCAGTTCTATACAAACTTTTCCAGAAAGTAGAGCAGAAGTAGGGAAGACAGAACCCAAAAACAGACCCACACATATACACATATACAGTGGATTGATTTTCAATGAAGGCTCCAAGGTAATTCAGTGGGGAAAGGAAAATCTCTTTCTAAATATGGTCCTAGGCCAGTTGGATAATCAAGAAAGAAAAAAGAAAGCCTTGACTATTACCTCACGCCACATGCAAAACTTCACTCAAAAGGGATAGATCTAAAAGTAAGAATTAAAACCGTAATACCTCGAGAAGAAAACAGGAGAAAATCCTTGTGACCTTGGGTTAGGAACTAGTATTCTTAATTTACAAATGAGGACTCAGTCATTAAACAGGATAAGGAACTTGCTGAGGTCACATTAACAAGTTAGGAAGCAGAACTAGTCCTCAAACCCTTAAATTCATACTCAGATTTGATGTACTTGACTGGCAAGAGCTTTGGGCTTTGTGTGGAAGTGAATGAAAATGCGCACGACTGCTCCCTTCTTCTTCACGTTCTGCTCTGGTCATAGAAGTATGCAAGCCCCCTCCCAGGGACACACGGCTTCACTTGCCCGGATGTGAGCACTACCGTCCACCACCAAACAGACATTGCTTTCTACTGTCCTGGGCCGAGTTGTTCAAACCAAGCCTGCGCTCATAATGTTCTCCTCCCCTCTGCAGGCCCACTTCCTGCTTATCCCTCAAGGATGTTACTGCCTCCTTTAAGAAGCCCTCCTTGACGCACTCAGCCTGCAGGTCTCCCCTCCTCTGAGGTCCTCAGGACTTCCTTGGGGCTTTTGTTAGTCTTATCTCCCTTCCAGAAGGTGAGCACCTTGAGGACAGGTCCCATGTCTTACTTGTCTTTGTATCTTCCTGCACAGCACCTGCTCAGGGCCCGTCAGATGAATGAATGTATCTTGAGAAGCCATCACAAGTTAGGGTCTTTTGTCCTTGGATCTCCTTGGAAGGTCAGGCTCCCACTCCACCCTCAGAAATGTAGACCGGGCTCTCTGCTCATCCTTGCTCTGGGAGTCCCTATTTAGGGCCAGGCAGGCCACAGGCACTGGGTCATCCCCTCTGTGCAGACCCCCACTTGCCCCGATTGCTGACACTGCAGTCTGAGCTGAAGCCCTGCCCTCCCCCCACTGCAGGACCCCGCAGCACAAAAAGTACTTAGAATAGTTCACATGGGCCGACGTGGTCAACCACTGCCTCGCAGTTTCTAAGAACTTCTTTCTTTGCTCCTGGCCCCAGTATGGCCTGCTGCCGTAGCAAAGCAAAGATGGAAAGAGAAAACCCAAGGAAAACAAAGCTTGTAGGTTTCCCTGGGGGCGGCGGGCAGGAGTGAACCACGGCCTGCACAAAGTCATCTAGTCCATCCCCCTGCCTCTGGGGGCACTCTTGATCTATTTTGGGTGGACAGTTATCTCTGGCATCCAGAAAGCATTCCCTGGGTTACGTGTTTCCCATGCCTCAGAAAGGTGTTTTTGACATTCACCCTCCGTCTTGAGCTTGAGAGCTCGTGGCTGGTGGCTTGAGCTCCCCCCTTCCTGCGTGGCTTGAGCTCCCCCCTTCCTGCGTCTGACCTGCAGTCGGGCATGAGAGGAGACAGGGGAAGGCAAAAGCCTGCATCCCAGCAGAGGGAGTGAAGAGCACACAGTGTCAGGCCACCAGCTAGGCTTTGGAGTGGACGCACTGGGACAGAGTGAGGCTCAGCCTTCCTGGGGCTCCCTCTTTCCTTCTCACCCCCCAGGAACTCTGGAGTGTTTCCTGGGAGCCTGGGAGGTTCAGGGGCCTTGAGGACAGAGGAAGACAAGAGCTTCTGCGGGAGGTCACATAGAAGTCCTTCTCTGGAAAGGGAAGCATCCCATCCTGTGTGTGACACAGGGCAGTGGGGGCCATGGAGGAGGGGAGGAGGGGCCCATGGGAGCCCTGAATGAGAGCCAAATCCCCATGTGATGGTCTCTCTCGGTGCCTTCTGAGGGGCCCCCAGATCACATCCTGGAGTAGGATTTTCCCCAGCCCAGACTCTTTCTGGACCCGGGGAGGGACAGGCAAAGGCCCTGGCTCTGTGTTCCCCACACTCTAACACCCAGGAAAGCCTCTCGCTCTGTTGCTCACAGGCTTTTTGCCAGAGGTGTGCGGGACACATGGGTGAGGAGTGAGGGAGGAGACTCTCCAACCCTTCTCCGATTTCCCGCCCTCAGAAGCCATGGCGCAGAACCCACCTGTCCTCCCCAAGGGAGCCTGGTATGAAGGCTCTGCGGTGGGAATCTTTCCTCCAACACACCAACCCCAAGTTAACTTGCAAATGACAGGTTTGTGTCAGCCTAACGTTTTAATGATGAAAAGTACAGAAAGCCCCCCTCCGCACATGCCCTGGATGCCCTGGCCCTCACTCAGGTCCTCTGACCTCCTCATTCCTCCCTCGTGTGCTCACAGCAGGCCCAGCTCTTCCTGCTCTCCCTCCAGGAATCCGCTTCCGGAAAACAAGGAGTTGGCCTCCCTCTTGCAGACAGGTTCTGTCCGGATCTCCCCATCTCCCAGAAGAAGTGGAGAAGAAAGAAGCCCCCGTGGAGAGAGTGGAGGAGGTTCATGGTCATGTTCAGGGACTTGGCTTGGGGTGGAGAGGCTGAATGTCCTCCCCTCTTCTTTTTCTTCCCCAAAGGACTCCATGCCCTCCTGCTCCTCACTCCTGCCTCCCTGGGGCTCTGGGCATGACCAGTGTCCTCCATCCTTCAGGACCGGCTCTCTGGGTCAGTGTTGGTGTCAAGAGCGAAGTTTTGAGGATCTGTCATCATCCCCTGGCTGTGGAGCCAGACAGGGCCATCCCGGCGTGAGGCGGGGCTAGGAGCTAGATTCTGCAAGACACGGAGCACCGGGATATTGCGGCGGGTCCTGAAGGAACAGCTGCCGAGGGGCCACCCCTGTTCCGCGTTGCGGTCAGGCCCAGGGGCTGTCCCAGCAGGGGCCATGGGTTCAAATGCAGAGACACCGCATGCTCTCTGAGCTTGGGCCAATTCCTCCCCTGGTAACCCCCCGCCCAAACACTTTTTTGAAAACAGCCTTTTCAGGATGAGGGGTGTGCACGCGCTGGGGCCCTTGGTGAGCGGCTTCCCGAGGGCCTGGGCATAGATGCCACAGAGAAAAAAGATGCTCTGGTTCAGTGCTGAAAGGGCCATTTTTGCACAAAGGTCAATTCTGAATAATTTTACAATGTTTAGGGGTTACTTTGTTTTCTATTCAAAATATAAGATGTTTTAAGTACACTTAAGGAAAAATGTTTTCTTACTAACATAGGTTATTTGCTTTGCTGAAAAGGAGACTACCAGTAAGGAAATCAGCAAGGCTTTGGGGCACTAAGTGTCTGTGTCTGGGCATATTTATGAAGGTATGACACAGAAGACAGAAGAGGCCCCTTTATCTCTCTTGAGATGTGTTGCAGGCCATCCCAGGAAGCTTAGTGGGGGGTGCATCGTCCCTTAAGCCAAGAGTTAGTCCTCAGTGATCTAGTTCAATACCGCATTTTGCAGGTAAATCAAGGCCCCAGGAGGGCGAGTGACGGCCCAGCTGAAGTCACAGAGTTCCTGTGGAGCCACGGCGGTTAGAGGACCCTGGTACCCTGACCGCCAGCCCAAGCACTCCTGAGGGCACAGGGAGGGCTCCCTGAAGGCAGGCAGGTGGCCGCCCCTCTGATTCTCCTTCCCGTCCCCCCTCTGCCAGGGCAGCACCTTTACCTGTGACAATGAGGGTGGCCGTGCTGACGGCCTGGCCCAGCGCGTTCTCCGCCACGGCCTTGTACCGGCCGCTGTCCTTGGGGGAGACGCTGGGGATGATGAGGGAGCACACGCCCAGCACATCGGTGCTGTACACCGCGGGGTTTCCCGCCAGGCTCCGGCCGTCCTTGAACCAGGTGACGTGGGGCCGCGGCCAGCCATGCACGGCACAGCTCATGCAGCACTCACAGCCCTGCGGCAGCAGGTGGGTCCGCAGGCCCACCAGGAACCGGGGCTTCTGGCTCAGGTTGGGCTCCCGGTAGCTCGGACGCCTCACTGGGAACCTGTCTGTGGCAAACACCGGGGCGAGAGAGAGAAGGGTCAGTGAGCAAGGAAGGGAGGGCCGAGGCATGAGTCGGGGTGGCAAGTTCCTGGTGGAACGTAGGCACGTTCTGGGTCCTTCCGCCACATCTTACCAGTCAATTTGGCCCTCACGGCTTGACTCACTTTTTTATCTTTCTCTTAAAATACATTTTGGATTTTATTTTTTATTTATTCCTTTATTATAAGCTAACACCCACTCACTGTGGACAAACTAGAACGTGTAAGAAAGTCAAAAGGGGAAGGAATAAAAACCAAGCATAATCTCACTGCCTATCAATGACCAGAGCTAACATTTTGGTGGGGAACCTTCCAGACATTTTTGTGTTTTAGAAATATGGAATCACGCATTCTATTTTATAATCTGCTTTTTCTAGTGATTACTTTGAAGGCCCACCATCTATTTGACTGTAAAATATGCTTGGTTTTCAGAGAAACATTAACCTCTCTTTGCCGTAGGCCTGCTGCTTATTTGAGACCCCACCCAAAGGCATCCTGGACATGCAGACACCCACAGCCCTCGGCTCTCTCCGGACCCACCCTGAGTCAGGGACACAGAGGACAGCAGTGCAAGTGGGTTGAGCCAGCTGGGGAGGTGGGGGAGGTGGGGAGGTGGGCAGGGTAATGGCTCCTGGCCTCCAGCTGGTGGTGGGGCCAGCAACACGTTGAGCCGCACTCGGCCACCTCTGCTGGGGCTGTCCCGGATGCAGCCCGCATCCCCAAGAGCTCACCTCGCTGCCGGGGGATGCACCAGGGCTGGCTGGTGTCTGAGGGCAGGCTGGCCCCCAGCTCGTTCTTGGCCACCACCCGGAAGTGGTACTCGTGGCCAGGGAGCACTCCCAGGAGGGTGAAGTGGTTGGTGTGCACGCGGTCGGCCGCCTGGCGCCAGGGCCCGTGCGCTGAGGAGCGCGTCAGCACCTCGTAGTACAGGGGGACAACCCCAGCCTCATCTGGAGAAGGTTCCCACTCGGCCGTCACTGTCCCAGGCACGTTCTCCTGCAGATGGATGGGCCCGGGCGCCTTCGGGCATGCTGCACGAGAGGAAAGGCAGCTGAGTTTGGGGGGGAACCTGGCAGGGCACTCCAGAATGCCCACAGGCTTCTGCATGCCCTCCCCCAGGTCCCCAAGTCTTCTGGGGTCCTGGGGAGTGCAGTCTGCCCATGCAGGCAGCTGGAGCCCCCTGGAGAGAGCTCAGCTGGGGGTCTACAGTTATCTCTAGAAGGTGGAAAGCCTCTCCAATAAGAATCATTTGAATTCATTCTGGCTTGTAAGTAAAATGACACAGGATGTGGACAGTGGAGGGGTTTTCACAAGATCAAGTTGCAGAACCCCCATTGTTAGCTGTTGGTCATTTCTGTATTCCAGAAGCTCCTCCAGGGTGGGCAGGGGCTGTGTGGGAGTCCCAGTGGGGAGGGCAACATTTATCTTGTACGAGGACCACAGACAATCCTTCCAAGGCTCTTTCAAGTGAGGTAATGGTGGTGACTGTCTTTGCTCACTGACCGTCACAGACCGGGGAAGGGCTGTGACTTAACTGTCCCTAAGTTCCTGGGGCAGAAGGACAGTGGACCCCCACGCCCCGCCCCACCCCAGACTCTCCCTCTGCCTTTCCTCCTTTCTTTCCTCCAGCTCTTAGGAAGGGCTGGTGGGGTGGTCACCTTGTATACCCAGGCTTGGGAGAGTAGCTGAGACCCGTGACCAGGCCAGCTGGAGAGCTCCATGCCTTGGCTTGTGGCAAGCTGGTGTCGGGAGCCCCTGCCCAGGCCGGCCTCACCTGCCACCCTGAGGGAGAAGCGGTAGGCAGCCTCCCCGCCCTGCAGGTTCCTCAGCACCACAGTGTAGAGGCCACTGTCTGAGAAGCTGGCCACAGGAATCAGAAGCTGGGCGAGGCCATCCTTGGTGGAGGTCACATTACTTTTAAGCAAGGGCAAGCCGTCCTTCAGCCAGGTCACCTCAGGCATGGGGACAGCCTGGGAAATGAGAGGAAAGAAAGATAAGGAGGGGATGTTTTGTGGGAGTGATGGCATTGAAGCTGGTCCTAAGGTGTAAGTGGGAAGAAGAGCATTCCCAGAGAAGAAATGTCTGAGCAAAAGCACAGAGTGGGGAGGTGCCTACTTAGGGAGAGGCTGGTTGAGAGGGGGTGATCCAGGGAGGTATGGGAGGGGGTGTGGGATAACGAGGAAGCAGGAAAGGGGGAGTAAGGCAAACCCCCAGCTCCCCGTGAGATCCTCTGGCACTGGTCACACTGGGCATCAGAGTCAAATGGGGATGCTGACCGTAACTTGCCTCACGGGATTGTTCTGAGGACTGAAGGAGTTAATAATACATGGAAAGCATAGCGAACAGGGCAGAGGAACACTCAGTGTGTGTTAAAAATTTTTGTCACCATCACTGTCCTTATTATGGTCTAATAATTAGTTACATGTAATTTCGAGTTATATCTGGATTTGAATCAGGCTCGGCCACCTATGAGTTCCCAAACAGATGATGATGAGGATGAGGATTTTAACCATAATAACAACAACAATTAGTAATAGATACCACGAACTGGGTGCTTGCCATATGCCAGCACCACTTATGTGCTTTCAAGGTATTAATTCCTTGAATCCTCAGAAGAATCCCTGGAGATAAGTTACTATCGTCCCCATTTGACAGATGAGGAAGCTGGAACACAGAGAGGTTAAAATATTTGTCGGAGGTCCAACAGCTAGCGAGTAATGATGCTAGAATCTGACCCCACGCAAACTGTGCTTCCAGCCCCCACACTGTACGGCTATCCTATCTATACAGGACAGGTGGTGTTGGTGGGGGATCATCCTGAGTCAAACGCAGTTCATGTGCTTGTACAAAACTCAGACTCAGACTCGGGTCATTCTAAAGTCAAAAGGGACTATCCATGCTGCAGCCGCACTGCATTCCCAGACGAAGTAAGGAGGAAGGTGGAGAAAAGTGGGCCTGGTAGTTTAGAGGTGCAGTAACAGGAGCTACCACTGGAGGGACCTACAGACAAGTGCAGAATGGCCCAGGGGCCAGGTGAGGATGGTGCCTTCAGGGAGGACCCTCTTCCTCACTTCTGGCCTGATTTCCAGCACAAGCCCCGGCCACTGCCTGGGGACCAAAAAGGAGGGGGGTGAAAGAGAAGCACAGGGTGGAGTCTGGCTCCCTTGGCCACTCTGGGCCCCCCTCCCCATTCCCTATTAGATATACTCACTTCAAAGGAGACAGGCACACGAATGGTGTCCCCAGCTCTGACCATCAGCGAGTCCCTTGTGCTGGAGTCCATAAGGAACTTGGGACGGACTGGAACACACAAGATGGCTTGTCACCTCCCTCCACTCTTGGGACCCAGCCCCAGGTCTCCAACAAGGCAGAGCAGGAGGGGGATGCCTAGGCCAGACTAATAGATGCAGAGATCCATGGTGGGGGTTGGGGAGGGAGCTGGGAGGAGAATCCTGGGGGAGGGGCAGGGAGCTGCAGGAGCTGGTGGGGAGATGCTAGCCCGGAAGGAACAGGAGCTGAGAAAGGAAAGCCATCAGGTTAGCGGGTTAGGGTTAGGCCAGAACAGAGGACAGGGAAAAGTCATCCAACTCTTGTTTTGCAGACAAGGTAAACACTGATCTGAGGCAGGAAGTGACAGGCTTGAGACCACATCCAGCCGGGGGCAGAGCCAGGACAAGTTTCCGGGATTCTGGACTCCAGGTGCCGTGTGCTGTTCATTGTACTTGTCTCCCTAACTGTTACTGTGACAACTAGGGCTTGTTGGGATGGCCCAGGTCAGAAGCTTCCAGCGATTATAACCAAGGGAAAAGACAATCCACCTTTGGATAACAGGGAGCTGGGTGTCTTCTACTCTGCACATGAACTACGTGTGCCGAGCAGCACTTACACCTTCTTAGGTCATGCTCGGGAAGCAGCAAAGAATCCTGGAAAGAGCCTGGACTCTGGAGTTAGAGTCACCTGGTTTAATTCCTGGCTCTGCCACATACCAGTGGTGTGACCCAGGGCAAAGCACTTTTGACCTCAGGTTCTTTATCTGTAAATTGGGGATAAAAACCTTAACATTGTAGGATTTCTATGAGTTGTAATGAGAAAACATTTCCAAATGGGGCTGCCTAGTCCAGTGCCTGGCTCATAACGGGTGCTTGATAAGGGGCACTTTATTAAACTGGGGAAGGGGATCCTGGCTCAGCAAGTGCGTGGTTGCTGCTCAGAGGTCCCTCTCAGGAAGGGCCTGCGGGAAGGGGAAGGCGATGGGACTCACCGGCAACTGGCATGACTTGCACTAACGTGTCCAGGGCAGTGGGCTGGCCAAGGCCCCCATCGTTAACTGCTGTCACCCTCACGAAGTAGCTCTCTTGGGGCCGAAGCCCTCTGGCTGTGAAGCTGGTGACTGGCACGGTGCCCTCGTGGCAGGGACTCCACTGCAGACTGTCTGAGCCGCGCAGCTCCACCACATATCCCTGGGCTGTGTCCCCATCCTGTGCATCCGGCTGCGCCCAGCTCAAGGTGATGCTGGTCTGCCACGTGTCTATGACTTGGAGGTCCCGCACGGGCCCAGGGGGTCCTGGCCAGGCACCGTGGGAAGGTCAGGAATGGCATCACCCTCTCTTGAGGGAGGCCACTCCATGTGGATATTCATTAGTCTTCCTGTGGGAGGCTGGGAATTTCTTCACCCACCTGTCAACCCACTTTCCCAAACTACCCTGCTGTAATTCCTGAAATCTGGCGTCTTCGTTGGTGACTTCCTGGACTTCAAATGCCCGAAGACTAGAATTCTGTATCTTTTGATTCTGAGCTCTAAGTTAGTCAAGACTGCCTTTTGGGCACTCAGTCCATACTTACTCTTCTCCTGTTAAGTGGGAAGGAAAATAACACAGGCCCTACCCACCCACAAGGGTTTTGGAGCAAAGGTGTGATGTGTGTGAAGGGCTTTGTACATTGCAGAGCAGTCTCCCAAAGCTGGTTGCACAGTGGAATCTTGTACGGAGCCTTAAAGACACTGGTTCCTAGATCCCATCCCCAGAGATGTGGATTTCATTAGTCTGGGGTGCAGCCCAGGCAGCACGAGTCTTAAGAGCTGCCCAGGTGTTTCTAAATCGGGGCTAGGATAGTGTTTCTCAAACTTCAATTTGTTTATAAACCATCGGGGGATTTGGTTAAGACTTCAGATCCTAATACAGAAGGGCCTGGGTGAGGCCTGAGATTCTGCATTCCTAACAAGCCCCCAGGTAATGCTGCCAGTCCGAGGATCATGCTCAGTAGCGAGGGCCTAGGAACGGTCATGACTGGGGTGGCTATCGTAGGACACCCTTTATGCTACTTGCTGTCTCCACTCTCTACCAGTGATGAGACAGAGAGGTTGATAAACTAGGATGGGGTTGGTCCACTTGCAAGGAATAAAATGCATGTGTCACCTTTCCCCTCCCCGTTGCACACTCTGCCCTTTCTAGGACTAACCCTTAGGTGCCACTCGATCCATTAAACTTGTACGATGTTCTGTTTTTGCTAGATTCAGTCCAACAGCCCAGACCCGTACACTGCACCAGGCCCTATAGGGATACAAAGGTGCTCTCAAGGTGACCACATGGCCAGTCCAGCAAGTGCCAGAAACGTGCTGCCCCCTTGGTGGCTTGTCACCAGCAGGCTCATAAGGGCTCGTGAGATAAGAGGCTCAGGAGGGGCATACAGAGCAGCATTTCCTAAGCCGTATGCCTTGGAATGAGGTTTTTGATGGCTGTTTTGTGGAAAAGGCATTCTCTACCCAAATTTGGGAAATTTGGCTCAAAGTAGGACAGGTCCCTTTCCTGTAGGACTTGGAAATCTCATAGGCTAGGTGTTAGAAACATCTTTGATCACAGATCTTTTTGGCTGTTTGTGTTGTTCTCAACATGTCCACTGACATCTCTCTGTGCCTGGATGTCTGAAATCACAGAGAGGAAAATGCTGTTCTACACCAGAAGCAGAGGCCAGGATTTATTTACCTAGTTCCTGGCACAATGTTAGCCATTGTGATGAAGATGCTCAGCAAAGATCTGCTGGATAGTCAATGGTGAGGTTCCACGGCGACCTCCCACCTGCCCCACGGCAATGACAAGCTCTCACTGGGGTGGGTGGATGGTTGTAAGATGGGAGCAGGTGGGCCAGCTCGAGGACTGACCTACCCAGAGGCTGAAGAGTGAGTAAAGTGATCCCACTGCCTGACCTCTAGGCCTGTTTGATCTCAATTCCCCAGGCCCCTAAAATATGCCTTACCCCAGAGGCCCTTCGACCTGTGTCTCCCAGCCTTCCTGACGATGTCCTTCAGGGCTGGCCCTGACCTTCCTACAGCCCCTGTCCTGTCCCACGGGCCCCAGAGCTATCCCCTACTCATCACCACCGCCACCCCCAACCTGGGTTGGTGCTCTACTTACTCATGGGGTCCCGAGCAAAGACGGCATCCGATGGGGGCCCAGGCTCTCCGGGACCAGAGGGAGACACAGCCGTGACCCGAAATTCATACTGACAGCCCTGCCACACATCCGCCACGGTCCACCTCCTCTCTGTGAAAAGCCCACCCCACGTTTGTCCCCCTGTGACAGGACCAGGCAATGGGCACACAGATGGCCTGGTGCCTCCAAGCTCTGGAAAAGACCAAGCCTAGGGACCTAAAACATTCCTCCTCTCCAGCCAGCCAGCTTGGGGTGACTCGGGTGTCTCCAAGGTAAAAACAGCACTGCTCAGGGTGCGAGAGGCCCCAGTCCCTGTCTGGTTCTGCCACTAACTTGCTGGGTGGTCTTGGACAAGTGCCTTAATCTCTCTGGTTCTCTCTGCCTTAAAGACTTCTAAAAGTTGCTATAAATTTATATAGATTTATAAATAAAACAGAATGACTAGATAGTGAAGTTGGAAGAATGCCCTTAGTTCACCACCCTCTTTCCAGAGATGAGGATCCTGAGGTCCTGAGTGGCACAGCCCTGGCTAGGAACCCGGTCTCCTGACAACCCGCTCGGGGCTTGGAACCTGTTCTTTCTTCTGCAAATGTTGGATTGGAGTTTCTGAGTTCTTTCTGATTTTGGAAAGCAGTTTCCTGGAAATTGTAGGGAAGTTAGTAGGACAGGGGACACGTCTCCTCATCTCATGGATGAGAAAGGTAAGATCCAGAGAAAAGAATGCACTGCCTGAAGTCAAGGCCAGAAGGAGAGGGGTCAGGGCTAACTGCTCCATCTCTGGCTTCCATCCCGAGACTTCTGTTAAGCCAGGGTTTCCTAACCTTGGCCCTACTGGCATTTATGGCCAGATCATTCTTCGTTTGGGGACAAGGGGATGGGACAGGGGCATGGCCCTGTGAATTCCAGGATGTTTAGCAGCTTTTTCACACTAGATGCTACTCCCCACCTTCCTGCACTTCAGTTATGAGAACCCAAAATTGCCAGACAATTGCCAAATGTCCCCAGGGGGTGAAACTGCCCCACGTGAGACCCACTGTCCTAAAGGGATCTGGCAAGATGGTGCCACAGGACCCTGGAGCCAGGAGGTCCTCTAGGGAAACTTTGGAGGCCAGGATAATGTGAAGCATCCATTCAGGCGCACTCACCAGGCACAGGCTGGGCATTCACTGCTGTCCAGGTGTTGCTCCCCTTCTTGCGCTTCTCGATCAGGTAGCCCAGGATGTGGGCACTGCCAGGGCCCCGAGGTGCCGTCCACATCAGCGTGATGCCCTGGCTGGAGGCCGACTGGATGGCTGGGCTTGAAGGGGGCCCAGGGAGAGCTGGGGGGCAGAGAAGGTGCAGGTCAGCCAGAGGCCGAGGAAAGATGCCAGCTCACAGCAAGGTCCTAGGGGACGGGGAGTGGGGCATCTGGGAGTGGGTCACACTCTATTCTTTCCTAGGGAATGTCAGGGGGGCTGAGCCAGCCTGCCCTAGGACACTGTTCTGGCTCCGGCCTAGGAGCCTAGAGGCAGCCCTGAGGCCCCTCAGCCTTAAGTCCCCTGATAGATGCTCCAGAAGGAGGGCATCTGATGGAGGATGGTGCCTGCCCCACCCAGCTTCCTGAGAAAGTGGGCTCTGCTTGTCTACCCCTACTCCCAGAGAGCCACCGCTGAGAGAAGACCCCACAAACCTTGTTTCCTGATCGCCTGCCAAATCCCAAATGAAGCTGATGTAAGGAGTCCCCACAGTGCTCTACAAGGGCCCCAAGACACCCCCGCCCCCTGCCACGTCCCTCAGTGCCTGGGGCAGCCCCGCCCACCCCCTGGGCACGGTGGAGAGCCCAGAATGCTAGGGCCCAGTCCATCCTCTTACCCTCAGGAGCCACCAGCACCTCTGTGGACTCCAGGGCCTCCCCAGCCCCCTCAGAGGTCACAGCCCGCACTCGGAAGGTGTATTTCCTGCCCTGCTCCACGTGGGCATCGGTGAAGGCTGTGCTGTCTGCGGGGGGCTCGCCCACCTTCAGCCAAGTGCTCCGGCCAGCTTGCCGCCGCTCCACCACGTAGTGCTCCACGGGCCGGCCCCCGCTGTCCTTTGGGGGCCGCCAGTGGAGGCAAACCCCAGCCCCCTGGCGATCCTGTACCTCCAGGGGACCTTGTGGGGGCTGGGGCTTGTCTGGGGTCCCACCGAGAGGAGCAGGAAGAGAAGAGGGGGTCAAAGGAGCTGGAGGGGAGTGGTCCTAGGCCTCCCCCCTCATCAGCGGATAAGCCTGCCATGGGGTAGAATATCCAGAGAGCCTTGGACATTACCTGGAAGTGCCCCTGGTCTCCACCCCCCAACACACACATACACCCCACAGAGGTGACCCGGAATGCGCCACTGTGGCTGGTACAGGCAGTCCTAACTTGCTGGCACTGCTCAAGGCTGGGGGCCACCATCCCATCCCAGAAATGCCCCCCCTCCCCGGGGCCCAGTGCCTTAGCTCCCAGAGAAGCACCACCAGCGGGAGCCCAGCCCTGTCTTTATCTAAACTGCTGCTTCCTAACCAGTCTGAGGAGGGGAGCAAGAACAAGGTGGAGTAGGTTTGGATCTTAAACAGCATGCAAATGAGGATCGGAGCAGGGCGGCACCCTCTGGGCCTGCTCCTGCGTGCAGGGAGTTCCCAGAACCCCGGGACCCTTGGGCCTTGGCTGGGGAGAAGCTGGGACTGGCACCTATAACTTGCAGGGTGAGCTCAGCCTGCACAGAGCCGCCCTCGCTCCTCAGTGTCACGCAGTCCCGGCCACCATCCTTCCTGCCAGCGCTAGGGAGGCACAGCCGAGTGAAGCCGTCCCCCAGGGCCACCTGTGCTCCCTGGGGGCTGCTGCCACCCACGACTTCGGCTCCGTCCTTTTTCCAGGCAGCCTGAAATGGGAGGTGGCTCTGGAAGGGGATCTTCACTGTCACCGGCTTCCCACCCTTGACCACCAGCGGCTCTCTCAGTTTCTCTGTGACATCAGGAGCGATGACGGGGCGATCTAGAGATATAACAGGGCCAGGGAGTCAAAGGCAGCCAGGGCACTGTGCACCGGGGCAGTGGGGAAAGAAGGACCCGGAGTGGGAAGTGTAGGCTGAGAGTAAAGACCACCCCCCAGGAGAACTACCAAGGGGATGAATGCGCTTCATCTGCAGCAAGGAGGGACCAGGGCTAGACCTCCCCAAGGACTTCCTGACAAAGAACAGGGAGGATGTGGTTCTCAGACTGAGGATGAGATTAGGCACTGGCCGCAGACTAGCCACACGGTCAGGGGTTTAGAGGTGGAGCATAGCACCTGCTGCAGAGAGCCTGCCGAGCAGGGAAGGGCGGGCTGACCCTCACCGTGGACACTCAGGGTGGCCTCGCTCCGCTGGTTGCCGGCTACAAAGGTGTACCTCCCAGCCTGGGTCCCTTGCACATGGGCAATGAGGAGACTGTGCACGAGACCGTCTTGCTCAAAGACGACTCCATCCTGGGTGCTGAGCTGCAAACAAGGGCCACGGGGGAGCCCTGTCATCCCCACCCCTGCTCAGCTCTTCCAGGTGGTGGGGGGGCAGGGTGGGGGGAAGCAGGGCCCCTTACTAATGCAATGCAGGGACTGTCATAAGAGCAGGGTCAATGGAATGCTTGTGACGCCCCAGGACGCCCCAGGCGTGTGCTAGTGCTCTCCATACTCAGTACCTCATTTAATGTTGCAACGACCTTATGAAGTCAGTACTGTTACTGGTCCCATTTTATAGGTGCAACCAGAGGTAAGGGGCAGAGCTGGGATCTGAAGCCGGGCTAGCTGATGCCAAGGCCCGTGCTCTGAACCCCTGTGACATCCATTCTCCTGGGAGAACAGCCGTGGTGGAGGACAGAAGGGCTGTTCAGAGAGAGGAGAGGTCCCATCTGGTTGGGCTAAGGGGGCGTTTGTACCACGCCTTGAAGGACAGCAGAATTCAACAGGCGCTGGGACAGGACAGGCATTTTGGATGAGGAAGAGGCATTTGGGAGAGGAAGGGGTATGTCCGGGTGTGGGTGGGGGGAGCGAAGAGGATACACACCCACCTAAAAACCCAGTTTTATTTAAAAATACCAACATGCTGGTTATTTAGACTTCTCCCAGGGTAGGTGCTTTAGTAAAATGAAGAATGAAAAATCTTGGGGCGCCTGAGTGGCTCAGTTGGTTAAGCGACTGCCTTTGGCTCAGGTCATGATCCCAGGGTCCTGGGATCGAACATGACATCGGGCTCCCGGCTCAGTAGGGAGTCTGCTTCTCCCTCCACCCCTCCCCCCCAGCTTGTGCTCTCTCTCAAATAAATAAAATCTTAAAAAAAGAATGAAAAATCTTTCTTGCAAAGCCCCTACCTTCTACTCTTCATTGCTTCACTCCCCCCCATTCACACCCCTCCCCCCACCCATAAACTGGTCGGTAAAGCATGGGGGGCAGTACCTTGACTCCATCTTTAAACCAGGCACCCGGGCCCAGGTCGTGGGTGAGGGTACAGGAGAGCATGGCATCCTCTCCCTGCTGCACTTCCGTGTCAGCCAGGCCCTGGGAGAAGTGGCCCTGGGGATCTGGAGAGACACAGAGGAGTCTGGGGGCTGGTCGTCCAGGGATTTCCCCCAAGGTCCAGCCTCCCAGACCGTGGCCTACACTGAGCTCTGGGAGGCCACCATGTCCCGCCAACTGGGCTGAGGCCGTGCCAGCAAAACTAAACTGGTTTTGCTAGGCTGGTATAGGGGACCTGGGGTACAAGGTGGATGAAGGGCCCCCCTTGAGTGACAAAGACGGGAAGTCTGAGTAACCCACAGAGAGATTTCAACAGCTCCAGTTCTTTGGACATAGGGTGTTAAGACAGAGACCCAGAGACCTCTGAGCCCCATGTGGCCTGGAGCCCACCTCCACAAGGAGGAAGAGGTTGATTCCTAGATGGGAAGAGATCCCTGAAAATGGGGGGGCACTGGCAGGGACAAACTCCTGGGGCTAGAGGCAGAATTGAGTCATCCCCGTTCCCCTTGACTCTACCCCACCGGAGCCATTTCCCTGAGAAATACCTACCTTGGGCCTCCTTGGAGAAACCGCCAGTGCCAGGCTTGTATCTGGATCTGGGACTCTGGGTGGCATCCCTCCCCTGGCCGTAGATGTCTGACCTGCTCTCCAGGTCACCTCTCCAGCTGCCAAGGTGACTCGGGGGCTCCCAGCTCTGGTCTTCGTGCCGAGTCACCCCTGGGCTCTCTTTGTCCTCTCCTCCCAGTGGCTGCCCTGAGCCTCTGGCCTCATCTGCTCCCCTTCTCTTTGCTGTTCCAGGCTCCACCCCTGACTGTCTTTGAGACCTGCTCCTGAGCTGGCCAGGCCTTCTGTCTGACCCTCCAGACTCTTCTGCTCCCCATCCCTCATACTCCTTTAGGGCCCCTGGACCTTGGGCTTTGTCATTCTCAGCCCCCAGGGACCCCTGATACCCCAGGGACCCTCTTTCTCCTCTTTGTCCTTTGTCTAGCTGAAAGCCCAGGCCCTGGATGCCCCCAGATCTGTCCATAGAGTCTTTTCTGACCAATGGACCATCTAGACCATTCCAGGCTCCCTGAGGCCCTAAATCCCCAGGGTTTTGGGTGAGGCCATTCTCCCTATCAGTGGAATTCCCCTTATCCAAGATGCCTGAGTCCCCTGAGCCGGTAGACTTGCCCCTTTCAGGACCTGAACCTTTGCTATCCAGGAGCCATGGATCTTGACACCCACCAGACCCTCCTTGGCCTAGAGCACCCCTCCTGCCCCTGGAGCTCTCTGGCCCTTCATGGGTCCCCCTGAAAGTGGCATCTTTGTCTTGCAGAGATCTGGAAGCTCTGGAGCCTGGGGACTGATTCCCAGTACCTATGCTTCCTTGGCCAAACCCTTGGTCTTCCCTGCCTGGGACCCCAGTGTGGCTTACCCTTTGTCCATCAGCAGAACCTGACATTGATTCGCCCCTTTCCCCAGGCATCCGGCTGTTGTCCAGAACCTGGCCTGTGCCCACTGAGTGCCCGCATGTTGCTCCCATCCTTCTGCCTCCCAGCGGTGAGTCCCCACCTGCCTGAGGTGCCAGTCCTCCCAGGCCAGCTGCTCTACCCCTATCTGCTGTCCCTGGCTCTGCTTTCCAGAAGTCCTGCTCATGTCCAGATCCCAGAGCAGCTGCCCCTGCCCAGATCTCGCTCTCCACTGCCCCCTGACCATCAAGAAACCCAGAAGCCCTCATACCCCCTGCTTGGTCTGCAGACCTGCCCTCCCTACTGGGAGCCTCTCTGTCCCCAGGAGATCCTGGGTTCCTAGCAGCATCTTGCCACTCTCTGACACCTGATTTTCCCATAGAGCCAAAGGCTCCCAGCACCTTAGGAACCCCTGAGGTTCCAGAGCCCCCGAGATCATTCTTGGAGCCTTGCCCGTCTGAAAGAATCCATGGCTCACCTTGAATCCCCCGCATCTCTGGGCCCCAGGGGCCCTCCCTGCATGCTGTGCCATTTGCAGTGCCTGGCATTCCAGCCATCCTAAAACCCACTCCAGGACATGCCCCTTTCACAAACCCCATTCCTCTGCCCCTCTCTGAACCATCCTTGGAGCTTGTGCTACCCTCAGACCTCTCTGATGCCGTCCAGTATCTTGACCCATGCTCTACGGCTTCTTGGCTGCTGGGTCCACCTTCATATCCCACTCCAGCCTGTGTGTCTGTTACTCTGAACTTCCCTGAACCATCTCTGTAGCCCACCTCACCTTCTGACCCCATTTCTGCAGATCCTCCTGAGCCTCCCCTATAATCTGACTTACTTCCTGACCTCAGTCCCCTAGCACCCCTCAAACCATCCCTATAGCCTGCTTCATCCCCTGACCCAATTCTCTCAGGCCTCCCCAAACCATCCTTATAACCTGCCTCTCCCCCTGATCCAATTCTCCCAGAACCTCCCAAACCATCCTTATAAACTGTGTCACCCTTTGACCCAATTCTCTCAGACTCCCCCAAGCCATCCCCATAACCTGCCTCACTCCCCACCCACATTCTCCCAGAACCCCCAAAGCCATCCCCATAACCTGCTTCACCCCCTGCCCCCATTCTCTCAGACTCCCCCAAGCCATCCCCATAACCTGCCTCACCCCCCACCCCCATTCTCCCAGAACCCCCAAAGCCAACCCCATAACCTGCTTCACCCCCTGATCCAATTCTCCCAGAACCTCCCAAACCATCCTCATAACCTCTCTCACCCACCATCCCCATTCTCCCAGAACCCTCCAAGTCATCCCCATAACGTGCTTCACCTCCTGCTCCCATTCTCTCGGAACCCCCCAAACCATCCTTATAACCTGCTTCACCACCTGACCCAACTCTCCCAGAACCCCCCAAGCCATCCCCATAACCTGCCTCACCCCCCATCCCCATTCTCCCAGAACCCCCTAAGCCATCCTTATGACCTGCCACACCCCCCACCCCCATTCTCCCAGATTCCCCCAAGCCATCCCCATAACCAGTTTCACCCCCCATCCCCATTCTCCCAGAACCCCCTAAACCATCCCCATAACCTGAGTCACCCTTTGACCCAATTCTCCCAGAACCCCCTAAGCCATCCCCATAACCTGCTTCACCATCTGCTACCATTCTCTCGGAACCCCCCAAACCATCCTTATAACCTGTGTCACCCCTTGACCCAATTCTCCCAGGACCTCCTAAGCCATCCCTATAACCTGCCCCACCCCCTGACCCCACTTTCCCAGAACCTCCTAAGCCATCCCCATAACCTGCCTCACCTCCCACCCCCATTTTCCCAGAACCCCCCAAAGCATCCTTACAAACTGCCTCACCCTTTGACCCAATTCTCCCAGAATCCCCAAAGCCATCCCCATAATCTGCTTCACCCCTTGACCCAATTCTCCCAGCATCCCCCAAACCATCCTTATAACCTGCCTCACCCCTTGACCCAATTCTCCCAGAATCCCCCAAGCCATCCCCATAACCTTTCTCACACTTTGACCCAATTCTCCCAGAATCCCCCAAGCCATCCCCATAACCTGCCTCACCCCCCATTCCCATTCTCCCAGAACCCCCCAAACCATCCTTATAACTTGCCTCACCCCTTGATCCAATTCTCCCAGAATATACCAAGCCATCCCCATAACCTGCCTCACTCCCTATCCCCATTCTCCCAGAACCCCCCAAACCATCTTTATAACCTACTTCACCACCTGACCCAATTCTCCCAGGACCTCCTAAGCCATCCCTATAACCTGGCCCACCCCCTGACCCCATTTTCCTGGAACCTCCCAAGCCATCCCCATAACCTGCCTCACCCCCCATCCCCATTCTCCCAGAACCCCCCAAAACATTCTTATAACCTGCCTCACACCCTGACCCAATTCTCCCAGGACCTCCTAAGCCATACCTATAAACTGCCTCATGCCCTGATCCCATTTTCCCAGAACCTCCCAAGCCATCCCCATAACCTGCCTCACCCCCTGTCCCCATTTTCCCAGAACCTCCCAAGCCATCCCCATAACCTGCCTCACCCTCTGATTCCATTCTCCCAGAATGCCCCAGGCCATCCCCATAACCTGCCTCGCCCCTTGACCCAATTCTACCAGAATCCCCCAAGTCATTCCCATAACCTCTCTCACCCCCCATCCCCATTCTTCCAGAACCCCCCAAACCATCCTTATATTCTGCCTCACCCCTTGACCCAATTCTCCCAGAACCCCCCAAACCATCCTTATAACCTACCTCACCCCCTGACCCCATTTTCCCAGAACCTCCCAAGTCATCCCCATAACCTGCCTCACCCCCCACCCCTATCCTCCCAGAACACCCCAAACCATCTTTATAACCTACTTCACCACCTGACCTAATTCTCCCAGAACCTCCTAAGCCATCCCTATAACCCACCCCATGCCCTGACCCCATTCTCCCAGAACCCCCCAAACCATCTCCATAACCTGCTTCACCCCCTGACCCAGTTCTCCCAGAACCCCCTAAATCATCCCTATGATCTGCCTTACCCAATGAACCCATTCCCTCAGGAGTTCCCAAATCTTTCCTATAGTCTGCCTCATCTACTGACCCCATTTCCCCAGAAACCTCAATACTATCCTTATAACCTGCCTCACCCCCTGGCCCCATCCCCCCAGACCCAAGACCCTTTGACCTTCCTTTATAAGCTGTTTTCCTTCCAATTTGCTGAGACCCTCGAATTCCTGATCCACCCCCAAGAACAGGCATGCCACAAGACCCATAAGTCTCTTGGCTTTCAGAACTGGCCCCAGCATGAGGAGCCAGTGCCTCGGGGAACCTGGTATCGTCCCAATGACCAGCTCTAGCTCCAGAGGCTCTAGCTCCAGAGGCCCTAGCACCAAGGTCCCTGGTCCCAACCCCATCATTCACTTTGCCTCCTGCCTTCAGATACCTTGGCTCCATGGCTCCTGCTTCCCCAGAGCCATCTTCATGGCCTCCTTCTCCAAAGGCCCCCAGAGCTCCTGAGGCTCTGAAGTCCCCATAGTCTCCAGTCTGGCCCCAAGGACTTATTCTTCCAGAGACCCCTGGTTCTGATTCTTCTACATGTCCCTCCTCATCAGCCTCCATGGTTGCAGAGGCCCCAAGGCCACCTCTACCCACAGACTCCACTGTCCCAGGACTACCTAGGCCACCACTGGAATGATGCCTTCCCCCAGGGCCAGTATCCCCCTGGCTTTTGGATGCATCCCTGGCCTCTGGAGGCATCCTGGCTTCATCCATGGGCCCTCTATCAGGGCCACCTGAGCCACTCTTGAGATCAGCAAGTCTCTCAGACCCCCTTATTGCAGGACCGTAACTATCGTTGTTTCCAGACCACATTCCCCCAGGCACCCCTGAGCCATGCCTATAACCAACCCCTTCCTCAGACTCTGTTCCCCCAGGTGCCCCAGAGACAACTTCACAACCAGCGCCATAACCAGAGCCCATTTCTCCTGACACTGCCGAGCTATCACTATAGCCAGACCCGTTTTCAGGACCTATTCCTCTAGCATACCCTACGCCATTGCCGTACCTAGACTCCATTCTCCCTGGACCTCCTAAGCCATCCTCGTAGCCTGTCTCACTTCTGAGCCCTTTTCCTCTGGAGTTCCATGACCCATTCCAGAAATCTGGTTCAGAACCCATTGCCCCTGGACCTCTTAATCCATCAGTGTCTCCTAGTGTCTCCCCAGAACCCTGAGCACCCAGGCTTAGAGACCCAAATAGCCTGTGGCTTCTGGTATCCACCCCCTGACCAGACCCCATTAGTCCAGCCCCCTGGGTACCACCCACACCACCTTCCCCTTCACCAGACCCCAACATTCCAGGCCTGTGGTAGGCCCTGGTTTTGCTGAGGCTGGACCCTGTGTCATCCCAAGGACCTGTGCTCCCAGACTCTATTCTGCCAGCAACCTCTGCTCCCCACTGACCTGCTGGCCAGCCTTGGGAATACTGGAAGCTTCTGGAGCCATCCCCTGCCTCACCCAAGTCTTCTGCTGTCTCCTGGCCCTCCCTTCCTCTGGGCCCCTGTAGGCTCCTCTCCCAGCCTCTGGGACCTCCTGGGCCTGCAGGGCTGGTTTTGTAGTGCCTTCCCCCACCCACAGACTTCCCTGGGCCTCGATCAGCTGTCTGTAGTGACCCTTCAGCTTTGGCTTCAGGCCCCCCTTGTCCCAGAAGGAACTCTCTACTACCAGGTATTGATGGTTCCTGGGAGTTCTTTCCTATAGGTATCTGCCCTTGAGACTCCTCTGGCCCCCAGCAGCCCCCTGCTTCCTCATTATCAGCATCTCTGCCACCCTGAGAGCTAGAAGCTCTTTCTCCAGGATATTCCTGGGCCCCAAGACTACCTGTCCCACTGCTGTCTCCAGCTTCCCCCACACCGGTCCCCCTGCTCCACACTGCCCCTGTCGCTCCTCTCTGTCTTTTCCTGCTCAGATCACCCCCTCCTTCCACCTCACCCAGGCTTTCCCCCTGCAAAATCTTCTCCATCACTCCCCCTTCTGACCAAGAGCCCTCAGGACTAGACGGGGATCCCCTCAGGGCTGTTTGTCCTCTCCCAGGTCCCAAATGAGCACTGAAGAGTTGTTTCTGGCTATGCCTGTCCAGGGGACTCCCATGGTCCTCTCTGTACTCCTCTCCTTCCCCGCTGCTCCCCAGTCCTCCCACTTGAGGGTACCTGGACTCAGCCTCCCAACCTCCTGCTGTCCTACCGCATCTGTCCCCATCACTGTCTCTGCCATGATCTTGCTGTTGACCTTCCATGAGACCTAAACCTGACTCTAGGCCCTCTCCCTGTACATAGGGGCTCCCTGGAAGGCTTATGCCCCAGCCTCCCTCTCTGTGGAGCTGATTTTCCCCAAAGGGAGTGACTGTGCTTCCCTCTGCTTCCAGAAAGCCCTTTCCTGCCTGCCCAGGGCCCCCGGCTGAGCCAGCTGCCCCATCACTCCCTATTAGGGAGTAGCCATGCCCATCAAGGCCACCTGTCTCTAGGCCAGCTGTGAACTGTAGCCCAGAAGCAAGCCTGGCCCCATTAAGGGAGCCCTCCAGCAGGCCCTGCTCTCTGGGTTCCCCTCCCTTGCTGCTGATGCTCCTGGAATCTTCTGCTTCTGAGGTCTGGGCTCCTTGGGCTTGCAGCTGATGGTCAGCACTTGCAGTCAGAAAGTTTCTATCCTTCCCTGCTTTGATAAGAGGTCAATGCCCCCATAGAGAGACAAAAGAAAAGACCTGTTAAATCACGTCAAGTCACCCGTCTGACCCTAACTGCTTTGCCTGACCCTCAGTTTCCCTAATAGAGAAAAAGCTGACCATCTCAGAAGGAAGCCAGGGTGTGCCAGCTCATTGATAGATGAATCCTATCACCACCTCCCCCAGCCCTGTACCCACAGACACCCTGCCCTGCTATGTGGTTCATGAGGACTTTTGGAGAAAATACATAACCTAAAACTCATCCGCTTATCAAACTGCCATGAAGAGTTGCATGATTTTTAAAAGCTCTATTTGCTCACCATCTGCCTTACAAATGTCCACTTTACAGTTTCCTGGGATCACCTTGAACCTAAATCCATAGGGGAATTTAAGGGTGTTCTTTGGCCTGACCCAGATTCTCATCCATAGTGAATCTCAGCCAAGGCCTGGCCAGGAGCCTCGGGCCATCTTGGATCTCTGCTCCCAGAGGCATTCCAGAGGCCCATGGAGCACACACAGCTGAGGAGGACCAGGCTGGCTGCGAGGGCCAGCACTGAGGTGGGTCAGGAATAGATCTCAGGAGCCTTCCTTATTCCTGGACAGTGAAGGAATCATCAAGAGCGAATGACTGACCAAGGGAAGCCCCTGGCCCTGGCCTTTTTCATGCCCTTCTCAGCCAGGGAACCACAGAGGTAAGAACCACTCACCTTCAACCACCAGCCAGGCAGTAGAACAGTAGAACCCAGTGCCCAGTGAGTAGGGGCCCATGTCTGAGAAATGGGCCCCCCTTACCACCAGCCTGTGGGTCAGCCCATCAGGGGACACAAACATTTCATATTTGTTTCTGGGCTGGAGTGGCCGGTGCCGGAAATTCCAGGTGGCGTTGGGGCAGGGGCTGGAGAGAATGCACTCGAAGACAGCATCACCCTGCTCTTCACAGTGAGCCTCAGCCAGCGGGACCACCACTCTGGAGGGGATGGCTGTCAGGGAAGCAGGAATGGGGGCGTCAGCTTGGCAGCTTGACCCAGCGTGACCTGACACAGCGAAGCCGGGAGCTCGGAAGCCCAGGTTCAGACCAGCTCAGCCACAGACCCCCTGTGTCACCTGGGGCAGGTCACTTCTTTACCCCAGGTGACAGTTCCCAACATAAAATGAGGGCTTATAATGAGGTTATGAACAGTAAGACTGTTTTCAGCTCTGGAATTCTGTAATCTGAAATCCAGAGATTATGTCTGGGGGTAACATGGGTACATGAAGAAACCGATATGCTGACTGCCAGAGCTTCATATATGATCTCTTATGAATCCTAGGACCACCTCCCAGATAGGTATTATTATTTCCTTCTTACAAGTAAGGAAACCCAGTCTTACCCAACTAAGAGGCAGCCCGGGCAGGATTCACACCCAGGTCTGGCTGACGTCAAAGGCCCTGCTCCTTCCCCCATGCCACGCCATTTCTCGGCTTTTCAAAGCCCTGTCCAGGCATACCTGGAGACCTCATGCCCTCTTTCTTCCTCAACCTTGATTTAGAATCATGTTCTTTATGTTCTGTCTGCCCAAAGCTTTCTTCTCCAGGCCTCTCCTCCTCCCAGGAGGCCAGGTGTGGGGGGTGGGTGATGATGTATACAAAGCTACTCGAGGGGATGGGACAGAGTTTGATGAAAGAGGAAGGGACAGTTCCCAGGTGGGGTGGGGCCACGGGAGGCAGGGAAGGAAGAGGTCTGTACAGGGCACAAGGGTTCCACACCTGGGTGGATCTTGTGCTGGGGAGTGTGGGAGGTGAGAGTCTGCAGCAGAAAGCAGTGAGGCTGTGGCTAGAGCCTGTGAAATTAGTCTGGATCTAACCTGGAGATAGAATCTCCGCTGCAGATGGTCTGTGAGCAGGGGCATGGCATGGACATTGTATGTCTGTGGCTGGAACTCAGGAGAGCCCAGCTCAGCATCAAGAGAACACAGACCTTGGACCAAGACTTTTGGAAAGCAGAGATCATTTCAATTTAACCACCTGGGTGTGCATTCTTCTCCCTCACAGTCTTTGCAAGGGGTGGGGGAGGCATATCACATTTATCTTCCCCACCCCCTCCCCCTGCCATGGCACATGGGCCCCCCTCCTAACAGATCTCCACTCCAGCTTCTGCAGGGGAAGACCACCCACCGCTAGCATCCAGTTCCGTGGAGAAGATTTCGGCATCCTCCACCTTGACCTGGTAAATGCCGGCATCCTCAGGCTGCAGGTCTCGGATCTGGAATTGGTAGCGCTTCCCCAGCCGCCGCAGACAGTGCTTGGTCTGGTTATCAAAGCTGTAGGGGATCATCTCACCATCCTGAGGCCAAGAAAGGAAGAGGGAGGTTCAGGGCTTCAGTGGGGCCCCAGCACCTCCTGCCTCAACCCCACTCTGGCAGTTTTCTGCCACTGGCCGAGGCACCAGACAACATTGCTGGAACCACAGAGGAGATGAGGAGGGGGGCAGGGGCAGGGGTGGAGAGCAGGGGGCAGGGGCAGGGGTGGAGAGCAGGGCTCAGAGGCCTTGAGAATGGGGAGTGTGAGGTGAAGGAACACTGCCCTAGGAGGGTCGCTGACTCTGACTATGGAGTAAATAATCTGCAAGTGTCACACAAGAGACACCTGAGAGTGGGAGACCTCCGCTCAGATTGAGTAACCACCCAAGCAGCCCCAGGGGTTTACCAGGGGGCAGGGAGGCAACACCGAGGGCCCTAGGGGCCCCAGCACATTCATTCTCGGAGGGCCACAAGAAAGTACTATCAGGTATCTTTAGGGGTTCTAGAAAACCCAGTGATCCATACACACGCCCCCTGTAGCTAAAGCCTAGATAGATTTGCCACTTGAAAGATATTAACAACAGCTCGTCTTCAGTTGCCTCCTGTGTGCCAGGCACTGGGTTGGGTACTTGGGGCACATCAGTGAATAAAACAAAGATTCCTGCCCCCCAGGGAGCTAAAATTCTAGGAGGGACACAGACAAATAACACATATCATAAGCAGATAATATAATGTATATTAGAAAGAGATAGAATTAGGGAAAAAAAGAAAAGGGAGAGGAAAATATGGACTCAGGGATGCAGGACGGGGCTGGGGGGACACAAGCACCCAGAGGGTGGTCAGGGGACATCTGGCTGCGGGTGAGGGAATTAGCCGTGTGGATACCGGGGAAGACCATGGCAGGCAGCAGGACCAGCTAGAGCAACGAAACAGATGCAGGGGGGCGGGGGTACATTTTCTCAGAATCCTCTTTTTACCCCCGGTGTCCTGGCTAGAGAACCTCGTTGCTCAGTGAGAGGTAAGAAGAGTTTATGAAATGTCTACACCAAAGTTTCACCTCCCTCCAATCAGGAACTCCAGGGGATTCAGGACTCACCATCTGTGTGCTTGAGTTGCTCCCAGAGGGGAATCCATGCGACCCATAGTTCCTCCCCCCACGACCTGCAGCATCCCTGCCAGATGCCTCCCTCCTCAATGACTCCTCCAGCCTCACCTTATACAGGTGAATCTTGCTCCCGGAATACTTGAGATCCAGCTCCAGATCAAATGTTGCGACCCCCTCCTTGCTGACCCTGATGTGTCTCAAGTTGGAGACGGCGTTAACGTACTAGGGAAGACAAACGCACCAGGGGATCTCTCTGAGCTCTCTCTTCGGGGCACTCCGAACCCTCGGACCCCAGTCCCACCCCCCACCATGTCCCACTCGAGCATGCATTTGCCCATTTTACAGGTGGGAAGAAATTTTCCAAGATGAGACATCAGGTCAGGAAGCAAAGTGGGAAAGGACCCCAGGTGTCCATCCAGGTGCTCTGAGAACATGGTAGGACATTTCTGTTCATCTGCTATTCCGGCCAATAAAAAGCAGTTGAGCACCTACTGTGGGCAAAGCCCTGTGTTAAGGTCAATGAGAAGGCTTGGAGGACAGAAAACTGAGTCCCAGGATGTTTGATGAACCACCTTCAAGGTGATAAAATACTATTTTCAGGATGGTGAAAACTAGTTGTTTTGCATTTCCAGAAGACAAATTAGACTAGTGCTATAGTTATGTTAGACCCAGGAAAGAACTGCCTATACAGTTTATAAGACACTGGGATAAGCAGGCAACGGTGAAATCCCCTCCACAGGAAGCATTTAGAAATAAGACAGGTATCCAAGGTCTGGGGAGGATGACAGCGGACAGAAAGCCCTTACCAGGTGTCAGGCACTCGGCTAAGTGCTTTAAGTACATTCTCTAGTTCATCCTCTCCCTAACCCTAAGAAGCAGGTACAACTATAACACCCATTTTACAGGTAAGGAAACCAAGACACGGAGGCCCTAACTTGCCCAATGCCCCCGATTTTAGTATCTGAACCAGATTTCAAAGCCAAAACGTTGACTGGAGGCCCCGATGCTTGACCACACGTGGCCCTGGGAGCTGGGTGAGGGCCGGCCCTGCGCCAGGCCCAGCTCCAGGTGGGGGCGCCCGCGAGGCACCGGGCCGCGGGCCCCGGCGAGGGTACCTGCGCCATCTTGTCCTCGTGCTCCTTCCGCAGCTCCTTGAGCTTGCGCAGCATGCCCCGGTAGTCCACGATGCCGTACTTCAGGCAGATCCGCTCGTAGTCCTTGCGGTCGGCCGTCGTCAGAAGCTGCCACACCTGCTCCAGGTCCACCTTTTTCTTGGTGGGAGGCGGGGCCCTGGGGAGCAGGGCGGGCAGGTCAGAGGCCAGGGGAGCCCCAGGAGCTGCGTCCCTGGGCCTGGCACCCTGAGAGGCTGTGGGGAGCTGCCTTCTCTGCACTAGAAAGGGATGCGGAGGCTGGGCTCTGGGTCTGAGCACTGTCGGGACACGATGGACACAGAGATGGGCAAGGGCGACCCCCACCCCAGTCCGAACTTTCAGGGGAGAAACTCTGCTCCTAACACCTTGTATTGTGGATCACTGAGAAAGATGGCCGTGGGGGGGGGGGGGCAGGGGGGTGTGTGTGCAGATTATTCTGTTACTTTTTTTTAAAATATTTTATTTATTTATTTGTCAGAGAGAGAGAGCCCACAAGCAGGGGGAGGGGCAGGCAGAGGGAGAGGGAGAAGCAGGCTCCCCACTGAGCAAGGAGCCCAATGCAGGACTCCATCCCTGGACCCTGGGATCATGACCTCAGCCAAAGGCCTCCACTTAACTGACTGAGCCACCCAGGCGTCCCTATTCTGTTACTTTAACACTTAAAAAAAAAAAATCATTGTTCTAGTGGAGCACCCCATTTTACAAACAAGTGAGTCAGGACCGGGAGAGAAGAGATGATTCATTCAAGGACACAGAGCTTAAAGGCAACAGAACTAGGGGGTCAGCGCTCTTCCCTCTTCCTATTGGCTACCTGCAGTCTAGCTTCCTAGCCAGTGGACGGGAGAACTGAGCCTGCCTTGCTCATGGATGTAGTTGGGGAGACTTCAACCCTGCCCCTGGATAGGCCCACACCCACCTCTTTTTCAGAAGATTTCGGTAGTCCATCAGCTCCTTCCTGAGGTCTAGAAAAGGAGCAGGAATGAGGCCCCAAGCCCAGGGTGGGATTCCAAGGGGCTAAGGCAGGGCTTTTCTGTGGCAATGGGAGTGGGGTGGGTGTGTGAGGGGCTGGTAATCTGAGGACCTGTGGTCCATAGCTGACAACCGAGCTTTTGAAAGTTGCCCTCCTGTGGACTGGTGATGATCTGTAAGGTGTTGGTAGGGGCTTGGCCAAGTCAGGAGCACCAGGCAAGGAGTAGCCCATTCCCCAAAACCCAAGAAGATTTCTGACAACCCTTACACCTACCCTCCTGGGGTTCCTTGTGCCTCTTCCGATTCTTCCGAAAGCCAACTGGACCATCAGGAGAAGAGGAAGAGATTTATGTGGACAGATAGGGAGAGAAGCGAGACACATTGATGGTCTTCCTGAGAACCAACTGAGTGCCCCAGCCGTGTCCTCCCCACTGTCCAAAAGGGCAAGACAACAGCTCAGCAAGAGGGATGAGCGGAGGGTCCATCATAAGCTTTGATACCCAGAGCCTTAGCATGACTGATGTGGAGCTGACCTGATTATCATCACATGCGGGGGAGGCCCGCTGACGTGTCTGCAGGGGCAGGGGGGGCGGCAGAAGTGAGTGCAGAGACTGTGGCTGGCTGCAGGGGCAGCAGCTCTCCCATGCCCCCCAGGAGCTGCCATTTCAGGGTACGGGCCAGATGTTGCCCAGGTAGGCCAACACTGCTGTTTGACTGAGCCTGCAGCCATGCCCAGTCCTCATTGCCTATTCCCACTAGTAGGAAGGAGGCTGGAAAAGCTAAATCCTTGCCTTCCCAGTTTCCCTTGCCACCAGGAGTGGCCATGTGACACGGGTCTGGTCAATGAGATGTTAACAGAAGTCTCCAAGGAGTTTCTGAGAAAGCTTTTGCTTTCTTGATAAAAGGGCCAGCTGTACCTGGGGCCACCTCTTTCCCCTTCTTCCCACCTTGAATGTGGATGCAGCTGGGATCTGCAGCAGCAGTCTTATGACCACGAGGCTATAAGCCAAGCCAATGTCTTTGGGTGGCAGCTCAGTGGGACAGGAAACATCTGGTTGTCCTGTGACAGCGCTGAGCTGTGGTTTGAGCCCTGGGTTCCAACCTCAGGACTTATCATGTGACATAATCAAGTGTCTTTATTTCTTGGGCTATTTGTAGTAGGGTTTTCTGTTATTCGTAGGCAAAAGCATAACCAATTGAAAGACTAGATCTGCTTTCTCAAGAGACATGCCCCTTCCCGTTATTATATGTCAAAAATTAATTTAAAATTTGGAAACACTGTGCAAGTCAAAAACAACCCACCCCCACGTCTGAGAAAGGATTTGGCCTTCATATACCTGTTTGCCACCTCTGACGTAGGCCTGTACAAAGTGTCCTTTGTACAGTGGAGAAACTGGGGCCACAAAGCTGGGGCCCCCCCTCAAGAAAATGAAGCGCATTGAAGGAGTTAGCAGAAGGTTCAGGACCAGAAACCGACCTCTAGGTCCTGCTCTCACGCTCCAGGGTTAAGAGACTATCATTCAGAGCATCTGCAGTGGGGCATCTGCTGAGCGTGTGCCTTTTAGACCACATGCAGAGTTGGTATGTAAGTGCGTGAAGCCAAGGGCCCTGGCACCAGATGGGACAGCGAACTTGCTGTCCCTCTCTCCTTTCACCCCACCAGCTGCCCGGCCTCTGAGGCCTCTGAGGGCTCTCTGAGGAGAAAGCCAGGGCCAGCACCCCAAGCACCAATGAGACAGGATGAGGGGAGGGGGTCGAGCCCACCTTCGATGACCAGGAGCCTCGTGGAGCACGTGGCCTCTCCATAGACGTTCACTGCGGTGCAGCGGTAAAGGTCCGAGTCCTCACCTGTCAGCTTGTTGATCTGCAGAGAGGCCAAGGCCGGGGGGACATGGCTAGCACCCCCTCCCCCCTTCCTCCACTTACTAGACATGGCTAAAGGTATATCAAGATGAATAAGATACAGCCCTTTCCTTACAGAGCTCACAGTCTTCATCAAGGAAGTCAGACCCCAAAACAAAAAGCGGGATCATGACAGAGAGTGGATGTACCATTGGCAGGTTGGGGGAGGGCCTCTTAGCCAACAGAGGCAATGTGGTGTAGCAGAAAGGCTGGCTTTTTGGGGGCAGGTGGATCTGGGACTACGTATCGTCTCCGTCACGTATTACGGGCTATGGGACCTTGGGTAAATTACCTAACCTCTCTGAACCTTAGTTTCTTATACGGCGAGAATAATAATGCCTCAAAAAGTAGTGAATGGTCGGGAGTAAAGGATATCATCTATGTCAAATGTTTAGCCCAAGGCCCAGCACATAGTAGGTGTTCTGTGACTGGTAGCTCTAATTATTACTAATATTTTTTTTTTAAAGATTTTATTTATTTGAGACAGAGAGAATGAGAGAGAGAGAGCACATGAGAGGGGTGAGGGTCAGAGGGAGAAGCAGGCTCCCTGTCGAGCAGGGAGCCCGATGCGGGACTCGATCCCGGGATTCCAGGATCATGACCTGAGCCGAAAGCAGTCGCTTAACCAACTGAGCCACCCAGGCGCCCTAATTATTACTAATATTGGCAGCCGGGACAGAGTGCTCGCTGGAGGCCAGGCACTGGTGAGGTACCTCACATAAACTTTTCATATTCGTAACAACACTGTAAAGTAAGTACTGTTATTATCCCATGTCACAGATGAGGAAACGGAAGTACAGAGAAGTAAGGAACTTTCCAAGGCCAAGGTGGTGGGCCTGGGATTGGAAACCAGGCCGTCTGGACTCCACAGCTTGAGTTCCTGAGCTCCAGCCTCCACCACCTGCCAGGTTATCAGCAGAGGTACGTACCTGCAAGCCTGGCAGGTCCCAACCTGGCTCAAGCCACCTGGAGCCACAGGATGGAGCTGAGTGGGCTCAACCCCAACTGGGAACATCTACTCCTCCGGGGTTTGGAGGCTGCCAAGGAGCCCTTCAAGGGGACAGGGAGAGATGAGTAGACGTGGGTCGGGGGGAGAGCTGCAGGCCCTACCTGTAGCACGTGCTCGTTGCTGCAGGGGGAGGAGGAGATCTGGTACTTGCTGGAGTTCCTGAGGTTACCTTTGGTGCTCTGCCAACCCACCTCAGGTTTGGGCTCCCCACAGACCACGGCCCGAAAGATGGCATTTTTCCCTGTGTCAGGAGAAGGCGGTCAAAAGATTGGCAGCTTGGGGGAGGGCTAAGAGTAGACTTTATTGGGACTTTAATTTGTTGTTCTCACTGCTCTAGGTATTTCCACTGCCCATTCCAAGAAGGGTGTCAGGCCTTGGTGCCCTGACTCAAGGAGTCTTATGATGCCAGGCAGAGAGCAGCAGTTTCCAGGCACCCAGAAGACAGATTCCCGCCCCCCCCCCCCCCCCTTCTGTATCACAGAGGGTGGGCTCCTCGAGGAAAAGATGCGGCTGGACTGTCCATGGTGGAAGGAGAGGCAAGCAGGGCTTGGGGTGGAAGGGTGCATTTCTTTGCACGTAGGTGAGGGAGGAGTCTGAAGGACCTCCCAAGACTGGGAAGGGGACAAGTCTTTTGGGGGTTCCGTGTCCACTTTCAAGGCGGGATGATCCCGAGACACAGGGTTCCAGCCTCAGAAAAGAGCCCAAGCTCCATGTGTGGCATGGAAGGCTGGGAGCTGCCTACCCTCAAGAGATCCCTTGGGCTCCTGCCAGGGACATCTCCATAGAGAGCAGTACAGAGTGAGGACCCAAGGGCCCTCCGCAGTGATGAGAGACAATTGCCATGACCTTTGTATTTTGAGTGAGGACTTAGAGTCAGATTTAGAAAAATAAAGTGCCATTCTTTTTCTTATACCGAAATGATGTAAATTGCAAGGTATTGTAGGAACCTGTGCTGGGAAAAAGAACACCAATTCTCACCCCTTCCCCCAAAAGTCTTTGCTCCCATCACTTTCCTGGGCACTTTTCTCATGTGGCCCAAATGAACTTCGTTTTAACAGTGTCTACAGCGACTGCTCAGAGGTCAGGAGAGGGGAGGGGAGCTCGGCAACACCACCACCTCTCCCGCTCCCCAGTGAGCATCCCCCACGCTTGTTCCCAAATATTTCTTGTTTCAGCATACCCTAGTATGTCTTCACTCCCTTTGCCCATTCTGCCCGTCAGGTCCCTGGCCCTTCTGGGGACCCAGGCAGGCAGGCGCCCCACAAGCAGAGGGAGACATGGTGTGGCCTGGTGCTGGATGTGGGGGCTGGGAGGCCGGCTAGCAAGGATGGGGCTGAGCCCTCTCCACCGTGCAGACTCTCAGCAGCTCCCCTCCCGGGTCTCACCTTCCTGCAACGCCAAGGCGACGGGCTTCTGCTGGAAGTCTGGTGTGTTGCCACCTTCGGGGATCTCCTCCACCAGCTGCCGGATGCTCACCCCATGAATGGCGGACTTCTTTGGGGGCTTCTCTGGAGAAGGCGGGAGAAACAGAGATGAACCTTCCCTACTCTTCCTCGTGGGTGACCCTTTAACACAATGGAGCCCTGATGCATGCACCCACGGAACGTGAGCCCCTCCCCACTATCCCACCATTGGGTGGGATTGTCTCTCAGAGCTCCTGACTTGAACAGGGCTTTTGAATTTTCTAGTGGAGTTGGGCAGTGGTCCTCCAGCAGTGTGAATGGAGCCCCTGGGAAGTGGGCAGGGGGCACCCAGGGAAGACCCTGGGAGCGTCACTGGGGTAAAGTCGGAGAAGGGAGAATGGGAAGGGGCTCCGCACTGGGGCTGTGCATCCTTTATTCAGGAAAACAAGTTAAAACCCAAAGCCTAAACTGGAAAAAACAAAGAACCAGGCAAGTTCCCGAAGATCTCTGAGCCCTACCCTTCCCTCATTTCCACCCCGTGAGGAACGCCAGTGAGGGACTAAGACGGGGGAGGGGAGGTCAGCTCTTTTCTCACCTGCCATAGTTTGGGTGCCTCTGGTTACTGAGGGTGGCAACTGATCTCCTGAGAACAGAAGACAGAAATGCTTATGAGAGTGCAGGCTGGTCTTACCCCATCTCCCCACACCATCCGTGCTTTGGCTGGTCTCTGGCCTGGGAGCTGGGTAGAGTTGCTGCCCCCTGAGAGCTTGTCTAACCCCACCTAATGGTATTGATCGGTGACCTGCAGGTCTCTGCTCCAGCAAAACCAACTTCCCCGAGACAGGGAGAGGGTGGGTTGCTGCTCGGTTTTACCTTTCCCAGGTAACGGAGCCCACGGGGCTGAACCTGCAACCTGTGCTGGTGGCCTGGCCTTTCGGGTGGGGCCCCAGGCCTGATGGCCACTCAGAGGATGAGACACAGCTTCCCCAAACCTCAGGAAATCAAATGCCTGGCATCCAGGATTCCTTTAACCATTTCGCAGCCTGCCCCCTCTTGACTGTGGAATGTCAGTTTTCCAGGGATAATTCTCTGAGACTCTTGGCTCCAACCCCAACTCTGAGATTTTCTAGCAGGGTCCAGCGGCCTTCTACCTCCCTCCCTCAACTAATCTGGAATCTTTCTGATCACCGGGTCTGTGGGGGAGAATCCCTTAGTTGGCTGTTCTTTAGCTCTTCTTGACACAGACTGACAGGATCCTCATAAATCCATCTGCCCCCTTCCAAAGCCAGTGAATTATAGCGTCAGGTGAAAGAAATGCCCTCCAGCTTCCCCCAACCATCTCCCAACTCCCCCTGGGAGGAGGATGTGGGGGCTGGGAGGCCAGATTTCTGATTTTCTCACAATTGCATCCTTCCATCATGGCTGCTGGGGAGTGCCACCCCGGGGAGAGAGGGGGCTTGGCTCTGGGCTGACATGAGAGCCTCGGTGAGAGCCATGAATTGGAGGGGGATGGGGTGGATGTCTTGAAAGAGTTCTCCAGCAGTCCCACCTCCTGTGCGATTGGCCCGTGGCCAAGGGTTCCATTTTGAAGATGCCATTCCCTGCCCAAAGAGCCTTGCGTTCAGGATAGAATCACACATGACAGAGCAAATTCCTCCCCCCAACTGACACTTGCATTTCACAACTGCCCACCACTGACACTTCTGGCCTCGAGGTTTCCCATCTACAGTGCAGCGGCTGCCCCCCAGGGTGCTGGAATTCCATGGCGCGCCAGGGACGTTCTGGAGCAGTCACGGGGTCACAGGCGCCGCACAGCAGGGAGTCAGGAGGGAGGGCGAGGATGGAGCACGGCCGCCAGGGGAGGAGAACGCAGCTGACCACAAGGGGTGGGAGCTCCCGGGGTCTGCGTCCCACCCGTTCCCCAGTACATTGCCTGGCACCTGTCCTGGAGTAATTTGAATTTAACACGGACACCTTAGTTGTCCTCTTCATCTTCCTCATCACCGCCATCAGCCTCATCACCAGCTCTCAGTCACTTACTCTGCCATTTGCCACACGTGAAGTGTAATGCTAACACGGCCTCTGTCCGTCCAGCCTCCTGCCTACAGGTCCCAGCTGAGAAGGGTGAGAGAAGCAGACCCCTCCGGGAACTTAAGGGTCGGATGTTAAGCCATCTTGCCCTCTAGACCTCCATTCTCTTCAGGAAGCCAGACTTGGGACAAGGTTAGTGGCGAATGCGCAAAAGGTCTGCTTGGGTGGAGACTAGATGGATATCATCTCAATCAGGGGGGACAGGGAAGGAAATGAATTCTCTTCCCATGGTTCATTCCCCCCTTTGGAGAAGAAATCTTAGTTTTTCTTAGCACCAGACAGCAGCCGTGTCCTCAGTTCAGCCTATCCCACCAACACTCTCAGCCCTGGCCCCTCGGGGCAGTGTTTCCTGGTCCCTCCAGGACCCACAGCCCCCCGGCACCCCCTGCTCCCACCTGCCGTCACCTTGCACCTCTGGGTAGCTGCTGCCCCCACCTTCCAAACTGGTAGGGTTGAGGCTGGAAGAGCCAAATGGAGTTTGTCTCAACTGCTTTGACCATGTTATTAATCCAAATGTAACAAGTCCTAGACCCGAGGTCCTCATTCTAGACAGCTAGTCAGCTTTTTAACCTGGTCATCATTTCACACTGTAAGTCAAACAGTGCCTGGAAAATCAGAGCCAGGACAGGACCCCCCCGGACAGGACTCACTGAAATTCTCTCTTCCAAATATCCTGGAGTCATTTAGAGGGGACTGTACGTGCACCCCACTGTTTACAGCTGAATATTCCCCAGGCTGATCTCATGCCCACTGCTGCCCCTTCCTGAGTAGAAAAAGTTCGAGAGCATTCCAGCATCTCCATTTCTGCCCTGGGTGGGCAGCCAGGTGCGCAATGCCTACTTACCTGGGCGTACTGCTGACCTCCAGCCTCCTGTCTGCTCCCTCCTCCCTGTTCCCAGCTGCCTCGCACTGCCAGAGCCTCTGAATGGACTGCTGGTGGAGGCAGTGCTGGGAGCAGTTGTAGGTCACTGCGGACTCCCCAGGCTCCCTCTGCCCCTCCCACTCACCCCGCCTCCCTCCTCCTGCTCTAGGCCAGGCTTGGCAGGGCAGGGCCCCTGCCCCAGGGTTAATGCCCTAGCCTCTGAGGAGGTCAGAGATGGAAGGGTCCCGTGACATTAGGTCATCCAACTCTTCAGTTTGCAAAGCTGACTGGTTAGGTTTGTTCCATGTGGCCTCATGGAGATAACCCCTTTCAGCAGGGGTGGGGTACATCATCCAAAGCCCTAATTTTGCTCCTAAGCTGATCCCTTGAGACCCTTGACACCATAAGTCACACAAATACATAAAGCCAGTGCCCTCTTGGGAATCACAACCCAAAGTAGCACCAAACAGGCAACAACCTCAGGAACTAGACAGAGGGCCCGATCCCAAAGGCTCTGCTGTGGGGGTGCACTCCCCTGAGAGTGTGGGGCAGGGGGAGACCCTGGAGGTCTGCAGCCAAGAGGCCTTCCGGGAGAAGGTGAGCTTTCGCGGGATAGAAGGGGGGTCCGGCCAGCTGGGCTAGGGGCTGAAAGTAGCAGGCAGATGGTTGGGGTTTTGAGGATGCGTGGATGGAAGATGGGAGTTGGGGATAGGATGGCTGCTAACAGATTTTCTTAAGGAGAGTGGAGGAGAAGCAAGGCCCGGGAGACGAGATGAGAAGGCCACCTGGTCTGCTTTGAAAGAGCCACCTTCAAAGGGAGGCCACTGGGTATTTACACGTACTCACTATCACATTGCCAATTCTGTAGGATCTACCTCTGCGTGTGTTCTGAGAAGGGAGGTGCTTGACCTCTTCCACTCCAGGGTGTGTGTGTGTGTGTGTGTGTGCGTGCATACATATATTGTGTGTCTCCTTGTGTGTTTCTAGCTCTAGGTGTCAGAGGCTGGTGTTTCGTTTATTCAGTAAGTATGTGTTGAACACTTACCCTGTGTCAGGTCCTGGGTCTGGCACTGTGTTAGGCACTGGGAATACAGAGGCAAGCAGATGACAGGGCCTTCCCCTCGTGGAGCTTACAGTCTAATGGGTCGGATGCATGAGAAATAGCTGGTAACAAACTGCAGCATGCTCTAGGAGAACTAGAGCCTCCAGACGGCTGGTAGAGCTGGAGCTCAGAGACCTAGGGCAAGAGTGACGTGGGCTGAGCTTGGACAGGTAGGCTTGAGAAGCCATTTAAGAATTTTGATCTCTGTCCTAAGGGCTGTTGAGGTTTATTTAATCTGGAAGAGCAACGGGACCCAGTTTGCATTTTTAGAAACTCATTCTGGTGCACGGCAGAAAAAGAATGGAGGAAAGTGGAAGTGAGAGGCAGGAGTCCAGCTCTCAGGAGGCTGGTCCAATATACCCAAGGTGTTCTTTCTGATAGTGGGGTCCTGGCCTCCAGGGGACCTTCTGAGCCACATGTTCCATCGTCCCAGGAGGAAAAGAGGGAGAGGCTGGGAACATGACCCAATACAGAACCCTTCAGCATTTTACGTGCCTCCCTTGGCCCCCAAGTAGCTGGTAGGTTCTTCCCTGAGGCCTGGGGATGGCTAGAAGACCACAGTAGGCATACCTGTCTGCTCTGCACTATCCCATACTTGAATCCCTCTCTTTGCAGTAAGATGGAAATTTCAGGACTCCAAGCAACTAAAATTCCACCCATCCTCTATCCTCTGTTTTTTATGCTTTATCAAATGGAATACCCAATAATATTTAGCTATGCCTGGCATGTTTAGCCATCTTCCTGAAGGTGAGAATCCTCAGTGGTATGAAAGATCCTGGGTCAGACTCTGGTGTTGTTCCTTGTGATTGGCAGTATGTAACAAAGGGGTGACATGGGGATGCCAAGCCCCTTTAAGGAATTTTCTGGCTACCTACCACTCAGGCCAACAATAGCGTGTTCTGACCTATTCCCCAGTGATCTTTCCCAGTGCCCTGATTTTATCCAGTGGTAAAATTTTCACACCAACTCTCTCTATAATGTAGCATTATTACACCCCTTGATAGACTTTTTCTTTGGGAGATAAAGGAACAAGTTTTGGCCTTTATTATTAGGAGAATATTCTTGTCAGAAGAGCTCTGGGCAGGATTTGTGCATATTCATTCTTTCACAGTGTCTTATGGGAAGGGCTCAATGACTTTGGGTAGTGAAATGATCACAATTTATTATTACTCCCTTGTCCTTACAAGAGGGAAATGCATTATTATATGGCAGGTGCCAAGAGGCTCAGGCCCCATACAGGCCTCCCTCTGGGGGCCCTCTTACTCCCCATGGCATGGGTTGGGTGGGATGATCTCTGAGATCCTGGCCAACTTGAATCTTCTAGTGTCCTGTGACTTACTGAGTGGGTTTCATGGGTGTAGAACCTCCCAGAAGATCAGAGCTGGACAGAATCTTTGAGAGCCCATCTTGAGAGCATTTAACACCGACAACACAATGACAACAACAGCACTTGACTCTTAAACAGAGCTCTTGTTACGGGTCAGACATTCTCCTAGGTCTTTAGATACATTAACTCTTTTTTTTTTTTTTTTAAAGATTTTATTTATTTATTTGAGACAGAGAGAATGAGAGAGAGAGCACATGAGAGGGGGGAGGGTCAGAGGCAGAAGCAGACTCCCTGCCGAGCAGGGAGCCCGATGCGGGACTCGATCCAGGGACTCCAGGATCATGACCTGAGCCGAAGGCAGTCGCTTAACCAACTGAGCCACCCAGGCGCCCTTACATCTGCATTCTTAATGACTAGTAATCTGTGGATCTACTCTGCCTTCCTCCCTCCCAGAGATGGGCTCCTCTTCTGGGCCTCAGGGCCCGTCTCTGCAGAGGAGGGAGGCAGAGGTAGATTCACAGATTACTAGTCATTAATGGAGAGGAACATGACCTGCCAAAAGGCAGTGAATTGGGGAGAAGCCCCAACTACTAAGTCATTCCAGAAAGCTGCTCCCTTGAGGTGTCAGTCAGATGGTGAGGAAGTAAATGAAAAGTCCTGCTCGAGGAGGCAAACCCTCTCTGCTTTCTAAGGCTGCATTTTCATATAGCTGCCTATCTTATGGAGACGTTTGCCTGCTCTCATCGAATCATAGCAAATTACAGCACATCCTGGGTCCGGAGATACTGTGTGACACCGTGTGGGTCGTCTTCTTTAGCCACGTAACAAGGCTATGAAGTAGACACTTATTATGTCCATTTTACAGAGAAGTAAGCTGAGGCTAAGAACGGTTCCATGCCAGCCTCACGTTACACAGCTAGTAAACGACTGAGTAGGAATGTCAAGCAGGCTCTCTGACTCCATCACACTTCTGCCTCCTGGCCCAGCCATTCAGAACTGGAAAAATTAGATATAATTAAATATTCTGCAGCCTTCGTGGCTGTATTCTTTTGACCATGAACCCCCTATCCTCAAAAGATCTACCAGGGCCTCTCAAAAGTTGAGAAGGGCCCAACAATTTGCAATTTTTAAGAGTTCTGGTATTTTTTTTAAAGGAAGAAATAATAAAACAGGGCTAAAAGATGAATAATATATTTTAAATATTTATATTTAGCCACTTAATACGTTTAACCCATAGACACAAAGTGCCATGCAATATAATCATGCTCTTTACCAATTATTACAGGCTTGATAAAATGGCTAATTCTTGGTGTTCTACCAGTAGTATGATCTGGGAATGAACGCCATGCTTAAAAAATATAAAAGGAGCATCCCTTTCATTCCTCTCAGTGTTTCTCCCATGACCGTGTGGAAAGCTCATTGGGAGATAATGTTGGAGCCCTTCAGGAAGCATCCTGCCACCACCCGGGGTAGGCTCTGCCCAGGGCAGGAGCTGGTGGGGGGGAGGCGGGGAGGAAAATCTGTGGGGTTCAGAAAGGACTCTGTGTCACCCCTTCACCAGTCCCCCCAGCTCTCAGTAAGTCGGCCCAGCTCCGTGTCCTTGGCAGCCCCAGCCAGTGACAGCCATTGTGGGAAGAAGTGGCAAGCAGACTGGGGAGAAGACATCCTCCTCCCATCTTTCCCAAGAGCTCTCCTGGTGTCCACACCACATGCCCCTGACAATCATGGGCCTCACAGCAAGCGATTTTATGCTGGCAGAAGAGGGGACAGAGAGGACTGGAGACCCCACCTGGGCATGCCCCTGGAATTCTCACTCAGCTGTCTGTAGGATTGCTGCCCTGAGCAACTCTGAGAACACAGAGCTGAACTCCCTTCACCAAAAGGCCCACCCCGCCCTGCAGACTTCATACCCATGGAGGTGGTAGAGTGCTTTTTGTGCCTTGCAATGGAGTTTGGTGTTTATTTTGGAGTGCATGAGGAGCCAGGAGAGGTTTTTAGGCAGAAAAAGAATATATTTGTGTTTTAGAGAGAGCTCTTGGGTGTTGTGTATTGGTTAGATTGGAGTGGAAAAAAACCTGAAGCCAGGACCTATCTCCCCCATTAGCCTGGCACTCCCTGAGAGTGGGGCTGTGTCTCCCACATCAGACTAGGGGCTTCCAAGGACAGGGACAGGGACAGGGACTCCCAATCCCTGTGCCTAAGCCTGGATACACACCCAGGGAAAGCTTAGTCTTGTGGACTGGTTTGCCTAAGATGGAAATCGAGGCCCAGGTGGGGTATGACTTGTCCCCAGGACCCTCCCCTCCCACTGGCCAGCTGAGACAAGTACCATGAGGATGAGACCCTATGACCCAATCCCCCTGCCTCAAGTTCCAAGGGCAGTATGGCGCCTTCCCTGAGATCAGCTGTCCTTACTCTGGCATCAACTTCCCAAGTTCCCAGCAGCCTGGCCATATGCAGCTTGTGGTAAAGTTCAGGATGAAACCCCATCCCCGACCAGTGGCTTGGCCCTGGGGCCACATGCCAAAGCAGAACACCACGGGCAGGGGCCTGGCTGAGGGCTGGGCAGGGAGCTAGGCTGGGACCTGCTGGGTACTTCAAGTCCTTGCAAGATGCAGCCATGGGGAGGAAAGGTGCCTGTCAGTCTCCTGCTTAAGAAAACCTGAGGACAGGACCCTCCCCTGGGGACTGGAGGGGACACCGTTCCTGCCCTCAGGGGGCTCATCCTGCCTTCCCCCATGGTGGCCGAGGCACAGGCCCAGCTCAGAGACTCTCGTCTGATTGGGGAGACCTAGTCTCCCCCGTCAGGTCACCGATAAATGGCGTCTGTCGTTGTTGCGGTTGGCTTTGACCGCAGCTCTCCATGACAGAGATGGAAACCAGCCCGAGCGAAGCAGCCACAATGCGCGACTGAGCTAGGCACTTGGTGTCACTGTGTCATTTAATTATCTCATTGGCTTTTACTGTTCCCACTGTGGATCGCAGGGAGGCCTTTGTGCGGGCTGTTGTCTCTGCCGAGCTGACTCCTCGTCACTGGTTCGAACTTCTTCTCTGATTATCCCATGCAAAGAAGCTAACATTTATTGATACTGGGTTGATCCAATCTATGTATTTGTTTCTTGGCTCTCTCCTCAATTTGAAATAGAAGCCGCATGAGAGAGATTCTGTTTTGTTTACTGAGTTGAAAACAGTGCTTGGCATTCGTTGTTGAATGACTGCCCCCCAGCGCTGCCAGAGAATGTACAAATAACTTACCTGACTCCAGCTGGGGAGTGACAAGGTACTGCCCACCACTACTTGATTTTAAGTGGGCAGATCTGGAGACTCCTATGTAACAAATGATTAAAAGACAGGAAGAGGATGCCTATACTGGTTCTGTGTGATAAAACCAGAAGATAGGGAAGGGAGAGGCCCCAACCAAAATGGGAACAGTGAGATTCAAAACAGGAATGGGACTCCCTGGGAATGACGCCACCAATGTACCAGCAGGTTGGTCATAGCCTCACAGTTAGGTGCTGAGCGCTGAGGGTCAGGATGTAGGATTAACAGAGTGACTTGTCCTTGTCTCAGCCCTTCCCACATCATTACCAAACTCTTACAGTCGTCAAAGCTAATCTCCTGCCCAATTCCGGACAGAACTAACTTCTCTTTATTGGTTTTGGTTCAAAAAGAACAATCGAGCTCAGCTACCCAACTGGAATTTGAGATGCAAAGTGTTAAAACTCCATCAAATACTTAACTGTTTTCGAAAACTAGAACAGCAACAGGAAATAACCTTTGAGTACAGGAGGACATTAGTCACTATAAAGGGAGAACAAGAATTCTTAGCTTACAAAAATTGTTTGCTGTTACACAGGACATTTGTCCCCAAGCAGGGTGGAGTGAGATCTTATTGTTTTAGATAAACATCAAATCTTTGACTTCCTCCAGATGTTTTCCCCACAGTTGATCCCCCCTCTTTTAATTTCTCAAACTTGGCTCCAGATACATGTTTGATTTCTTTTCCAGAGATTAAATTCGACATTCCAGGAGGTGTGAGCTGCTGTTGGAGTCCAGTGAATGATGGAGTGATCAGGTGGACATGAAGACCTTCACCAGGCTAGTAACCAAGAGCCTGGACTTAGTGCCAGACCCCACCCCCGGCTCTTCCACCTACAGGCACCTTTAACCCCGCAACGGTCTTATCCCCATTTTGCAGAGAGGGTACCTGAGACATTGAGAGGGAAAGTGAGTTTAGGTCACAGAGTGAGCCTTAACTAACACGGTGGCAGGGCTGGCAATGGAGCCAGGCAGACAAGCCTCTTTGCCCCTCAAAACTTGGGCCGCTCCACTTATAGAGCAAGAGAGATCCAGATCTGCCTGACTGCAACCCTGTCCAATTCCCCCTGTGGAACTTCCTCCTGAAGAACCAGAAAGGACAAAAAGAAAGGGAGGGCAGGAGAGAGGCAAGGAGGAAGACAGAGAAGAGGGAAAAAGAAAAAAAGAAAAGGGAATTCCGCCAGAGGAATTCTATTATACCAGTCATGAGGAAAGGTGACAAACCCCTTTGGTTTGTTTAGCTCAGTGTCACCTTTTGGTGCTGTTCCTTCTAAAAGCCCAGCCTGCATCAAGAGACTTCAGAACCCAGAGTGTGTGCCTCCCCCACATGTCTCCACTTTCCTTTTCCTGAAGCTCTCATGCCTCCCACCTCCCTGCAGTTAATTCTGGAAAATGCCCTGGGGAAGTCCCTGGTCTCCACTATAGACCATATCCCAGGGGGCCACCTGTCAGCCTAGGTTGTTAGATGCTTGCTCCTGGGAGATTGACAGGAGCCGGCTGGATCTCAGTAATGCCTAAAGCAGAAGAGGGATTTATTGCCTGGTGACTGACTTGTGCCCCTGGAGGAACTCAATCAGGAACCACTTGACAGAGCACCAGCATGGTGACTCCATGGAACCAGGAACCTGAAGACCTGAGGTCCCTTCTTGGTCCAGTCTTGTGTCCATCCTGGAGATAGTAATGCTGGGTTTCATCTCTATCCTGGAGAAAGCTCTCTTGCCCATTTCTCCTCTTTGCATGGTTGCTATCTGACCCACATGAGTAGGAGATGGTGCCCTGAACCTCTTGGTTGTTTCCAGGGTTGCCTTGTCTTATGGACACAGCAATTCCACTGACCCTACAGTGAAGGGTTTCACTGGCTTCTCCTGAACTTGGCCCTGAGGTCCTCTCTGAAGGAGGCTCTGGAGCAGAAGATATGATCTCAGACTTCCTGGGTGCCACCCTCCGCTTTATTTACAAAAATTATGGGGATAAAAAATTATCCCTACATTGTGAGTAGTGTGATAATTTAAAGGAAGAAAACTTTTCATTTCCTGGCTGACTTTCTGAGATCAGTTTAAAATGATTTTAGGCTTGAAGGACTAAGCCCACAGCTCAGTAGAACTAAAAATTGAGGGGAATTTGGTATGGTGGAAGTGACTTGAATTGCCAATGATATTATTTCCTGGTCTATACTGGTGGACACTTATGATCTCCCACAAGAAGTGGTAGGGGGGGTCTATCCTGGATTTGCAATTATGCAGATAATTACAGATACAATTTGCAATGATAGTCACATTTCTTAGTCATGTGACTCTAGCCTCGTCTTAAACCTATTGAACCTCTGTTTCCTCATTTGTAAAAAAGGGATGATAATGTTATTAGTGGAGGGTTCATGGACTCTTGAATCAGACATACCCAGGGTTAAATACCACGTTTACGGGGGCGCCTGGGTGGCTCAGTCATTGGGCGTCTGCCTTTGGCTCGGGTCATGGTCCCGGGATCCTGGGATCGAGCCCCGCATCGGGCTCCTTGCTCGGCGGGGAGTCTGCTTCTCCCTCTCCCACTCCCCCTGCTTGTGTTCCCTCTCTCGCTGTGTCTCTCTCTGTCAAATAAATAAAATCTTAGAAAAATAAAATAAAATAAATACCACTTTTATGGTCTGGAGGCTGTCAGCCTGGAGTGGCTTGAGCAGAGGGAAAGTGGGAGATTTTATCAGAGAGGCGAGGGGTCATCAATCACACAGGGCCATTGGCCATGGTAATGACTTGCCTTTTACCCTCAGATGGGCGGCCTCTGCAGTGTTCTCGGCAGAGGGATCACAAGATCTGGCTTATGTGTTGAAAGGACCACTCTGGCTGCTGGGTTGGAAACAGACTGCAGGGAGACAAGAGGGGAAGGCGGGAGACCCGACAAGTGGCCCCACAACTAGCTAGTGAGATGAAGATGCCTTGGAGCCTCTTGTAGCGGGGGGCGGGCTGTGGGCAGTGGTCAGATGCTGGATGCGTCTGCAGGTGGCAACGGCAGGATCTCCTGACTTGTCACAGCTTATCATTATATATTTGAACCGTTACTTTTAAGCATTGTTCCACTAGACTGAAGGCTCTGTGGAGCATGAATCATATGTGATTTTCTTCACTGATGGATTTCCCGTGTTGAGCCCAGTTCAACAATATTTGAGGGAGGAGTGGAGGATACTGGGGCATCTCCTTGACAACCAAGAGCAGATGACCTCTTGCTCACCCTCCCTGCTCCTCCCAGCAGTCTTCTGAGGCCAGGGAGGGGTTGCAGGCACCAGCCGAGGAGACTGGAGGAGATGATGGAGGCAGTGGGAAGGAATGGGGGAGAAGGATGCACTCAGCAGCCTGAAGAATCACTAGGCCAAAAAGAAGGAGTGGGAGATGGGAGAATGAGTCAGGAGGAAGGAGGAGAAAGACAGACCTTTCCGATAGAGTTACATGGCTGGACACATGGCTTCTCTGAGATCAGCCCACCAGCGACATGGGGTCAGGGGCAAGGTGGGGATGGACTTCACAGCAGGAACCCCACAAGCCACGGAGCTGGGGGCTGTGCTCCTCCCTGGGCGCCAAGGTGGAAGGTCTGCCCCATCTGTAGCCTGGTGGCCCCGGGGCAGGGTGGAAGGGGATGGGGGTGGATGGGGATGGGGATGGATGGAGATGTGGGGGTGGGGGGCTAGGTGAGGGAGGAGAGAGGAGCATGCAGAGGTGCAGAAGAACCAGGGAGGGAGCCGTGGCGGGAATCTGGAGGAGAAGGCAAGAAAGGGGTTTGCCGGGTAGGGGCCCCAGAGGTCCAGCACTGCCCCTCTCCTGTCTGACATTCCATATTGTCTTCTTTTAACTTAGTGATCCTTCCGCATGGTGCCAGGGTCATCACTTCTGGTCCCTGTCCTCCGTGGCCATCTCCACGAGCTCATGGGCTCGCTCTCACCTCATTCTTCACACACAGCTCACCTGCAGCACACCTGTGCACCTGACTCGCTTCTTCCACTGCCCCGCCCACAGAAGAATCCATACATTGGCTTGTCCAACATGCGTGAGTGTGTGTGCGCGCACACACCCACACACACATCCCGGGAACTAGGCCAACGGGCACCAGGTAAGGTAGTCTTGTGATCCTAAGTCCTTCCCTGAGATGTGAAGCCTTTCTGGCTCATTCTTCTCCTAGGTCTGATCTAGAGAGGGAAAACTTCCGTGGTGCTGTAATTTTATCCGAGCCCCGATACCTCCAAGGACTTTAGTCCTTCCACTCAAAGGCCCCCTCTGCTGCCTCTGAGCCTTGTTTTGAGGTCACTTAATCTGCCCTGAATCTGGACCTCTTTCTTTCTGTCAAGCGTTGTTCAAAGCTGCCTGAAGGTCCTTCTCTGCCAGAAACCTTCCCTGCTTAATTCCTCTTGACTCCATTCCCTCCTGCCCTCCCCTGCCATCCGCTGCTATTCTAGCATCACACAAACGCAAGCAAGTTTGCTAAGGACTGGGCCTGTGTGTCTTTCTTGTGCCCCCTTCTCTCCCTCTGCATGTTTGAACACAGTCTCTGTGACCCCCCCCCAAGGAGAGGACTCCGTCTCCTTTTCCCTCTGGTTATCCCCGTACCACCCCATCCTGGGTTCTGCCCAGGAATAACTCAGCCTTGGGTGTTCTGCCAGGAGATGGGATCCTTAAAGGAGAGACCTGAGCAGGCTAAGCATATCGCATGTTCACAAGTGACTACATGAGGCGTGGGGAGGCCGGGGTAGGGGGGCATGATGGTAAGAGGGTGACTCGTTCAGGACTGCGGGCGCTGGGGCTAAGCTCCCCATCCAGCAAGGCCAATCTCAGATCTTTCCTATTGAACGACCTACAGGCGGTTGCCCTTGACAAGTTGGAGAAAATTTAGCACCTCTCAGCTCTAGCATTTAATGAGCTGCCCAGGCTGTTAATTGCTTTGTCAGCTTTCCTGCCGGAGACACGCTTTCTGGTGAGGAGAGAAGGTGAGAAGAACCTAGAACAGCCTGGAATAGGGAGGGCAGGTGTCCTAAGGCAAGGAGTTAGGGAGTCAAAGGGAATCTGGGCAAATCAAGTCTCGAGGGCCCCCCAGAGGTGTGAGGGTAGAGGCGAAGGGCCAAGAGTAGAGAGAGAATGATACATTTGTTTGCAATCTATTTTTAATATCACATAAACATGACTTGCTTGTAACCAAGGCCTGGCTAAGCTGCCGGGTAGGTTCATTCCAGTTGCCCCCCAAGAATACCTCAGAAGTTATCCCATCGAAGGCACAAAATCCTGAAATCAAGAGAGGTAGCAACTCCGCAGTGACAGGCCTGGCATGGCTATAGGCCATTCACAGCTGGATCCAAAGCAAAGGGGGAAAGAGCAGAATGGGTTTTCCAAGAAGTTGGGGAGAGATGGGCATGGACGTGAGAAAACCATTAGGATGGAAACACATCTCTCTTCCTCCTCTCCCCAGAGTTCCTGTCTGCCTCTCCCACCACAGGAACCTGCACCAGTCAGTCCCACTGCTCACCAACCAGCCTGGAGCCCGCCCCACCCTCAAGGGGCACCACAGGAGGACTGGGGGCGTGGGCAAGGGAGGGTGGGCGCTCTTTGTATTCAAATTCTCACTGGCTTTCTGACCTGATCTTCCTCAGCCTGTGTCCTGGTTTCCCTGGCTTTACAACACCCACCTCTGTCTCTTCCTTCCATTTGGGGGAAATTGGGAAGGTTGGTATGGTGATATCTGGGACGTTCTTCTTGTTCTTTGGGAGACAGTTGCTGGGCCCCAGGGGTATTATCAGAACCTTAGACTGCAAGCCTGGCCCATGTTCCCCCAGCTGGTGGGGAGGGGGAGTTTTGCAGTTAGTTTTCAGTGATGTGAAAATCCTAATCCCAATTACAATTGGTGTTCTGAAGAAAGCCCCTCAAACTGCTCTAGAAGTAAACATTCACTCTCTAAAGGGTTCCTTCACTCACTCCCCCTCCCCGCCCCAAACATGGCACCTTCTTATTTACAAAAGGGAAAGTAAGTCGTAGAGAAATAATAGGGTACCCAAGCATAGAGGAAGACAGGAAGTCTCCCTTCCAGAGTCCAAGAAAATATTCCTCCTGTCACTTCCCTCCCCAAACGAAGGCCCACTAAGACAAGATCTCTGCCTCTGTTCATACAACTCTTGGAACATATGATGCACATGTGTTCGGACTTAATTAATGGAAACAGAAGCTCAAGGGGAAAGACTGGTTCTATGACCACAGGAAAGGACCTCTGCTCCCTCAAACTTCTTGGGAAGTCTATGGAGAATGTGATGGACACATGTCTTCCCACAATAGTTAAGGGAAAGCTCTGCCCCGTGACATAGGTAAGATTATTCCTTTGATAAATATTTAATTGACCAGCTACTGTATAAAGATTGACTGAGCAGCAGGTCTCATGCCAGGTGCTGGGGGCCCTGCCCGCACAGAATTTTCAGCCTAACCTACACTCTAGCAGAGGATTCAGGCAAGCCCATGGTCACAATGAAGCACACTAAAGGCTGTGCTAGGGGACTGTCGGGGTTTAACGGGAGCACAGGGGGCGAGCCCAACCCAGACTTGAGGAACAGGGGCAATCTGAGGAGGCTTCCTGGAGAAGGTGACAGGATGAGTAGGCTGAGTGAAGAAGATGGACGAAGAGTGTTCCGGGTAGAGAGAACAGCACATGTAGAGGCCTAGAGGTGGAAAAGAGAGAGGTGCCCGGGAGGCAGTGAAATAATTGTTAAGTCTGAGATGATTCCTCAAGGCCCGTCCGCATCAAGGACTTCTCCGAGGCTATTGAGCACCAGGTCCCAGACAGGAAGCATCTCAGCAGCCATGCACAGCCCAGTTGGGTTTTCTCCTGAGTGCGTCCGCCTTGAGCTGCTCTAGCTCCAGCAGCAGAAGACAGAGGTGTTAGTCAATGGTAAGGCTTGTGGGGACTCCTCCGCTAGGAAGAACGCTGTCTGCGCAGGGCAGAAGGACTGAATACAGTGGTCAGAAGGCCTGGGGGTGCTCCTCACTCTTAAGACAGTATCCCAGCACCCCATTCCAGGGGTGCTTCCAAGACAGTAATCCTGATCCTTGGTCAGTGCTCCCCCTTGGCCTCTGTCTACTCATGGCCTCTGGTGGGGTGGGTGAGGTAGGTGTCCCTGTTCGTGCAGGTCCAGAGTGCACCCTAGCCAGTGGGAGGGATGACACAGAAGCTGCCCACTGCTGCGTTCTGTCAGGGATCAGCAAACCATAGCCCATACCCTGTTTTTGTAAATAAAGTTTTATTGGAAACAGCCACGCCTATTCATTTACTTACCCCTTGAGGTGTTTTTGTGTTATGACAGCGAAATCGAGTAGCTGCAACAGAACTTGCAGGGCCTGCCTAAAGTATTCACCACCTGGCCCTTTGCAGACCCCTGGGGTAGATGAACTGAATACTTTAAATCTTTGTGTGTACCCCCAACAAATTCCTGGAAGCCTGCTCCCAGAAATTCCATCTCACCAAATGCCCTGGCCTCGCAACTTTGTCAATGGTGAGACATATGGACAAAGAACATGAAGAATTTCCTCCCATGGAGATTTGGGAGAAGGGCTCTCAGGTGGGCATGGAGGAGGGAATATCCTGCAGAGAAGCAGGACGTGCACTTCTGAACCTTCCAGCCTTCTCTGGGAGCTGAGACCGGATGACAGAGGGGTAGTTTTGAGGGTCTGACAAAAACAGCAGCTGCGAGAGAAGGGGGGATGGCAACCAGAAGGGCTGGGTCACAGGGAGGCCAGGGCGGCCAGAGGAGCAGGAGGAGGGCTCCAGGCTCGGCCCTTGTGACTGCTGAGGGAGAGAGGCCTGTCAAGTGATGCTGTTCTCTGGTGGCCGCCTCATCGGCACCCCTAATCCTGCAGGGGTTTGCACACTGGTCTCCTGGTCCCACAGCGACAGCTGAACTCAATCAGGAGACCCAGACCAGCCTGTTGGACCGGACAGAAAGAGAAGCAAGTGAAGTCCAAGAGGGAGGAATCTCCAGGGAGAGTTGGAGGCCTGTTTGTGTGAAAGGGCCTCCAGAGGTCATCTTGCTCTCCCCTTTCTCCAGGGAGGGCTGCACACTGGGCTGGAGTGGGAATTTTGCGAGTGCATGACATCTGAGTCTGACAACCACACCACTGGAAGGTTCTTCCCAGGTCCCTCCTTTCTAGGTGGTTAAGAGCATAGAGTCTGGGGTGCCTGGGTGGCTCAGTTGGTTGAGCGACTGCCTTCGGCTCGGGTCATGATCCTGGAGTCCCGGAATCGAGTCCCGCATTGGGCTCCCTGCTCGGCAGGGAGTCTGCTTCTCCCTCTGACCCTCCTCCCTCTCATGCTCACTGTCTCTCATTCTCTCTCTCTCAAATAAATAAATAAAAATCTTAAAAAAAAAAAAAAAAGCATAGACTCTGGAGCCTGATAGCCTGGGTGTGAAACCCAGCTCTGCCACTTCCTTGCTCTGTGACATTGGTCAAATAATTTAATCTCTCTGCCCCTCTGTTTCCACACTTGCCAAATGGGAATAAAACCATACCTGCTTCAAAGGGTTGCTGGGAGTTCTAAGTGAGGTAATATTTGAATAATATGTAAGGAATAGTAAGTTCCACATACATGGTGGCTGTTAGACTCAATCAAGTTATTAAATCTTTTCCCTCACTTATGTTCACTTGCTCTTGTTCTAGGCTCAAGCATTAAAATAGGTAGTTGGCAAAAGACAACAGATACTTCCTCTGATTTAGACCTCAAGAGGCCTAACAGTATGATGGGTCCTGACGATGCAGTGTTTGGCTCCAGGGCACAGTCTGAAACTGGGATAGAACATTCTGGAACGTGATAGCTAGCCTTTCTACATCCTCAGCACTGAGCACCTAGCACTCTGTTAGGAGGCCCGCCTAGAAGGCTAGTTCACCAGAATTCTGGTCTTGACCCTGAGTAAATCCAAGAGGGTCCGGAGTCTCCAGTTAGAGATGTTATGGACGTCCAAGGCGCAGAGCAGTGTGGGCCCCACCAGAGGCCATAGGAAGAGAAGCAAGCTCTGAAGCATGAAGTTCACATCTTGAGCCCACTGACCTGGCTAGTGCCCCCACCGCCCCACTGCCCCCTTGCAAGGAAAACTCTGTCCCTGAGCTACCTACCCAGCAGCAGCTTCTACCACCCTGGAGACTAATCAGCGGGTTTCTGCCGCCCAGATGGCAGTTGAAATCACCCACACTTCTCCTTCCCTCTCTCCTGATCTCTTGGGGCAAGGCCTCCCAAACACCAGACTCCTTCAAAGTTCTCATTAAGTAATGTGTGCCAGACACTGTGTCAGGCATTTGACTCGGGTTGGGCATTTGGGAAACTCGGCTGGAAGGAGCGAGTCACTGATGCTATGTGCCTGGGTCTCCACGGTGGGAGCATTTATTCTACTGCCTCCTTCCCAGGCCAGATTTCTGGGCCTCAGGGGTAAGTGAAGGAGGCCCTTCCCTGTGTTCTCCTGCCTGCCCGCCCCACCCAGGGATGGTGAGCCGTCCCTGCCCCGGGTCAAGCCAGCTGCAGTTGGCTGTGATTAATGGCCTCTATTAACAGCAAGTTGTAAACTGAGCGAGCGCCTGTGAACATCTCACCCCTGCTGAATCCCACACCGGGGAATACTCTTTAACCCCTGGCACCTCCTGCCTCTCCCAGTTTGAGAGACAGGTTCAGAAAACGGCTCTACGGGGGCAGTTTAAGAGGCTTTGGAATCACGAAACAACCCACTAACCCTTAGGGGGAAAGGCCCAAATCCTAAAACCTGAAGGTAGGGGGAGGCAAAACTGAGGTCCGGTCAGGGAAGCTAGTTTTAAGAAGCTGCAAAGAAATTCCAGAGCCGAGGACTCTGGTCAACACCCGGGTGCCCTTGGGCAAGTCACTTCCCTTTGTCTGCACCTCCGTTTCTTTATCTGTTAAATAAGGGGCCTCCTGCTCTCATCAGCGACTCAATAACAGCTCTGATCACAGGAATCTTTACAGAAGTCACAAGCCAGGCTTTCCTTTGGTTCCTTCATTCCCTGAGAGAATCCCTGCAAATAAAGCAGCCCCTCCCACACTATCACCCCCAATCCACTTCCTATCCCCATCTGACCAAGCCATCAGGCTGATTTCCTGCAAGTCAATTAGAGACTTTAAAAAAAAAAAAAAAATCGGCATTCTTTGGTGACCAAACACGCATGCCAGAGAGGTCTGTGAGATTCATAGACTTCTGTCATGTTTTAACTTTGAAACATTCTTTGGATCCGCTCTTTTGTTCTTAAAAGGAGGTAAGATGCGCCAGCTTTAGTTTAACCCATCGGACAGGAGAGAAAACTGAGGTCCGGGGAGATGCTGTGATCTAGAGTGAGGGGCAGCTCAGGGATCAGAGTGGGGGCCCCTGGTGCCTCCCTGGGAACCCGAGATGAAAGCCTCTCAAACCACCAGTCCTTCCAGCTGTGAGTGCAATTTGAGGTACAGGTATTTAATCTTTCCCGTCTGAAGTGATTATGCGTAAAAACTGCGGATTGGTGTCTGCCGTGCTGCCATGCCTCCCCCGCCCCCCCTCCGGTCCAGAGCCGTGACCTCGAGGCTCAGGAAATCGCCGCTGGCGCCGGCGCCCACCAGCCAGCTCTCCCCCGCTGCGGTCCAGGCTCACTTTCTTTGACCTCAGCCTCGTGCTTCCAGCTCGCCGTCCGCTCCGGGCGCCCGGGTCTGGAGCCCCGGACGTCCCCCCGCGGGATTTGTCCCGAGTCCTCCCAGCCGCACCCCGAGAAAGAGCGGGGACCACCCCTCCCCCACCACCAGATTACTCCCCGAAAGCTTCCAGGCTCGGGCCCTGTCTGGGGAAGGTTGGAGCGAGTGAGCGGCCGGCTGGAGGGCGGATGCCGCAGCGATTTGTCACATTCCCCCCCCCCGGGGTTAATTATCTCAGGGAGGGAATCTGAGCTGCGCCTGTCTCGGCTACAACAAGCCTTGTCGCCTGGTGGGCGGATCTCAATCTTTCTCAGGTGACAGCTGCTGGCCGGGACCGAAATGTCCTCACTCTGGGGGCGTCCCCTCCTCCCGAGGGCGGCCGACGCCCCGGGGGCGGCTAGACCGGCGGCGGGGTGCCCGGCGATTGGACGGCTGGAGCGGGAGGCCCCTCCTCGTGGGTGGGGCGAGCGCGGGCCACCTGGGGACCGAAGGCCGCCAACCCCACGCTCTCTAGCCCCAACGCACTGCCCTCCGCCCCCTTTGCGTTGACACGGGACAAATACTTAACCTTTCCATTTTTGCCCTGGCTTAATGAGTGTTGGTGTCTAGTACAGGGCTTGACACATCGTAGGCATCCGATACCTGTTTGTTGATGCACATGCCCATTGGCTTGTCTGTCTCCCCGGGAGCGTCGGGTTCTTAGACTTCTGGCTTTTCATCACACAGTTAAAGCATGTGTCACTGTAATGTGCTGCTAGTAAAAAAAATGTAAGCATTCACATGGGTGCATTTTTCCCTTTTAAAGATAAAGGTTCTGAAGAGGTCAAAGATTGTTTTTCTCATAATGTGTCAAATACTCTCTTGAGCTCTGATGTGCTATCCTGAGTAGGAGAGAAAGGGGTGATGTACACAGGGGACAATGTTGTTTGGCCCCTCTGATAATAGCTTCTGATTTCATCTTGGGAGACGACCTTGGGCTGACAATCAATGTGTCCTGAGTTTTCCTGCCAAGGGGCAGGTGTAAGACCTAACTAGGCCATCAGTTCCGTCTTAGATTCTATAGATTTTCCTCTTCTTTCCAACAGACTCCTTTTTTTCCTTAGGTAAGCCAATCAATTTCTGTTGCTGACAACCAAAGCGCCCCAGCTGCTAGGGTTCTTAGCAAATGATGGGGAGTGCGCATAATTCACCACCCAGCGCCTGTGGGAATCAGCTCACAACGAAATGTGGTGTTGAAGAATCCTTAACCCGTCCCCTGTTTTATAAAGACCTGAGGTTCCAGGAAATCCAAAGTCACACAGCCCGACTCATGGGATCTCAGAGCTAAAAGGGAACTTAGAGTCATATGTCAAGCTTCTCATCAGATGCTTAAATTCCCTCTGAGGTAACTTCAGCAAGTAGCTGACCAAAAGGTATGTGAACATCCTTGGTGATAACAGAACAGTCTCTCCAGGCAATATATTCCTTCTAAAGGAATAGATTGGCTAAAGCCAACCTTGGTAAACATCCTTCCTGATACCAAACTGAAAGCTTTCTCTGTTAGTGTTGACCTTTTACAGTCATGCACTATGAATTCTATTCCTCTTCCACATGACATTCCTTCAGATGGCGAAAGACAGCTATCATACCACTGAGGTTTCTCTTTCCCAGAACAATGTCCCATTTCCTACAGCTGTTCCTTGCGTGGCAGGGTTTCGAGGTCTCCAGCGTGCCGGCCACTGTGCTCTGAATGCATCCTGTCTGTGCTCCTCATAAGCATATAGCTCTGCAGTGGAACAGAACACCCTGGAAGTGGGCTTCTGGTAGAGAGCAGAACAAAGATAAAATGCTCTGTTCTAATCAAAAGGACTTCTTAGGTCTTCTGCGAATTCAGCCTACGTCAAATGAGTTAGTCAGTCACTTTATACTGCCTTAGTGTAAAGCACTAACATGTCCTTGGTTATATTACATATCTCTCCCATCCTGTATTTGTGTAAGCAGGAAATCAGATCCAGCCTTCGTTACAGTGTTACAAGATCTTTTGGGCCCTGACTCTCTCCTCCAAAATATTGCGTTTTCTTGGACCCTCTTCCCCACTCCACCTCTACACATACACACAGCTTTGGAGTCTCTGTAATTTGCTAAGCATGTGCTCTTTCTTCATCCAAGGTCTTTACCCATATGTGTCCCCTCTAAGTTCCTCCCTCTAGGAGTGTGTATACCAGGACACTAAAAAACCCCCTTTGAGTCAGAAAATCCCTGCAAAAATCTTAAAATGTTTGAGATGGTCTCTATTCCCTCCCACCACCAGTGCACCTCCTCCCACCTCCAGTGCACCTCCTTATATTCATATAAGATATTATGTAATAACACTGAGTGTTGGCAACAATGCCAGTCACCTAAAACTCTCATACACTGATGGAGTGGACGTTGGTACATCCAGTTCGGAAAACAAAAGTTGAATATCAGTACCCTGTTACTCAGCAATTTCACTCCTAGGAACATACCCAAGAGAGATGAGTACATATATCCACCAAAAGACATCTACAATAATAGCAGCTTTGTTCACAATAGCCCCAAACTAAATAATCCGAATGCCCAGCTGCAACGGGTTAAATAAGTTGTGGTATATTCATCCAACGGGATACTGTTTGGCAATGCAAAGGAATGAACTACCACTACATGCAACAATGTGGGTGGTTTTCACAGACATAGTGGTGAGCAAAACAGCTAGACAGAGATGAAGAGTAGATACTGTGTGATTTAATTACATGATGTTCAAGAACAGGCAAAAACCAGTTAATATTGATAGATCTCAGTCTGTTGGTTACCTGGGGAGCCAGGGGATGCATGCTGACTGGGGTAGGGCACAAAGAGCTTTCTGAGGAGCCGGAAATGGTTTATATGCATTATTTGTTGTATACCTAGGTAAAAATTCACTGAACTATTCAATAAAAATTTGTGCATTTTATTGTATGTGAGGTATAACTCCATATGGAAGTTTAAAAAAGAAACTGCATACCTATCAAAGCATAAAAACTATTCTTCCATGTATACTTCAAATCATCTTGCATATACACACCACACTTTGTGGAACACCTATCTAGTTTAATAGTATTGCCTTATAGTTGGGCAACTGGAATTCAGAGGAAGGGACATGCCCCCTTCAATCATGCAGAGATTTAACAGCAGAGCTGGGGACAGGACCAGGACTCCTGACCCCCAGGCCTGAGTCTGACATAGTAAAAATTGATGGAGCTGTACATTTTATGTACTTTACTATAGATTTGTTATATCTCCATTAAAAGAAAGTTAAAGAAAAAGCAAAATATTTGGCAGGATGGGGTTTTCTTTTTGAATGCTTACGTGAACTAATATATTCCTGTTGTATTAGGTTGACTGATAGGAAATTGTCATTTTTCTAAGTCAAAACCAGTCCAATATTAGCAATGTGACATGGGTTAGCCCTATGACATGGGTTAGACTATAATTTAAGCAAATTTGAGTTAGTATCTTGACCAATTCAGGTAATTTTTAAAAATTAAACTTTCTATTTAGAGATAATTATAGATTCACAGGTAATTAAAGAAATAATACACTATACTTATTACCCCGTTCCCCCTATTGGTAGCTTCTTACAAAATAATACTGCAATATCACAGCCAGGATATTAACACTGATACAGTCAAGACACAGAACATTTCCATCACCACAAAAATCCCTCATGTGTCCTTCTGGAGTCATTCAAGTGCCTCCCACCAATATCCTCTCCTTAATACCTGGAACCACTAATTCTTTCCCCCCTTTTTATAATTTTGCCATTTTAAGAATGTCGTATAAATGGAATCATAAAATATGTAACCTTTTGGAATTGGCTTTTTAAATGCAACATAATTCCCTGAGACTCATCCAGGTTGTTGCATGTATCAATGGTTCACTCCTTTTTACTGCTGGGTGGTATTCCATGGTATGGATGTACCATAGTTGGTTAACCATTCACCCACTGAGAAACATCTGGGCTGCTCCCAGTGTGGGGCTATTTTTAATAAAAATGCTATAAACATTTACACATAGGTTTTTGTGAACATAAGTCTTCATTTCTCTAGGTTAGATGTCCAGGAGTACAATTGTCTGGAGTCTCATGGGAGCTTTGGATTTAATTTTAAAAGAAACTGCCAGACTCTTTTCCAAAGAGCTGTATCATTTTACATTCCCACCAGCAATGTATGAGTGACCCAATTTCTGTACATTCTCACTGGCATTTGGTGGTGTCACTATTTTTTTTAATTTAGCCATTCTTATAGGTATATAGAGATATGTATTGTGGTTTTAATTTACATTTCCCAAATGGCTAGTGATGCTGAATATCTTTTTATGTTTTTATTTGCCTTTTGTATGTTCTCTTCAGTGAAATATCTCTCCATGTCTTTTGCCCATTTTCTAATTTTATTTTTCACTACTGAGTTTTGAAAGTTTTTGTATAGTCTAGATCCTAATCCTTTGTCAGATATGTGATTTGCAAATATTTTCTCTTCATCCTCTTAACAGAGTCTTTAGCAGAGCAAATGTTTTTAATTTTTACAAAGTCCGACTTATCATTTTTTTCCTTTTATGGACTGTGCTTTCTGACCAAGTATAAGAATGCTCTTGCTAGCTCCAGATTTTCATAATTCTCCCTTACAACTTTTTTTCCTAAAAATGTTATAGTTTTAGGTTTTACATTTAAGTCCATGATCCACCTTTTTAAAGTAATCTCTACACCCCATGGGGGGGCACGAACTCATGACCCCAAGATCAAGAGTCAGATGTTCTATCAACTGAACCAACCAGGCACCGCAGTCCAAAATCCATTCTGAGTAATTTTTTAATAAGATGTGAGACTTCAGTCAAGATTCATTGTTTTGCTTTGTGGTTGTCTAATTGTTTCAGCATCGTTTGTTGAAAAGGCTATCTTTCTTCCACTGAATTATTTTCCAACTTCTGTCAAAAATCAGTTGAGCATATTTATGTGGGTCTATTCCTGGGTTCTCTATTCTGTTCCATTGATCTATGTGTCTGTCCCTCCACTGATACCACACAGTCTTGATTACTGTGCTTTTAAAAAGATTGCTGGCATGTAGTAGATGTTCAAGAAATATTACTTATTCATTTGCTCAACATATATATATATTACTATTAATATAATTGGTAATATTCTTCCTATTTAATTTTCAGCAATTTATCTAGAGGCCAAATTTTTAGCAACTTGAGGTTCTCTTAGCCCTCGACATGACTACCATAAAGTCTCTGCATTAAAAGAATCAAAAAGTGTGCATGCAGATTTTTACTTTGAGAAAAATGGATTCCAAATGATAGAAACTGATCTGTTAATACTCAGAACAAATACCCAGGAGTCACTGGAGCGGCATTTCCCAAACTATGTTCCCTGTTACACTAGTCTTTTAAGATGCTTCTCAAAAAAAGCATTTCTGGCTGAAACCATGGGGAAACCCTATACACAGTTGTATTTTTGAAAGATTCATAACATGTATTATCATATCGAAGCATCTAAAAAGTCCTGCAGTAAAATCCATGACATAATTTACTTTCAACTAAGGCTTCTCAAACTAATTTACTCGTAGAAACCACAGTTCCCCACGGACAGTAACATCCCATGAAATTATTCCTGGGAGTGGGATCCCTGAAATGTATTCTGAAAAACACTACCACAGAGCTGTCTTAGAAAGACCACAAAATGTCAGATCTGGTGGACATGTTAGGGTCTCTAGGTCAGCAGTTTTCAAAATGCAGTCTGAGGACCATGTGGGCCCCCAAGACTCAGGGCAATCACAAGGTCAAACAATTTTCCTAATCATCTCTTCCACTCCCTAATTTTCTTCCAGGCGTATGGCGGTGGTGGGGGGCGGGCGGGGTGGGGCGGAGGCAGATGACTTGTGCGGACTCGTAATTCCCAACTGACTAAGTGCAGAAGCAGATGTGAGAATCCAGCTGTCCTCTATGAAACCAGACAGTAAGGAAGTTTAGCAAAAAATGTAAAACAATACCTCTCTCTCTCTCTTTTTTTTTTTTTAACAATACCACTCCTCTCACTGTTTTTTCTTTTGGAAAATATAGGGTTTTTTCATCAAAAGATGTTTATGTACCCAATGAGTTTATTATTGTTATTTTAAAACAAATAAATTATTTTTAAATTTTCTCTGTTTTAATTTTAATACTAAATATTGATGGGTATGATCACATAAAGCTCTTCGGGGTCCTCGATAATATTAAGTGTAAAGGGGATATGAAAATAGGGGAAGTCTGTTTCCCCTTCTCTGCTCACACTCACACATCAACACTTCTGACACCAGATGTGTGGGGTTTGCGCATGTCCAGCAATTCTCCGAAATCAGCTAGATATCCTACAATTCCATTCAATCCTGACACTAATCGGTATTAGTGCAGACCCCACAGGTTGAGGACTTGGTCCCACAAGACTGCCCCTTTTTCCCCTACTTCAGATGCTAGTTGCAAGTCACCTGCCGTCACCTGTGCTTCTGACTGGCCAGCTATAAATTGGGGTTCCCATGACCCACTCCTCAGGTTCAGTAATTTGCTCCCAGAACTCAGGAAAGCACTGTCATTATTAGAGTGCCAGTTTATTATAAAAGGACACAACTGAGGAACAGCCAGGTGGAAGAGATGCAGAGGGTAAGGTGTGGTGATGTGCGTGCAGAGTGTTCTGGTCTTTTCAGGCACACCTCTCTCACAGTACCTCTATGTGTTCAGGAACTCGGAAGCTCTCAGAACCTTATACTTCAAGATTTTTATGGAGGCTTCATCATGCAGACATGTTTAATTATTAACTTTTTCCAGCCCCTCTTCCCTCTGCAGAGGAGGCCGAACGTTCCAAGCTTCTAATCCTGGCTTGATCTTCCTAGTGATCAGCCCTCACCCAGGAGCCCACCAAGAGTCACTTCATCAGAACAAAAGATGTTCCTATCAGCCAGGAATTCCCAAGGGTTTGGGAGTATATGCCAGATGTTGCTGTCATTCAGAAAATTAAAAGATTTTAGGAATTTTGTGTTAGGAACCATGGCAGAGACCAATATATATATTTCTTATTATTTCACAGGACATGAGACCAAAAAGATTTAAAGCTGCTGTTCCAAACAAATCCCTTTAGGGAGAAACTGAGGCCCTACCGGGCTAGTGCCTGGACAGGAATGAGTTCAAACTAGACCCCGGACCTTGTGATTTCTGGTCCAAGGGACTTACCTAAACCCTATCCTGCCTCATGTCCTTTTGGGAGCTGATCAAACAGAATCCAAGATACTTGATGTGGTTAGAAAATTGGAACCCGGGGCGCCTGGGTGGCTCAGTTGGTTAAGTGACTGCCTTCAGCTCAGGTCATGATCCTGGAGTCCCAGGATTGAGTCCCACATCGGGGTCCCTGCTCAGCAGGGAGTCTGCTTCTCCCTCTGACCCTCTCCCCTCTATCTCTCATTCTCTCTCTCTCTCAAATAAATAAATAAAATCTTTGAGAAAAAAAAGAAAATTGAAACCCAAAGTGAACTATTGTTCTATACTTCTGCGGTGCTGTCAAGCCTGAATCCAGAAGAGGACATATGGTGGCAGAAGCTGAGCCCAGAAAGATACGACAGAGGGAGAGGGACCACTTAGTGCAAGATCCCACACAGAATGGTGCCTTATTAATAACTGCTGGGAGAATGCCTGCCATAAAGTGGGTCCAGGGGCGCCTGGGTGGCTCAGTCGTTAAGCGTCTGCCTTCGGCTCAGGTCATGATCCCAGGGTCCTGGGATGGAGCCCCACATCGGGCTCCCTGCTCAACGGGGAGTCTGCTTCTCCCTCTCCCACTCCCCCTGCTTGTGTTCCCCTCTCACTATGTATCTCTCTGTCAAATAAATAAATAAATAAAATAAAATAAAGTGGGTCCAGAATTTAATGTGTGTGTACTACATACATATGCGTGTGTGTGTGTGTGTGTGTATATCTGGGCAAAGTTAATGTCATGTGTTACACTTTAGATAGAATAATGCTTTCATTCAGAGTTTTATTCAATTAAATATAATTCTTCTTTGACTGGTGTCGTCTTAGTCGGTTGGTTTTGGGAGAGCAGCTTGTCTGTGAAAAGGCAACTCTGGGGGCCCAGACAAAGAGAGAACACATGTTCAGGCCGATGCCGAGCTGGGAGAGTGTGTTACGCAGCAGGGCACCCTCTGCCCTCAGCTCTGTGCTCTCTGATGCCTGAGAAATCCTGCGTGGTCAGAGAGCGGACCTACTCAGGGTATCTGAGGATGGTGCCCACCCCATCTCAAGGATATCCCTGGGCCCCTGACCTGCCATCTAGGGGCGGAGTGATGACTTCCCATTAGAGGTGGATCTAGGTAGGGCTTCTCTGTACTCCAAATCACCAATCACCACCCCTTGGAGCCTGTTACACGTGTCTGAATTCTAGCCTTTGAGCTTTATTCTCTGCTTAGGTTGGATGACGCTTTAGTGTAGCTATTCCCTGGGGGGACTAAACATGGGTGCCGGTACACCAATTGGGAAGTTAATCCGCTTACAGGAGCTGGAGGCTGTAAGGCACTGGATAGATAAGCTTTGCTGGGGAGTAGAGGAAGAGCGGGGCCATATAGCTGATGCCAGGGAGAGTAGGCACAGTTTGGGGTTGATGACAGCAGTCCAGTCCCTCCCCAGGAGAACCAAGAGTGGGGATAGGGAGTGAGGAGGACCCCAGAACTTCAGCTCTGGCACAGATGCCAAGACCTGGCCTTTTCAGGCCAACTGATATTAGGGTTGTTGGGGTAAAGGCAGGTACGAGAGAGGGAAACCAAGGGTCTGGGCTGTGGTCTAAGTCCCAGAGCTCCAAATCTGGGAGTAGGGAGCCAGGTGCAGAATGGAGACCAATAGACCCAGGAGGAAGCAGCAGGAATCTCGGAGCTTCATTCAGCTTCATTCTGCTGGAGGGAGCACATTCCTGAGGTTGCCTGGTCCTAGCCCTGTCTGAGACCCCTGAGCCAGGGGCCTGGGCTCATTCCCTGGCTCACATCAACCCTCTGCTGTCATGAGGTTCTGGTCCTGGTTTATCTTTCTGCCCTCCCTTCCCATTCATTTGCCCTGAGTTTGAGCCAAACAGCCATTTGCTCTTCCCCTCCTGTGTGTTCCCAGTGCCATCTCTTTGCTCTTCCTACACCCCCTCTACTCAGAATGTCCTTTCCCACCATCACCATGCTCTTGAATTCTGTTCCAAATCTTGCCCATCCTCCTGGCCGTATTAGTTTTCTCTTGCTGCTGTAAGGAATTACCATGAATTTAGTGGATTCAAACAACACAAATTTATTATCTTACAGTTCTGTAGGTCAGAAGTCCACACAGATATCCCTGAATTAAAATGAAGTTCCTTCTGGAGGCTCGAGGGGGGTGGGAATCTGATCCTTGCCCTTACCAGCTTTTTTTTATTATTATTATTTTTTTATTTTTTTAAAGATTTTATTTATTTATTTGAGAGAGAGAGAATGAGAGAGAGCACATGAGAGGGGGAAGGGTCAGAGGGAGAAGCAGACTCCCTGCCGAGCAGGGAGCCCGATGCGGGACTCGATCCAGGGACTCCAGGATCATGACCTGAGCCAAAGGCAGTAGCTTAACCAACTGAGCCACCCAGGCGCCCCCTTACCAGCTTTTAAATGTCGCCCTCATTCCTTGGCTCACGGCCCCTTCCATCTTCGATTTCTCCAACTCTGCTTCTACTGTCTCATCTCTTTCTCTGACCACAACCAGAAAAGATTTCCCTCTTTTAAGGACTCATCTGACCAGATATGGCTCGTCTGGATAATCCAGGCTACTCTCCCCAGGCTACTCTCCCCAGCCCAACTCTTCATTTAACTACATCTGCAAAATCCCTCTTGCCATGGGAAGCAACCTAGTCATGGGTTCTAGGGATTCAGATGTGGACATTTTGGGCAAGGCCACTCTTCTGCCTTCCACTCTGGCCCAGCTCAAGTAGCCCCCACTACCTTCAAAGACTCCTCTCTACCATTCTGGGCTCCTCTGGCCCTTGGTCTAGGTTTCCCACCAGCTTCTGAAGATCTTCCCCACCATAGCTCTTACCACCTGGAATTGTAATTACATGTCGATTGGTCATTTTCCTGCAATAAGCTTCAAGGTCCATGAGAGCAGGGACAGGGTTGGTCTTGTTTACTGACATATCCCTGGCAACTAGCACACTGCCTGGCACACAGTGCTCAACAATATTTTGAGGGGGAAAACTTCTATGACACCTCACTTTCTATTTTAAGTTACATCCTGGCCATATGATTTCTCCTCTGTGAGACTACACACTTCTTGAAGGCAGGGTTCACATGTGGCTTGTCTGTTGTATCCCCTGGAGCATCTGGACAGTGCTCAGGGCATGTTTGTGGAATTGAATTGAATAAATAGGTTCAGACTCATCTCAGTGGTCTGGTTCTTAAACAAAGGGCACAGGGAGGAATGCGTGGGGATGAGGCACCCTGGGTCAACTCGAACTCCCTAGGAAAAGTTTCTGGAAGAGAGGCCCTTGGGGCAGCGGTTGGAAGGTGTGAGGTGTGAGCCAAGTCAAATATGGGAAGGACAGCTGGGGGGCAGTAACCAGAGATGAGATGGAGTGGGGGAGGGCAGAAATGGCGACCAGGGCTTGGATGCCAGGTGGAGCGGTCTGGATTTGATGCGACAGGGTGCTGTTGGGGATTACTGAGCAATGAGCGTTATGCTGAAAACAGGGTTGGAGGAAGACGGGATGGAAACAGGACAGGGAGTATATTTCAGGGAGCAAAGTGCAGCAGGATATAGGCAGGGGGATGATAGCTGTCCCACAGGGACACCTAGACAGACTAGATGTGGAGACAGGAGGTAGTGGAGTCAAAGATAATTTGACACCACAATCTGGGGCCTGAGAAAAGCAGGATGATGGAGGCCTGGCTTCCATTAGATGAGCAAGACGGTGAACTCAGCACTGGGCAACTTTCGTGTTGGGTATCAGAAGGGCATGCCTTGAGGTGACTGAGACTCAGCCCCATTGCTTTTGTCCCTGTGAAGATCCTCATCTCCATACAGCAGATGAATTGGGAGAAGGAGGGTATTTTTCCAGGGCCTGAACTGTCCCTTCTGCTCCCATGTGGCAGGCATCTTGTCTCTGCCCCAGCGTATTCACCAAAGCAGACATTCTGTCCCCCAGAATGAGCTAACATTTCCATTTATAGATCCCTCCCCCACCTTGTACTAGCCACTGTTCCAAGTCATTATACCCTCGTAACAACCCTGAAAGGTAGGTGATATTAGCCCCATTTTATGGATGTGGAAACTGAAGCTCCCCTAGAGGAGTAGCCAACAACCCACATCCTCACAACTAGGAAGGTGGGGTGGGGACCAGGATTTGTGCCCTAGTCATTGAGCTCACTGAGCTATGACTTTGTCACACCATTGTGCCTCCTGCCTGCTGTCCAATGAGGTTTAATTTAATTCTACCCAGTTCCATTTAGCACATGTTTCCTGAGCAGCCACCAAGGGTAGGGTGGTCTCCCAGGTGGTGAGGAATTAAAGAGGCATAAGACATGTGTAGGAGAAACAAATATAAACCCCACTACCTCCACGAAAGGAACCTGACGCAGTCCACAGTGCCCGAGAGGGGTTTAATTCTGCCTGCACCCAGCCCATATGCTGGTTCCAGCCACCAACAGCAAGTGTGGGCCACTCCCAGGAATCCCAAAATTTCAAAGCTGAAAGGGACCTTAGTATCCAACCAACCAATTTTACAGATAAGGAAACTGAGGCCCAGAAAGGGGAGGTGGCTTTTCCAGGGTAACATAACTGCTTAGTGTCAAAGCCAGGGCCAAAGCCTAGGTGTCCTCACTCTGCGTCTGGTACCCTGGACTCAAAAGGCTCCTCTTTCCTTCACAGCTGCAAGACGTTCACATCTGCCCCTCAGCACCTCAGACTTCCCTCCCTCCCCACCAGCTTCCCACTCCCCACGCTGGCCTTGCACACCTTGCCCCAGTCTGCCAGGTCCAGACAGGGCTGGGGGCAGGGAGACAGGGTGAGTGGCTGTGCACTCTCCTCCCAGGCCCAGCCCACCACCTCATTGCCCCCGCCGGTTTCCTTCTCCTCAGGGTGCTGGGTCGGGGGAGAGCAGAGGTGGGGCCTAGTGAAGTCCTGTGCAGCCAAGATGTGCATCCCTAACTAACATTCAGACTGGGAGTGAGCTCAAAGGCCCTTACTGGGTTTTTAAGGCTATTGTTGTTGTTACTAGCTTGTTGTGTATAAAGTGCTTTCTCTTTATAAAACTACAAGATGAAACAAACTTAGCCCCTCTCCGGACCCCCGAGTTGTGTAATACGAGGAGGGGCAAAGCACTGCTGTGGGAGTTTTACAGGCCACACAAAGGCAAGACCCTTCCCTGTTTCTGTCTGGAAAGTTGACGCTCCCTTTTCTTGTTTGGTCGAGTCTGAGAAATGCTTTCCTCTCCCTTGCGCGGGAGCCTCCTAGCCCAGGCGAAGGTGGGCCTTGTTACCTTGGCGATAGCGAGGTTGGGCTGAGAGGCTGCTCCAGCAGCCAATAGAGGCCGGGAGGGGGCGGGACCAGCTGGGTCTTCTGCGACGGTGGCGGGGCTCGCAGGTTAGCGGACCGGGCGTTGGGGGAGGGGTGCGGGGGTCTTTGGGGCACCCGGGGGTCCCAGGCCGGCCCGAGACCCCTGATTAGGTGGGTACTGGCCTTGGCGGTCGGATTAGGGCTCCCAGCCTGTACACCGAAAGTTTTCATCTGGCCTTGAGTGGGGAGAAGCTGCCGGGCGGGCGGGCGGAGGCGGAGATGGCGGAGGGCGGTGGAACGCGCCGCGAGGGTCAGAGCGGGGCCTGGTCCTAGGAACTCGAGGTCCCCGGCCGCGGAGTCCCCGGGAGGCCCCCTCTTCCCGGGCGCTCCAGGTGGGCGATGGAGAGCCGGAGACTTGGAGACGGAAGGCCGTATTTGGCCACAGGGTTTTAGGAGGCCCTGGAATGCTGAACCCAGCTCCTAACCCCATTCCTACGTCCTGGCGGGAGGGCTGAAGGGCCGAGAGTGCGGGGTATGGTGTGGCCCCCTTCCCCTTCCCTACTTCTATCTCTTATGCAGGTGTCCGGTCTGGCTGGCCTCCCAAGCCCGATCAGCATGAAGCTCCTATGTTTGGTGGCCGTGGTCGGGTGCTTGCTGTTGCCCCCAGCTCAAGCCAACAAGGTGAGGGAGGTGATCCAGCAGCACCTCGTGCGCGACCACCCTGCCTGCGGACAGGGCTACCCCCCCCCCCCCCCCCCCGGTAGCCGCTCCTCCAGCCCCGCCCCCCACTCATCAATGGACCGTAGTTTTGGGGAGTGTTCTCGCGGGCGCCAGACTGCAGGCCTCCTCCGTAAGGGTGGAGTGAAGGGAGAGGGGTGGAGCACAGAGCACACGTTCCGGATCCGAGTGGAAACCTAGGTGAGATTCCAGCGGGGGAGTTTGTGTTTGGAGGAGTTATCCAAGTTCCCCATACCTTCCTTTGCTCCTGGGTAAAATCGGGGTGCTTATAATGTCTACTACTCTACTTAAGGAGAATCAAGTAATATAGTTTGTGGAAATGCTCCTTAAGTGTGAAGTCTTGCACAGCTGGAAGTTTCTGTTACACGGAGGGTGACCAACCTAAGCGCTGGGACTCCTGAGAAATTTCCATTCTTTAGGGGTAAATGACCCAGAACTGGGCTTGCTTGGGTAGCTCTGTGGAATTTAAAATTCTGAAGGTCATCAAGACTTTAAGTGAGATTGAGTCTGAGGGTTTGGTTCCAGCCCCTCTGGGGAATTCCTGATTGGAATGAAAATTATTTGTGGTTTTGTTTCTTACTCGTTTCACGGAGGAGGAACTTTCTACGGGATTGCTTGGGTATTCCCATGGAAATGATCCACTTTTTGTGTACCCTTGCCCTTTACCTTCCCCCATTCCTAACCTAGGAAGTTGGAGTTGGGTTGGGGGCGGGAAGGGGCTCACCATCAAGGTTGCTGGGCAGAGGTGCACACAGCAAGTGTGGGGCCCAAAGTAGAGGGCTGTCACTTTGCTTGCCACCCCCCCCCCCCCGGCATCCTTCTGGGGAATGGCAGCCCTAGGCAGTTTTCTGTGAGTCTCATTTGCCACCTGGACAGTTTCTGTCTTGAGAATCCTGTGATATTAGCATCCTTTTTGCAGAAGTCATTCCTTACTGAACTTGGGGATGGGCAAGGTCAAGAGCATTCATATATGAACAAGTCTTGCTAGAACCTAAAGCCAGGGGCCCTGCCTACCTGCCTACCATGTACTTTCTCTTCCAGAGCTCTGAAGATATTCGTTGCAAATGCATCTGTCCACCATATAGAAACATCAGTGGGCACATTTACAACCAGAATGTGTCACAGAAGGACTGGTAAGGCGCTGTACAGCCTGGCTCGTGGCTGCTACAACTAGTTGAAAGTACAAGTGTTTACTGGGGTTCTTAGATCCCTGGAGGATGAGCTTGCTCCTGCTTTCCCACTAGAGCCTACAAAGGACTGTTTTGTCCATGGTCACACAGCCAGTTGGGAACAGGACCCAGGTGTCTTGAATTCTAGCTGAGGGGTTTCTGGTCAGAGAAGTGGATTTTGATATTTTGCTTTGATTTGGGTGTTTATCAGTAATGCAAAATGGTAGTAGAGAGATTGGGCGAGGTAGATAGTATGCCCACATACGATGGGACCTTTTGTGTACTTTTGCAAAGCTCTGTTACGTGTGTTATTCTGTACCAGTCTCATTAACGCCTTGTAAGGTAGATGGGATAGGTAGTGTTTCCTTTTTATAATTGCAGAGACTAAAACCCAAAGAGGAAATTTCACTTATACTCCTGGAGTCCTGAATTCATTTCTGGATGCTTCCCTTTAAAAAGGAGAAAAAGAAGCACAGATTCATTCAGAGAAAGGAGACCAGCTTGGTGAAGGGAAGTTTCAACACCATATCCTAGAAGGAGTGGCTTCCTAGAAGGGAGGCTCGACGAGGAGAGGGCTTGGGAACATCTGGTGGCTGACAAAGACCAAGAGCAGGGCAGGCATGCTTTGGGAGGTGGGGCACATGGGAGTGGTATCAGTTATGTTCAGTGTGGTTTTTTGGTGTAGAATTGGAGTCAGTAGAAACAGCTTTAAGGGTGACTTCAGGGAAACTATAAGTGTGAGCGAAGGAAGCATTTTTAATCCAGGCTATTTTAAGAGCTGGGAAGCCCGCTCCTTGGAGGGATCTGAGCACAGATGGGGTGATTCTTTGCTAAGGGCACTGTGGAAGGGATTCGCATCACAAGGAGGGGGTGTCCAGGTCAGGGCCCCTCCTTGGTTGTAGGTTAGTATCATCAGGTGGGCTTTGAGAAAATACAGATTCCCAGCACCACCTATCCCTAAGATTTGGGGTTTTGTTGTTTTCTTTCTTCCCAGCTTTATTGAGGTCCTTTAGACATAGCACTTTGTGTAAGTTTAAGGTGTACAACCTGATGGTTCGATGCACATACATATTGTGAAATGTTACCACAATAAGGTTAATGAATACCTCCGTCACCTCACATAATTACCGTTTGTGTGTGTGTGTAGAACATTTCAGATCTACTCTCTTTACAACTTTCAAGCATATAATACGGTGTTGTTAACTATAGTCTCCCTCCTGTACATTCGATCTCCTCCCCCTATGATTCGGATTCAGGAAATATCGGGGAGCAGGGGGGGCAGGAGTAACGTTCTCTTGAAGTTCCTTAGGTGATTACGAGCAGCCTTTGGGAATTTGGAACTTCTCCAGTTCTGAGATAGTCTGAGTGATTTTCCGAGAGGCAGGCTCGCTAGATGTGCGGACTCGGGATCTGGCCTGCCTGGCTTCAAATCCAGGTTGGCCCCTTGTTCATTATGTGACGAGTGACTTCATGTCCAGAGTACTTCTGTTTCCTCATCTGTAAGATGGATGGCAGTATATTGAATATTGAATGTGTGTGTGTGTGTGTGTGTGTGCGTGCTTGTACATGCCCATGTCAGAGCCCTTAGGACAATGCCTGGCATGTAGTAAGTGCTGTATAAATGTTAGCTAATATTAATATATATTATCATGCCTTGTTAGAGGCCACATAGGTACTCATGGAAAGACTTAGAGCACAGCCCCAGAAAACGAGCTCCTCTGGTTCACACAACACAGCAGAATGTTTCCCTCTGGTTTTGCCTGTCCTGATGGATTCACAAAGCCCTAAGACGTGAAGTCCTGGGAGGAGCCCCTGTGACCTCCCTGTATCTTGCGGTTATAGCTCAGATAACATCAGTAAATAAATTGATAGACTGAGCCCCACAGCAGATAGTAAGGCTACGTCCCACAGGCAACAGCAGATTTTAGTAGCCCTGTCTCTGGCCTGGGGTGATAAGATGGCCTGCAAACCCAAGCTTGGATGCCCGCAGAGAAAGGAGTCCTGCTCAGGCTGTAGTTTATTTTCTTCTCCTTAGAAGTCAGAATTAGGGGATTACCCAATGAACAAAATTAAGTTGAGAACTTGGAGACAGTTCCATTAAGGGTAGTAGGTGGAAACTGAGGCTGGGCAGGATTCTAGGACCCAGCGACAACATTGGCAACCCCCCGGTAGGGGTGGGGACTGGGGGGGGGGCTTGACCTGTGGTCTTCCAGCCCTCTGGCAAGGGTCAGAGGAGACCAGTTACATCTTCAGGTCTCTGCCACTGTCGCTGCTCTGCTGTCCCCTGGGTCCACGGCTGGGGGAATACTTGCACCCTTTGTTGTGCAGAGCAAAGCCAGAACTGTCTCAGCTGCGGGCCTCACAGGTCACCGCATTTATGTTCCTGCGCCGCTGGTGTTCTGCCATCTAGTGGTGGGAGTTCATAACCACACGCCTGTCGGAGGGCAGAAACCCTAACAATGATGCTCTGTTGGTGGGTCTGCCGAGGAGATACGTTGCAGAGGCAGTCCGAGGGTGGGAAGGAACCAAGTAGGTTAGTTCAGTGTCTTTCCGACTTCTAGAAATTAAACCTTTCTAGAGACGGAATCTGTGTTGGAAACACAACATGTGAAACAAAATCAGACCTGGTGCTGAGAGGGACCCGTCTCTCAGCCCCTCCCTCCACCACCTCCTTGCCCAGTAGTTCCTGGGGTACCTAAGAGAACAAAGCCTGAAAGACACGGATGAGTTCAGCCTCCATTTATAATTGAGGAAACGGGGACCCAGAGGGGATAAATAAATTACTACAATCACAGAATACGTGGCGGAGCAGAGAATTAAACCCAGCTTATCTTTCTCCGTCAACCTGTCCCTTAATGTCCTCTCACCAGTCCTTGGAGTCTTTTGATACCACCGATCCCCAGGAAGGTAAATGAAATCCTTAGAGAGCAAGATCATGTTTAGGGTTTTACCGACTCTCAAGAGGCCAGAGACAACAGAAAGATTACAACTTCCATTTACTGTTCCCCTAACCCCTTTACAGCCTATTCCCGTAACAGGATTCCAGTTTGGAGAACCTGGGTTCGCTCCTCCCGCTGCCCCTGCCCCCCCACCTTGCTTGCCCTTGGCGGGGAGTGCGCACATCGCACTGTAGCATTGGCATGGCCTTCCAAACTGGCACCCCGTGTGGCTCAGAAAGGGAGGCATCTGGTCCTCAGAAGGCTTGTAGGGACTTCTGGAGAAGAGACGGTCCCAGCAGTGATGACCAGTATTGTGCATGAACCTGACCTTGTCCATCGGCTCCTCCCAGAGGTGGCAGCGTGCGGGGTCTGGTAATGGTGTAGTTAGTTACGTAGAAGACCCACTCACGCAGCAAGGAGTGATGTGTTGAAGTTGTTACCCAGAGGTGAAACTGGAATCATCGGGGTTTAGGGAAAATCACGTAGGCTACATCCTGGATTTTTAAGGGGAACAGAGGCTTTTAGAGGACATCTCATATTTATTTCCACACCTGATCTTCATATCACACGTGTTTGATGCCTCAGCCAAAAGCCCAGCCTGAGTCTAGAAGGACCCTGGGATAGCTCAGAACAGGCTTGTTTTTTCAGAGACCTGAAAGACCTATAATACGGTGTTGTTAACTGTAGTCACCCTGCTGTACATTTGACCTGCTGACCGCAGGTCTAGCCCCCACGCCCACCGCTACCGGGGTGTCGCCCGTGTTGTCACTGGGTGCTAGAATCCTGCCCAGCCTCAGTTTCCACCTACTACCCTTAATGGAACTGTCTCCAAGTTCTCCCCATTGGCTCTTGCAGGATTCCTGTCAGGTCTGTCAAGTGGTACAACTCCTGTATCCCAGAGAGGAGGACATAGGCCCAGGGCCCCAGACCTGGCCGTCCGTTGCAGTGGGATGCCTGGTTTACCTCTGCGAACCTCCGAGAGTGGTTGACTTTCCCCAGTGGTAATGATCAAGGTGCATTCTCGAGGGCACTTGCTTATGTTTGAACTGTACCTGTAGAAACCTGATCTGAAGAAGGCTGAGCCCGATCAAGAGGCCCAAGTAAAGAGCTGAGCACAGGCACGGGCCCCACTGAGACAGAGTGTCACATGGAAAGACGAGCCGAGGATCGGGATTTGGGTCCTGACCTCATTGTGGTGGCGATGCCACTTTGCCTTCCAGAGCTCACTTTCGTCTTTTTAAATGTGGGGCCTGTGATCTTTAGCTCTCCTGGGTCGAGAGCACTGTTAGGTAAAGGCAGGCTAAGCGGGCACGCCATTAGAACGGGACTCATTTGGCAGCAGCTTGTTCCCTGAGCTTGTTCCCCGAGCCCTGCACTGCCAGCCCTGCGCTGGGTGCTGGGAAGCTGGAGATGGCCTCTGTCCTCGACGAACTTAGCGTCCCCAGGGGGAGACGATACAAGTAAAAGTGGGAATGCAGCACAGTGTGGTCAGTGCTGTGATAGAGATGAGTGTGGGGAGCTGGCTGCCGTGGGGAGATGTCAGATCTTTGGGCTGGATCTTGAAGGATGTGTAGGATTAGCTGGCTGCCGTGGGGAGATGTCAGATCTTGAAGGATGTGTAGGATTCCACGCGTGGGAAGGGGAGGTAGCAAAACCATGTATTCCTGGCAGAAGGCAGGAGATGTGTCAAGGAGGGGAGCACGGCTCATTCAGAGAAGAGTCTAGAAGATCAGCAGAGCTGGAGGATGGGGAGTGGGGTGAGGCGTGGCAGGGGATGGGACTGGACAGGGAGGCAGCCTGGAGTGAGGTGGAGCCGTTGGTGCCCCAGGGGGAGCAGCTCATTTGGCCTCACCCTAGAGGCCCTGTGGGAGGCCTTGACCAGCTTTAGGCTTTCAGCGGGGGTAGGTGATGTGACAGGAGTTTCGTTCTGCTAACACCACTGAGCTCCTGGGTGGAGAAGGTAGTAGAGGCACAGGGCTAGATGAGAGGCGCGAGGGCAATGGGGAGCCTGGGCCACTGGTCCGAGGACACAGCAATGAGACCTTGAGCTGAGACAGGGCAGCGGGAGCCAGTAGAGAAGGTGGGTCTTAGAAGTTTTTAAGGAGGTAAACGTCACTGGCATTTGATGGATTCATAGGTGAGAGGAAGAGGTGGTGTCAAAGGTGATTGCCAGGTTTGGACCTGGTCAGCAGAGTGGACGGTAGGGGTGCTCTGTGCCGTTGGGGACACAGCCCAGGGAGCTGGGGCAGAGGGACACGGGAGGGTGGCCGTGGAGCGTCCCTGTGGCCGCTCCTGTGGTGACTAGCGGGCAGCTGGACGGAAGGGTGCCGGGGGGCGGTCCTGACTAGGGATTCTCGTCTAAGACTCCAGTCCGGGCCTCCCCAGCTCTGACTCGGAGATCTCTGGACTGAACGAGCCCATGGGAGTCGGGGCGGTGGGGAGGGGTGCACGGCATGAGGTAAGAAGGCAGCCGAGGGCAGCAGTTTGGGAAATGTTGGCATTTTTGGTGCCAGCATCAAAGGTGCACCTTAGGGAGCTGGTTCGGGCGGGCCGGGGACAGGTGCTGGTGGGTGGGAAGGCTGTTCTCCCCACTCCCTGGGAGCCCCTTCTCCCCTGCCCCGCCCCCCCTCCCGGGCTGCCCGCTGCCGGGGGCCCTGCTCCCACCGCCCCGTCTGTCTCTTTCCAGCAACTGCCTGCACGTGGTGGAGCCCATGCCGGTACCCGGCCACGACGTGGAGGCCTACTGCCTGCTGTGTGAGTGCAAGTACGAGGAGCGCAGCACCACCACCATCAAGGTAGCCTGGGGCTCGGGGCTCGGGCCCACCCTGCTCCCTGGCTGCCCGGCACCCGTGATCTCTTGCTGTATTCTGGAACATTCCAAGTGGCTGTGGGACTGGCTCCTGGGCTGGCCTGGTCACAGACACAGGGGCCTGCTCCCCACACCTTCTTGGAGCCAGCTCTGTCTTCTGACATCTGTCCAGTGGCTCCCCTTACGTGGGGGGCAGGGAACCTGGGCGAGGTGCTTCATGTCACTTTTTTCCTCCTGTTCTTTCCGATTTCCCCCTTCTTCTTTCTTCCATTCGCTCAGTAAGCCTCTTTCAGGTGCCTTTTATGTGCTAGGTAACATGCAGGGTGCTGCTAATAGGACAGTAAGGCCGCCCTCCCAGAGCACCCAGTCTGACTGAGCTTCCAGAGTGGCCTCAGACTCCTGAAAGGCCCCCTGAGAGCTGTGCATCAGGACTGGGTGTCTGGGGCGTGGTGGCCCCTGGGCAGGAGGGGCTTTGGCCCCGAACCTCGTTCTCAAAGACTGTTGGGTGAGTTCGGGAGAGAAGCAGGAGACACGGCCACCACCCTAGCAAGTGAAGGCAGGGGCCTTGGCCTTTCCTCTGCCACTAGGCGGGCTCCATAGGACCACGGCTCACGCTAGCAGAGGCTCATCTACCCGGAGCCTCCCCCGGGGTCTCCTAGTCCGAATTCTGACTCCTGAGCCAGGCCCTGCGTCCCGATTTCTGACTTAAGCTCTTCCTGGCCAGATTTTCAGCTTACTTCTGCTGGTCCCCTGGAGAGTCTAGAAATAGCATCGAGAAAGGAATTGAGGAGTTTAACGGCACTGTCTAGTCCATCCCGTTTCTCCTGAGGCTCAGGAAGGGAGGTGATGTTCCCTGCTGTCTTGCCCAGACCAGGGAGCTGGCAGCTCCTTCCCAGTCCTGCTGTCCTCCCGTGTTCTAACCTTTCTGATGGGAAGCAGCTGTCTGTCCGCCACCTCTCAGTCTTCGCCCCATCAGGCTGTGCAGACTCAACTCCTTTTATCCTCCCGCCTGAGCCAGCCCCTCCTGGAGCGTCTTTCTCCTGCTCTGAACATGCTCCAGGGCCCCCACCCCCTGGGGACCAGATGGCTGAGACCCAGTGCTGAGCCAGGTGTCGCCTCTCCCTATTTGGCAGAAAGGGACTTCCCGACACGGGGCGCTCATCAGACACACTTCCTAATCCCTCAAGTTTCCCTCCAGTCCTCCTCCCTAGGAGGATCCCCCCACCCCCCAGTGTCAGCCGACTAGAGACTCAATCTCCATTCCCCTTGCCCTTCCCGGGGTACAGGCAAGAGGTCTGACCATTGGCCCTGTTTAAAGAGGCGTGAGCACTGGTGCCCCAGTCAGGGAGGAAGTTGGTCCAGTTGAACTTGACCTTTGACTGAGCTGGACTTTGACCTGAACGTCCCAAGGTTTCTCTCTTTTATCACTCATCACAGTCCATTTGGGGCCAAGGCTGGGATCAGAAGCCAGTGATGGCCAGGCGTTGTGGAAGTAGAAAAAGCATGTGAGCCGGAGTCAGTAAATCTGTGTTCAGGTTAAAAACCTCTACCATTTGCTAACCTTGGGACCTTGGTTCATGGTTCTCAGTCAGGTGAGTGCTGGCTGCCCAGCAGGCATTTGGACACCAGTGAAGGTGCTTCTGTGGTCCCGGTAACAGAGGTGTATTAGTGACGCCGCCGTGGCTACTGGGGGGCGTGGAGAGTCCAGAGCACCACACTGGGAGGCACTGAGTTAGCCTCACTGAATCTGTCTTTTCTGTAAAACGGAAGTTACTGCAGCTTGTGAGCCTCTCCGTGTACGGAAGAGATTTGTCATTCTGTCACTGGCTGTCACCTCCTTGCAGGGACTGACGGGAGGGGGAGATGTGGCCTCCAGGGCACACCTTCTTGCCAGCGTGTCTCCCTCCGTCCGTTGGCGTGCCCTCTTGGGACTGGACCTTCCCACCTGTCTGCCCGCACTTGGCAGTGGGGAGGGAGCCCTCGTGCCCTGGGGCTCAGCCTCAGGCCTCTCCACCAGCCGGTTCTTCCCTGCTCTTACTTTGTGTCCCGTTGCTTTTCATCCTTTCTTGGGGAGAGCCAGGTAGGCCCCGCTTCCGCACTCCGCACCCCTGGGAGCATCTTGGGGTGTCAGGATCCAGGTGCTTTCCTTCATAATCTGTTGTTTTTATGTCCGCTATTCTTGTGGGATCCCCTCAGTTTAGGGCAGAGCTGGCAAATATGTGGAATAGGGCCCCCTGTCCCTTCTGTCTTTGCCTGCAAGCCCACAGCCTCTGGGCCCTTCCCCAGTGTGGCGCTCGAGGCAGCCCCTGTCGCCGCCGCACGCGCATGGCTGTCCTGGACCAGAGTGTTGGTTCACAGGGCCGGCTGGCTCTCTCCCTCAGGTCATCATTGTCATCTACCTGTCAGTGGTGGGGGCCCTCTTGCTCTACATGGCCTTCCTGATGCTGGTGGACCCTCTCATTCGAAAGCCGGATGCGTACACCGAACATCTGCACAATGAGGAGGAGAATGAGGTAACTGGGGTTTTGGGTGCCAGGGCCCTGGGCTCCGAGCCTGTGAGTCCCCAGGGCAGAACCAGAATAGCATCGCGGAGGCCTAGGTGGGGCTCCATGTCCCTCACCCCCCATGCTCCAATTTGCTCTTCTCCTGTTCAGTGTCCTACACGTCACCCAGACTCCAGAGTTTTCCTTGGCAGGGAACCGCCCGTTGCACTAACACATGAAGCAGGAGGTGGCCCTGCAGTGTTCCTGATGCCTGGCATCAGCCTGGATGCATGAGTCGGGGTGGTGGGGGCGGGGGCATATGTTGCGTAGTCCTGCCTTTCCGGGCTGAGGGGAAATGGACCAACCAGGGCCAGTCACATGTAGACACACGTCATATCTTGGTTGCTCAGACACTGGGCAGGTGTCAAGTGGGTGGTAGACTTGGAGATAGCACGTTTATTCTTTAGTGATTCTGTAGACATCTGCCAAGTGCCTGCTCGACGCAAAGCGCAACCTGGGCCCCTTAAGGGAAAAGTAGGATTTTAAGGGCCAATGAGTAGTAAGGTAGATAGTGGTGCTGAGGTGCTTGAGGAATTTGGAGCATTTCGAGGATAAGGTAGGCATGTAGGAATTGTGGCAAATAGAACTGGCCAGTAAGTTTAGACCAGATTATCACTGGCCTCAAATGTCAGGCTAAGGAGTTTCAATGCCATTAGATAACGAAGGGAACCACTGACCCCAGGCAGCCCGCGAACCCCTCAGGTCAGGGTTGGCGGGGCTCAGGCCAGGCCTGGCATGGCTAGCAGCCACTGTCACCCTCCTCCATCTGTCCCCATGCTGAGGGGTTACGGGCGCCCTGCAGAGGAAGCCCTGGGTGGGAGAGAGGTGGGCTGCAGTGAGAAGCTCTTGGTGGGAGCGAGAGGCGGTGCGCGTGTGCGGCTGGCCCAGCTGGGGTGCCGTGAGCCAGCATGCTCTCCCAGGGAGGCTCCTCATCCTTGTGCCCGGAGCTCGCCCTCTGTGGGACCACACAGCCGCCAGGGCAGCCTCAGAGCAGTGGTATGCGAAGGCAGGGCAGGCCTTGCCGCCACGCTGCCCTGAGGGGTGGGCTCTGGGCAGTTGTGGAAAGCACAGACCAGTCTGTCAGCTCGGACCTTAGTGCTCCCTGCGGCTGGAAGATGCTGCATATCTCCAGACTGAGGGATGGAGTGCGGGAACGAGCACACATACAAAGGGGCTTGTAGGGTGAAGCATCTCAGCCATGTCCTGGGAGAATAAGTTGAAGAAACTGGGAGGTGTTGAGCTTGAAAAAAAAAACCAAACCAGACTCAAGGAGATACATGATAGCAGCCTTCCAGTGTTGGTGGGAGAGAGCTTAGTCTCACCCCCGGTAAAGCCAGGGGTACAAGGACCCATAGTTGGGAGTTAGGAGAGGGAGATTTAACATGATCTAAGAAGTCTTCTTGCAGATGACACAGTTGATAATGAGTTGGGTGGGCTCCCTCGTAAGTGAGTGTGTTTGGGGTCACTGGAAATCACTAGGCATTGGCTAAACTGCCACCAAGCTGTCACAATTTATTTTATTTTTATTTTTATTTTTTAAGATTTTATTTATTTATTTGAGACAGAGAGAATGAGATACAGAGAGCATGAGAGGGAGGAGCATCAGAGGGAGAAGCAGACTCCCTGCCGAGCAGGGAGCCCAATGCGGGACTCGATCCCGGGACTCCAGGATCATGACCTGAGCCGAAGGCAGTCGCTTAACCAACTGAGCCACCCAGGCACCCAAGCTGTCACAATTTAGAACATGTCAAGCACTGGGTTGGAGATGGGAAAGGGCGAGCCCCCCCCCCCCCCCCCCCCCCCGCCAAGAGGGTCCAGGGCTCAGATCGCCGTGTGCAGCCATGGGGCATCGTGGGTCTGGGCCAGCACAAGCACAGGGATGAGGCCGGGGAAAGAGGGAGGCCTGGCCTTCCCACGGGCCCTCTTGCTTCTCCTGGGTATGTGGCTGCACCGATCCCAGTCTGCCCCCAGTCTCCCACTGACATGAGTTTGGCCAAAGGGGGAGCAGAGAGGATGAGCCTCGCCCCTTGGAGCTGGGGCCTGGGAGGTGGCGGCCCTGGCAGTTGGGTGGTCTGTGTTCAAGAGGAAACCTTGCGTGCCTACCTGGTTATTAATGTACAGTAATAGCAGCTCTGATGGGGAGGGGCATCGCTAATAAACACTTGGTGATTAGGGGTAATGTGGTAATTGCAGTCCTGGCTGGGGGAGTAATTGAGAGATGCAGCCCCGTGATTACACAGCCCGTCCTGCGATTTCTCTGGAATGCATGGCTCTTGGGCATGGCCTTGTGTCTCCTGCCGCCCTGGATGTGGTGCCAGAGGGGAGGGCAGCTTGCCATCTCTGGGTCTAGGCCCAGGCCCCTCTCCCCCAGGAGACCCGGGGTGCTACCCACTCGGAGGCATAAATCAGAGCGGCCTCTCTTTGTGTGGGGGGGCTTTAAGGGGAGAGGGGGGTTAGATGTGGCCAACGAGTTCCTGAGAGCAGATCCCAGATCCAAGGGCGTATATTCCCTGGGTGCAGATTTTGGCCGAATGAGGAGGATTGCCCTACGAGGAAGTGCTATCTGGCCACGTACCCTGGGGGCCTGCGGGGGCAGTGGGGTGCCTTAGGCAGCTCTGAAGCTGAAGCTGGCAAGCCCATGCTACACACTCTAGGGAAGATCTCCTGCCCTGGGAAAGAGCAGTAGGAGGGATGACACCCCTCACCTGCTACCCCGACGTTCTAGAAGGAAATAAAAGGTGGTCAGTCTCTGATGCCCTGACCTGAGGTACAGCCATCTCTGCACAGAGTGCAGCTCCCCAGTACCTGGAGGGTGGTTAGGGGAACACCTTGGGGCAGCTGTGAGTGGGGTCTGCTCACCCGCTCAGCACCCATAGCACGCACTGCCCCTTAGTCTTGGCACTTGGCCTGGCTCCCCATCCCCTCACCTCATGATTCTGTGTGGTGCCCCCAACTTAGGTGTTCCTAGGTCATCCCTCCTGGAGGTTCAGCAGCTCCGTTTTTTTCCCGTGCACGGGGCTTCTCTTCTTCCCTCTGGCCTCTCAACTCGTGCGGGCCGCACTGTGTAGATTTACAGAGCTCATGTCTGCTCTCAGGGGTTGAAGCCCCAAGACAGAGCCCAAGCCAAGTGAATGAGCCATAAAGCAGTGGGTGAGATCAGGTGTTAGGAGATGGCAGTCAGGGAGAAAGCTAGGTGCTTTGGCAAGCTCTTTATTAGACAGGGGCTGGGGACTTCTCCTCTTCCTGTTAGTTTGGGAAGGAAGGCTTCCTGGCAGAGGGGGTCATCCGAGCCAGCTCAGAAGACGCATGGGAGAGTGACAGCTCAGCTGCTGTAGGGACACTGGAGTCAGCGCCAATGATCTCGTCTCTCCAGAGACCCAGTGTCCCAGCCTTGGATGGTGGGGGGGACTCTGCTGACCCACCTCTCTCAGTGCACATGGGGCGGGGAGGGGGGGTGGGGGGCAAGGAGAGCAGGTCCCAAGGCCACCTGGCCAAACAGCGGCAGAGCCAGGGCTGAAGCTGTGTCTCTGGGGTATTAGTGGTCTGGAGAGTGTTTCCCTTAAGAAGGAAGGGGTCTCCCCTGGGGTAAGGGATCTAGCTTTCACTCCAAAAGGAAGAAAGTTGGAACGGGACCTCTCAGGTTCTTTGGAAGTTTGCCTAGGCCCCTATAACTCAGTGACCTTGGGGAGGAAACTGTCCAGGCTCTGTGCCCCTGCCTCACCCCCTACCCCAAGTCTGGGATCCAATCAGAGATGAGATCTGGGGATTGGATCACTTCCCAGGTTTGGGGGCCCTTGGCTCCATTTCCCCAATTCCTGTAGCCAGGAGCTCTCCTGCCCTGGGGCGAGAGGTCTGGAAGAGGAAGGGAGGCCTCCCTCACAGCCCCAGCCCCAGCACCCCCGAGGAGGGAGATGAAAGCCTGTCGTGTTCCCTTTGAAAGTGCTGGCAGGCCTCAGTGGGCCCTGATTGCTGAGCACTGCCTCCCCTGGGATTCCAGCAGCATTAGGCCTAATCCCCAGGCTCAGACACCCTTTGAAAGGAGGAAGCAAGCATGTTTGCTGGGACAGAAACGGCAAACAGAGCTTTTTAGATGTACGGGTTTGGCCCTCTTTGAAGAGCGAGAAATAAGGGTTTCCATGCGGCTCTGGGTGTCTCTGCTCCTCGCAGCATGGGCACCCTGGGCTCTGAGGGGTCCTCAGAGATCTCAGCCTGCAGGGGCTGGGTACAGTTCTAGGCCCCCGGTGCGCGAGGGACGTATGGGGAACCGAAGAATGGTGGTGGTGATGAGGGCATCTGGGGTCGTGAAGGAGCCAGAGTGATGAGAAGGTTCAGGGTCCCCGGGACGGCCGCCCTTCTTGTGCAGGGATGGTCAGGCAGCACACAGCTGAGGGCCCTGGCCCTGGGAGGCTGACGGAGAAACTTGAAGAAGACACACTGATGGGGACAGTTCTCCTGTGGGATGCAGCCACTAACCATTTCTAGAGCGTCCAGTGGGAGGCTCCCAGCACTGTTGTCAGGAGCCGGGCTTTGGAACCATAGCTCTGGTTCGGAGTCCCACTCTGCCAGTTACTAGCCGTGACGCATAATCTCTTAGTGTACTTTTCTCCATGTGGAATGGCTGTAATTGTTCTAACCTCAACATCGCTGTGATAATGTGTGCGCCACTTTGACAAGTGTTTGTTCACTCCTAAGAGTGAGACCTTTCTGTGCGGTCTGAGCACATCAGTGGCACGGTGATTATTGGGGCAGCGCGGGCAGAGGCTGGGTGGTGAGGGGCCGCCACGTGGACCAGGGTGGCTGCAGGGCTGGGGGGCGTGGGGGGTGAGCGCCTCAGCCAGCCCAGAGGCCTTGATGCTGTGCCCACACGCGTTCTGTCTGAGTAGCCGAGTCAGCAGGCAGCGTGTCTGCGTGGGGGCACGGCATTATGGGATGTCCTAGGACCATGGCTGGCAGCGAGTGGGAGTCAGGGAGAGCTTTGCAACAGAGACGCGGCGGGAAGGCTTTGGGTTAAACTTGGAAAACTGAGGGCGGCCATGTAGTCCCCTTCCGGAAGGGCTTTGTACCTGGGCCATTCCGAGCTGCGTGACCGGGTAAGTGACAGCGCTGCCCGTCCTGCCCCGACTCCCGGGACTGGGGGAAGGGTGGAGGGAGCGCAGCTCTAAGTGGGGATTCTTTTCCTCTGTCCTCTTGTCCTCAGCCCGGTGCTCCTGCTCGGGCCGGGGAGCTTTCCTCTGGGCCGCGTTGACGGTGGTCGTCAGCTCTGGCCTGTGCACACCAGGATTTGGGGCCTCCCAGGCCCGGCGAGGAGAGCCTGGCCTGAGGTCCCTGATTCCTGGTGCCTTACTCTGATCTCGTGGAAAGATACCGGCTTGCTTCTTTGTTTTTCCACATTGGCTCCCTCTTAGGAGCAACCAGCCAAAGAAGCAGCCAGCAGAGTGCTGGGGTAGGAGAACACAGACATGGGTTCCAGCCCCCACTCAGCCACCACAGGGCTGTGTGACCTGGGCCTCAGTTTCCTCGTCTGCAGATGGGAGTAATGTTACCCAGTACCCCCAAGCCTGGGGAGAATCCACGTAAAGGACTTAACAGAGCCTGTGGCACAAAGTGACACTTGTCATCGCCATGCTAGTCTGGTCGCACCGGTCACCCCCTGGCACCCTGTCAGGACCCAGGCGCCTTCCTCCTCTCGTAGCTGCCCTCCTGCCTCCCTGAGTTGCCTCAGAGGGAAGGGGCTAGAAATGGTGTGATTTCTCTCCCGCCTCCAGCTGCCATTCTGCCCCAGAACAGGCAAGGATGAGGCCCCACTCTGGGCCATCTCTAGAACAAACGTGGAAGCTTTAATACCTTTTAATCAGACTATTAGCAGTGGAAACACGGAGCCTCTCAGCAGCAGCTTTCCCCCACTTAGGAGCTGTTTGTTAAGACTTTACATGAAGGGGAAACAAATGATACTGTGGTCATGCGGTGAATTTCAGCAAGTTCCCTTAATGCTCTGTTCTTGGCTTCCTCTGCCTTCCCCTCCTGAAGACGTTCTCTGAGCTGCAGAGCCCTCAAGGAGAAGCTGGGCTGAGGCTGGCCCATCCCTCCAAGCCTGCCTCCGGGGCTCACACCCCAGCACTCCTTGTGGGCCCCGGAAGGGACAAGATGAGAGGTGGGGAGGGAGAGAAGCCCCTTGGGCCCCCGAAGCCAGGACAGCCAGGTCCCAGTGGGGCTTCAGTGCCCATCTCCCCTACCCGGCCACCCGGAGGCTTGGCCTTGGCCCCCGGTAGCAGCCGGCTGGTGTAGCTGAACCAGAAAGGGACGGGATTGAAAAGTGATGCGGTGCCATGGTCCTTTTTCAAAGTCAGCTCCCTCTGGCCGCAGTCTGCCAACTCTCTCCCCCTTTCTCCCGCCTCGGAGACCCCACAGCTAGTCTGCTGTGAATTGAGCGCTTGCTGTCTGCCAGGCGCCGCCAAAGGCTTTGCTTTCCTGGTCTCATGAAGAGGCATCTCTTGCTATCCCCGTCTTACGGATAGGGACATAGGTTCTGAGAATGAGCTGACCTGCCCAGGGTCCTATTCCGGTAGGTGTCAGAGCCAAGATTCAGAGCTGGGTTTGTCTGATTCCACGGTGTTCTCAACCCCTGAGCTGAACTGCCAGGGAAGAAGAAAACGAAACGTTTCTTGAGCTCCTACTCCGTGACGGCCAGAGTACTAAGAACTTTATATATATGATTTTATTTAACCTTGCTGTACCCATCTCCTCACCCTAAACCTTGTTTTTCAGAGTATGGGTCACAAGCCATTAGGTCATGAAATCAGTTGTGAGTCATAACCAGCGTTTTAAAAAAATGACGGCGAGCAGAGCAAAGAATATCAGAATGCCTCATACTTAAGTGTCTTATAAAACTTGTTTATTGTGTATGCATATGTTTGTGCACACACACTGGGTCATGAGGTACATGTTAATTTCTGCTGACAGTACAGTCAAAAAAGTCTGCAAAGACTGGCTTTATTAAACTGAAGCTTGGAGAAATAGTCACTTGTCCAGGGACCCAAAGCTGCCAGGTGGCTAAGGCTGTCCCTCTGTCCCAGCTCCCACTGTAGGCCTCGGAGATGGGCCCCCTTGGGGGCATGGGGCCTGAGACAGGGAGAAGATGGCCCCTCGGAGCCCAGTCTAGAACCCAGGAGTCCTGACTCTGGGCTCAGTGCGCCCCCTGCCTGAGGCTGTCAGCACCTGCGTCCTCCGTATCGCTGGGATCGGCAGCTCTGCGGGCCTAGGAAGCCTTCCTCAGGGTCCTGGACCCGGACCCCCCAGGGAGGCCTTGTCCCTCATGAGACAGTGACTCAGCTCTGCGGCGACAGTGAACTGCCTGCCAGCCTCAGCCCTAGCCGGCCACCTCTCTGCAACTGCCAGCTCTCTGCCTCCCCTCCCCTCCCCTCGCCTCACCCACCCCTCCCTTCTCCCCAGCCTGGCAGCTGCGAGGTGACAGAAGCCGTGCCAGCGCAGGGCATTAGAAGCAAAGTTGCATTTACTGGGCGGCTCTGGGCTTAGAGAGGTGTGCTAATCCCTTAAGAGATGTGTGGCAGGAGATGAGAGGCAGGGAGAACGAGGGAGGAAATCCCCACGGGGGTGTGGGCCTGGCCCTCGGCTCTAATTCCCCCCAAAGATCAGGTTGGGGTCCTGCAGGAAATGCCTGGGCTCCGGAGCTTCAGAGGCAGAGAGGTGGTAATTAGGGGAGCTGCTGCCTTTGACAACAGAAGCGGTTCCGAGAGCAGAGGGGAAGGGGATCAGCCAGGCACACAGAGGAGGAGCTGAGCTATCCTAACCTGTCAGAGGAGAGTGGGCCAGGCAGGCTCTGGAATGGGAGTGCGGGGTGGATTTCCATCCCTGCCACACTCCCTGAGTGAGGGACATGCCTTCTTTGCCGGGGTTAGTCAGCCGGGTGTCCCAGCCCCTGGCAGAGCAGTGCCCGTGCATACTCCTCAGTGGGCCCATCTTCCCCACTGGTACCCATGTGCTCCCTGCCCCGGGAGGCCAGGCCCTAGTGCCCGGGCGGTGGCTGGCAGGGCGGGGGGGTTCTGCAGCCTGGTGCCTGCCCTGGCGCTCACCGATGCGTTTCCTCAAGCCACAAAGGGCATCAGGGCTTCTGCGCTGACCCCGTGAGGTCCTGAGACCAACACTCAGTATTCCTCCTGAGGGCTAGAAATTGGCCAGTGGGGTGCAGTTGGGGACCCAATTTGAACTACAGCTGTGTGGTAACTGGGGCCCTAGATAATGCTCCTCCCAGAGTGCCCCCTTTCCCAGGGCGCCCTACACATTCTCTGAACACCGAGCCTGCCACTGGCCTGGTGCGCTGGGCGAGGCCCTCGAGCAGCCCCCAGCCGTGGAGGAGGTCCAGCCTCCCCGTCTCGGGTGGGGGGCGCTCAGCCTTTGGGACTGCTGTAGGGGCATTTTTTCCGTGTCGGGTTTCCGAGACCCGCCCTGGCTCACCGTGCTGAACCTTCTCTCCTGTCTCTTACCCCCGCAGGATGCTCGCTCTGTGGCTGCCACCACTGCCTCCCTGGGGGGCCCTCGAGCAAACACCGTCCTGGAGCGTGTGGAGGGCGCTCAGCAGCGGTGGAAGCTGCAGGTGCAGGAGCAGCGCAAAACAGTCTTCGATCGGCACAAGATGCTCAGCTAGGTGGGCCGGCGAGGTTGGGTCAAGGACCAGAGGCCACGGCTGCCAGCTTCCAGGGCTGGACAAAGCCAGAGGCCCCTCCCCAGCCCTCGGTGCCACCCTTCCCAGGATTTCTCTTTAGAAGCCCATGGCCTTTTTCCTTCTCCTCTCTCTCTTTAGAAAAGGTGTCGTCTGCTGATGGAATCTGGGAAGAGTGGTGGGGTCCCTGATCTTGGGTTTGCCTGCTCCAGTCTTTGGGCTTGAGGGGAGGGGGTGGCAGGCCAGAACGGAGCGGAGACGCTTCAGGTGGCCTCAGGATTGGAACAGTCTGTACCTCCTTACTTCACCCCTGACACCCCTTCAGCTCCAAATCTTGGGAGTGTCCTTACCCTTTGCAAGATGGAGCCGGGTCATCAAGAACTCAGTGTGTGGGAGGGAAGCAGTCAGCATGTGCCCCTTCTCTGCCTGGTTCTTCTGGCCACCTTCCTCCCGACCCTGATACCTCAGCCCCAGCTCAGCCTGCTTCCAGCCCTCAGGATGGCTCTGATGGGGCAGCTGATGCCACTGAGCTGCCCTGTCTTCAGGGCACACCCAGACACTTGTCCCCCCCCCCCCCAACACCCTTCCACCAGCGTACAGCAGTGTCGCTGCGCCTCGCTCCCTGTGGCCCCTGGCCCCTCACTCCCACCTCAGGGGGCCAGGCCGTCCCCCCGCCTCCCCAGGTCTGCAGTCGCTGAGCCACACAGTTGGTGGGACCACGTGACCAGGAGGCCGAGCAGCGGGTCTGAATACCACGGCGCCTGTCCTGGGATTGTCGCTCGGCTCTCATTCATTGTACCAGTGCATGGAGAGAAACGTTTGTCCTTCCGTTGTCTGTAGACCAAGGAAGCCATCATTAAATTGTCTGATTTCTCTCACTTTCTGGATTTCAAGAGGTCTAGAGCGCTGGGAGTGTTTCGCAAGTGATCTGATAAACGCTGCTTCTCAGAGAGGGGACAGAGAACGTGGTCCTTACTAGGTCCAGGCAGAGAAGCAGAGCTTAGACAGTCCCGGTGGCTGTGGCAGGGCCCACGGGGGGTCCCAGCAGAGGCCCGGGGCTCGCCAGGATTCCTGCTCGCTTGATGGGTGGGGACCGGCCCCTCACAAGCTCTATCCACTGACCCTGGGGAATTAGCCTGAGATTTGATTTGTGTTTCATCTTTGTGGGAGATTCCCCCTTAAACTCTGAACAGGGCCTGCTGTCAGTATCTTTCAGATACAGTAAAAAGTGCTCGCTGCAAAATCCATACATTTTCCCTGATGAAAACCCACGGCTATTCAGAGGGGCTGGGGCAGCCAGGAAAACAGAACGGCCTGGGAGCAGCAAATGTGCACACCGTCAGGGACCCCCCATTCCCTCCTGGCAAGTGCAGCGCAGGGTGCGTCCAAGACCCCGCAGAAACAGTGCACCTAGAGGGACCAGGGGGGTCTAACTGAAGTTTCTGCCCTTGAGTTGTGCGAACAAACAGGTATTTAGAAGCTTTGTGTGCAGAGCCCCATGCTGGTTCTTGGTGAGAGGTGGGGGCCAGGAGAACAAACGTGAGGTGGGGATTTCAGTTTGCCAAGATTTGCCCAAGTTCGAAGTCCAGTACAAGCACTAAAAGGGATGGGAGGGGGTGAACATGCAGATGGGGCTTCCGGGAAGAGCAGAGACTTGGGAGTTGGCCTTGGAAGCAAGCGAGGGACACAGCTGAGAAGGGACCAGAATGATTGTGGGATCCTGCACAGATATGCTAAGCCAGCGTGAAGGTTTATGGTGGGGTTGACAGGAGCTACAGGAGCTGCCGGACGGGAGGCCAGGCAGAGGAGCCAGCCCTGGTTTCTACCGTGTTTGTCTGCCTGGTAGAGACGCAGCACCCGCTAGGGCCACCCGCTGCTCTCGAAGCCCGGTGGAGGGGGCCAATGGGATTCTTTCACAGTGGGGCTGTGTGCACTTCAAGGGGCAGACAAAATTGGGTCTTTTCTAAAGTGGGCAGATGGGTGTGTTAACTTGAGAATAACCAATCCAGCAATGGGTGTCTAACGCTGTTGGGTCCCCACTAAACCACACCGCCTAGGGGAAACCTTGAGTCCTGTGTGTCTCTGAGTTTTGATTAAGTCCTGCAGATGATCCAACCAGGTTTTGGTGGTTTTAAGGATTTGATATGAAGCAAGCAGTTGTCACCATAAATAAGTCAAATATCTGGAAATAATTTAAAAAATTAGAATGACTGTTCACTTTACATAAGAATTCCTAGTAGCCAAATACCTAAATATGCTTCACCTCACGCACAAAAAATTGACTTTTAGACGACTGCTGAAGAGTGTACCTCATCTTTCTATGGATGATGAAAGAACAGGGGGCCCAGCAGGAGAGTTTACTGCTTTGCCGATCACCTGGAACAGAGATTAGGATCCCTGCCATTGATGACAGAAAAGAGCCGAAGTGACATGCTATCCCATCTCATGTGGTGCGACATGAATGTTAGCGTCGTGCTCAGAAATCCTGTGTTTCCCATCAAACCCACCAGACATACTGTAATGGATTGGACCTACCTGGAAGACACTGGTTGGGTTTGGCCTCGGGGATTAGTCTTAGAATCGGTCTCCGTGGTTTAAGGCTAGCACTTATCCTCGTGTGGCTCAAAGAGAAGTGACACACAGGGAACGGACAGGGAGAGGCCAGCACGCTTCCTGGTTGATTCTCCTCTATTCCTCACTCAGACCCACTCCATCTCCCTTGTACTCTTTGTTTCCTTGTATCCACCATACTCATCCACCAGCAAAACCCCAACCATGGATCCACAACCCAGCCTGACTTCTCTGCTCCTCCCTGGGTAGCTCTGCTCTGCTTATGAGAGACTAGTTTCCACCCCCCACCTCCTCCCTACCTTTGGGGCGGGGGTGGGAGAGCATTAATCCTTTGGTATGAATCCTTTCTCGTGGTTCACTCTTTCTGGAGGTCACTAGGCAACCTTCCTGTATTTCCCCTTCTCCCTACCCTAGAAGATCTTACCTTGCTACTTCAAGAAAATCAAGACCAGTGGCTGTGATCTCTCAACTTCCTTACTCCCCTCTGCAAGTTTTTCTTCATACTTATCTTGGCCTCCTTTGCTGTGGTCTTGGGAATAGTATGTCCCTCCTGTTCAAAGCCAACTCACCCATCCCCTTCTTCCTGGGACCTCTATCATCTCTTCAACCTCACCTTATTTCCTGGTCCTTCTCAGCCTGTTAACAGATTCAGGTCTTCTGCCCTACAAAGAAATTTCCATGAGCTCCACATCCACCTCCTGCCCTTTTGGTCCTTCACCCCAAGCCCTCCAGAGGCAAGGTCATTGATGACTAATTGCCAGACCCAGAGGATGTCCTTGGTTCTTCTCTTTCTGCCCCCGCCCCCCACTACATTTGATACTGTGATCCTTTTTCCTTCATGAAATTCTTCACTTGGCTTCTGGGACCTTGCCTCTTTGGTCCTCCTTGCCCTTTCTGACCATCCCTTCACTTCTCCCTAAATATTTGCTATTTCTCAGGCTTCCATTCCCAGCTTACATGACTCAATCTAATATTTCATGTCTAAGTACTCTCCCTGAAAGTCTATTCTCCTTTGTGATTTTCTGGTATTGACTTTAGAATCTCTCTCTAGCCCAGACCCGACCCTTGAGCTCCAGGTTCGTCTACCCTCAGCTGGATCCTCCCACTGGGTGCCTCAAGCCTGTCAAAATACGCATGTCCAAGATTAAGCTCATCTTTAATTGGCTTTTATATTCATTATCTGAATCGGTTGTAGCCCCACCCACCAACTTGTTCAAGCCAGAAACCTGGAGGTCATTCAATTCTTGATTCTTCCCTTTTTCTGCGATGCCTATGCCCAGTCATTCACAAAGTCCCACCAACTTGACCTTCAAGTACAGCTGACTCTTGAACAACAGGAACTGCTTTGGTCCACCTATATGTGGATTTTTTACAGCGCAGTACTGTAAATGTATTTTCCTTATGATTTTCTTAATATTTTCTCTAGCTTACTTTATTCTAAGAATATAGTATATAGTACATATAACATACCAAATATGTGTTAATCGACTGTTTATGTTATCAGTAAGGCTTCCAATCAACAGCAGGCTATTAGTAGCTAAGTTTTGGGGGAGTCGAAAGTTATATGTGGATTTTCAACTGCGCGGGGTGAAGGGGGGTCGGCGCCCGTAACTCCCACATTGCACAAGAGTCAACTGTAGTTCAGGAATCTGTCCCCTTCCTCTGCCCCTACTGCCACTCCCCAGTTCACACCTTCATCATTTCTCTCAGGATCATGCCACTTCCCTCCCTCAGAACCATAAAGGGCTCCCCCACTTCCTAAGGCTTGTGGCCATGATCTGCCCATACTTCGGCCTTTAGCTCCAGAGCAAACTGGTGGAGTTGCCTGGTGGGGCCGTTGGTAGCGAGAAATTGATGGGTCCTCCACAGATGGGCTCACCTCGGGGATGTGGGCTGCAGCTGCCAGGGACACAGCTCATCCTAAGTCCCCTGCGAGGCTCAGTGTCTTGGGCGGGAGGCGTTGGCAGAAGCTGCTCGAGCCTCTCACCAGCTCCCACCGTCGCTAGCTCGCCCTGGGGGGGTTGAGGCCGAAGCAGAGCTTGGAGTGATGGAAGGGCTAGAAGGGAGGGTGCCTAGACCTTTGCTTCGCTTCCTCTTCCTGACCATTTGCTCTCCAGGCACAGGGGACTGCGCCGGGCTCCGGGGAGTCAGCAGGTGGGGTGTCAGAGTGTGGGCCTAGAAGCTGGAAAGGACCTGGCTGCTTTGGCCAGCCCCTCACCCCTCTGAGCCAGCCCCGCCCTCTGTAATAGTACCATGGCCCAGGGCCTAGCCCGTGGCAAGCGCTCCTCAGGAGATGGCTGCCATTATGAGGGCCTGCACCAAAGTCTCCCCCTAAGATCAGTCCTCCATTTAGTAAAGCGAGCGGGGCAGTTAAAAGCATGACCTCTGAGCCAGTAGCCTGGGTGCAGATGCTAACTCTGCCACCTACTGGCCAGGCAACTGTGAGCACATTTTAAAGCCTTACGTGCCTTTGTTTGCTCACTGTGAAATGGGGGTAATTACCTCCTTTCTTGGGTTGTTGTAAGGAATAAATTGTTAATGTGTATAAAACACTTAGAACAATCCTCGAACGTAAATAAGCACCCGGTGAGTATTGGCTGTTCTTACTCACTTCACTGTCATTATTAGTACAGCATAACCTACCCATCCAGTCGAGGCTCTGTAGATTCACCAGGGAATTCCTACTTGGCATGATGGGGGCCCCTAGGGCTCCAGGAAACCCTGACCTCCTCAGCTAAATCCCACTCCTGAAGTTCTGCTCAGAACTCCCTGGGGGTGATTATTTGGTGGCTCTCTTGCCCAGTGACATCTCTGCTCCCTAGGCTTTGAGCTGAGCTCGGAGTCAAGGCCAGAGGCAGGCCGACCCTGTGCGCCCCCGCTCCTCTGATTACTGCATCGGGGTGGACACGGAGGGCAAGGCTCCAGGCTGGGAGTCAGGAGCTCTGGTCCCGCCCTGGCTCTGCTGCTCTTTGCTGGGTGACCTCAAACAGCAGGCCTTCTGTCTGAGCCTGAGCGTCTCCAGATAGAATGAGGACACCCAGCCCATTGTTGCCCAAAGAGCAGTTCATGTGAGCGTGGTGATTGTAGGGGTTCCCCAAAGAGTACTTTTCATTCTAGTAGTTATGTAATTATTTTAATGAGTATTAGGAAAAAAACGCAATCAGCACATAAATTTCGTGATTTTGAGGAATCTGGTGCTAAGTACAAGTGAGAAGGGGGGACGCGAGTGCATGTGAAGAAAATGTTAGCGAAACAGTCAGTACAAATGGCAGAAATTTGGAAGAGGCTGGGTGCTGATGATGCTGGTTTGGGACCCTTGGAGTGGTCGCTCTCTCAAGCACCCTCAGACCTGACATCTGCAGGCCACCCAATCTCCCTAGATTTCAGTCTCCCCCTGGTTGAAGGGGGGTGCCAGTCAGTAGCGAAGGAGGGTCTTCTCTAGCTTCTACTGGTGTAGCAGGGCCAGGGGAGCTCAGAGCAGGCACCAAGGGGCCCACGCCTGGAAACCCTCGACCTGGGACCCACCAAAGGACACTATAGCGCAGTGGTCAGGGGCATAGACACGGGAGCCAGGCCGCCCAGGGCCCAGTCCCCGTGCTGCCTCTTCCAAGCCCTATGAACTTGGGCAAATGAACCTGTCTTCGTTTCTTCGACCGAGAAGTGGGAATATTAGCTTATCTCGCAGGGTGTTGGAAGGGGTCGGTGTGCGTGTGTGAGTGGAACAGGGCCTGACGAGTAGTAAGTGCTCCGTGGTGTAGTTTGTAACCACTCGAGGGAAAGGAGTGTCTTCCCCTGCTGCTGAGAGGGCTCCCGTGGGCTCCCCAGGCACTTCGTGCAAGGAAACAGTACGGGATTCACCGCAGAGGTGAGGGTGACGAGGCAGAGGCTAGAACACAGGTCTCCACGCTTCTACCTCGTCTAAGTCAGTAAGCTTGGCCGGAGCTGGGCTCTTGCTTTGCAGAAGACTAAACTAGCTGGCTGTGTGCTAGGGCAAGCCCTGCCTCTCTGGGTGCCAGTTTCCATGGCCTGGGCGGCCTCCAAGGGCCCCCTCCAGCTCTGGCACGAGGCAGTTTTGTGGAATAGCCTTCTGCGGCCCGGTAGTACCCAGCCCGGCAGTGCAAGTAAGCGTCCTGCCCAGCCCTGGAACCGTGTCCCTGGAGGGCCACTGCACCCCGCCGAGTGCCCCATTCATCCCCAGGAGTGCCCAGTGATCACAACAGCTCCCAACACCCAAACTGGGGTCATAAAGCCACTCCAGAGAGAGGGTTGTCTTCCCCTAAGCATAAGGACCGCCCCCACGAGATGAGACTCTGCGCCTTCCGGGGCTTTGCGCCCTGCACGCTCAGGAGGCATTTCCTAAGCTCTAATTCCAGACCGATTTCCATTTTAGAGGCTTGGAGACTCCCGGCCAGCCCGGGCCAGGTGTGCCGTTCCCCCCCCACCCCCGCCCACCCCCCGCGCCCTTGGCCTCAGCTGGGCAGGACCCTGAGACGACAGCATCTCCACTCGCCCTTGGCTCCAGCTGGAGCTGCATTTGTCTTGCTTGGACACAGCGCAGCCAATCACAGGAGGCCAAGAGTGGCCCTCTCTCCTCCTTGGGAGTGGATCCCAGATCAGAGGGGCCCCCCACCCCCACCGCCCTCCTCCCTCCCCTTCTGGGTGTGTCGCCGTTTGAAGCTTAATCAGGAAAGTGTACCTGGCTCCTGGTGCTGTGGCAGGGAAGCCGGCCCAGAGGCTGCCGACGGCACCGCAGGGCAGGTGGGCAGCCCCGGAGATCCCTCTGTCCCCCTGAAGGCCCGCGAGCCACAGATCCCTGGCCGGAGAGGTAACTGTGCAAAGGTCGGGGCTGAGGGACGGGGCTGAGTTTTGTGCTGAAACAGCGCCGGCCCCACCCGGCCGGGGGGAGTGAGGCTGGGAACAGTTTACTCAGGGCTTAGTCGCCCCCGATGGCTTTCCTCCCCAAAGGAAAGGAAGGCAGAGCTGAGCCACCTGCTGGCTGGCGTAACAGCGCCCATCTCTGAGGGGAGCAGGCGAGGTTAGCTGTGCTGCCAAGGGCTTTGCCACCAACTGGGAATTTTTCCGTGGACTTGATCTTGGGAGAGTCCGTTGCTACTGGGTTTAGCCCAATGCCTGATGCCTGCCAGTGTCCAGAGACTAAAGTATGGGTTTTCTGGGTGGAAACCAGCTGGGGGTAATGTCTCCTGGAAAGCAGCTAAAATGGGAAGGGTCTGGACAGGGGAGAGCTTGATCCTGTGCCTGAACGTGGGAGCAGGCTGGAGGTGGTACAGGGCAGTGGCTAGCGGCACGGCCTCTCGAGCAGACGGTCTGGGTCAAATCCCAGCTCCATCACTTAGTAGCTGTGTGACCACAGGCCATTTGCTTATCTGGGTCTCTGTCCCATCACCTGTGAAATGGGTCAGTAATACCTACCTCACAGCGCTGCTGTGAGAATCAAACGAGAGAAGTGCTTAGACCAGTGCTTAGCACAGAGTAAGTTCTACATAAGTTTCTTTTTTAATCCTGCTATTTCCTAGAAACGTGGTCTCACTGAAGCTCTCCGAGCCTCAGTTTCCCCGTCTGCACACAGGGAAGAAAAGTTAGCACAAGGGGATTAAATACGTTGCTAGCACATGGTAGGTGCCCAATAAATTGCAGACCCCTTCCCTGTGAAGTGAGCCAAGATTCTGTCCTCGTTAAAACACTGTCTTTCCTCCCTTTGGTTCCTGTGCTTTTTATCCTGCTGCCAGAGGAAGCAGTTTGGACTGAAAAGTCTTGTATTTTCAGGCGCGGAAGGTCTGTGTAGCTGCTCCACCCCCCGCGTGAGACACACTAGACGTGGCTCGTGAGCGCCTGCGTCCCCGCAATGCTCTGTGGATCACGAGGGCGGCGCTCACATATGACCACGCGCTTGGCCGCTGAATCGCCCCTCCACATTTAGGCTCCTTCTGGGGCACCTCCCGGGTGTCAGAAGCAGCATTGGCCCTGCAGGATGCTGAGGTTCATGAGACACCATCCTGCCTTGCTCCTTGAGAGACCAAGATGCAAACCTGTAGCAAGGTCATCAGCAAGGTCATCAGCAAGCAGAGAGAGAGGTCCCCAAGCCTATGATGGCCAATGAGGGACCAACACGCAAGGGCTTTAGGATTCAGGGGAGAAAGAGAAAGAATAGAACAGAATGGGAGGGGCAGAGAAGTCTCCACGGACAAGGACAGACTCCAACTGGTTCCAGAGGAGGAGTTGAATTTGGATGGGTAGAAAGGCAGGGGCTGAAGCTTCAGGAGGGGAGTGACCTGGGCGTCGTGGGGAGAAGGTAGCTGGTGTGGCAAAATGGGTCATACTGGAGGCGAGGGCTGATTTGGTGATGTGCTGAGACAGAAGATCGGAGGATGAGGAGGACAGCATACCGCTGAGGACCTTCAGTGTCGGGCAAGAGGGTGTACGCTTGTAAGAGTTATAAATTGTCTAGGCGGGGGGCAACACAATCGAAGTAACGTTTTAGGGGATAAACTGGTTCCGTGCATCTGGAGGATTTGCAGGGGCAGGACCAGAGCCTGGAGAGCAGTTTCCACCCACAGTGGCAGCAGCTGACCAGTCCGGCGGCACCCAACGACGCTCTCACCCAGGGCCTCTGGGACCCGCACAGTGACCCTAGGGAGTGAGTGCCACCGCTGTCCCCCACCTACAGAAGAGAAAATAGAACAGGGTGGCTCGGGCTGCTCGAGCTGGGAAGTGGCAAAGCCAGGATCCCAAGGCACAGTTGGCTGGGAGGGGCCTCAGGTTGGAACCTCAGACTTCTGTTTGGTGGCCCAAAGGGACTTTTTACCCATGAAATAGCCATCGCCTACGAGGGCAACTTTCTTCTGTGGCAGAGGGGGTGAGAGTCTCTTTTTCCTCTGTTCCCTGAGTCGGCAGTGATACGGGCCCTAAAGCCCAGGTCTCTGCCTGAGGTGGGTGCTGGGCCCAGGGCAGGAGGCCCAGGGAGGCAACTGCCACGCTCATGGCTGAGGGGGTGGTTCTGAAGAGCAGCACCCTTGGGGGCATCTTCCATGGTGCCCTCTCGGCCCGTGTGCCCAGCCTGCAACCGACTGTTCCCCATTGCGGGAAGCTCAGGCCCAGCTCCAGTTTCTCGGTCTGAGCTTTCCTGCAGAATTGCCTGGTTGATGCTCCCCATGCCTTTAAGGCAGCCATAGGATGATTTTCCTTCCTCGTTTTTGTCTTTGAAATTAGCGTTGATTAATCACAAGAGTTCAGAAATGCTCTTGAGCACCTGCTCTGTGCAGGTAATGGTCCGAGCAGGAATCAGAGTAACTTGCATTTGGAAGCAGTTGGTATTCCTTCAGCCAGGGGAATCAGCTTAAACACGGGGCTACCCTCAAAATTTTGACCAGGGTCCCTTCCCTTTGCCTTTCATTCTGCAGCTGCCCTCCTGCAACCCTAACACCACCCCTACCCCCACCATGAGGTTGTTGGGCTCCTTTGAGCTCTTTCTACTCACACCCTCTCTGAAGGCTAGGGAAGGAGCAGTTTTGTCTGATGGTAAGATTTGTCCACCAAGTCACATTAATACTTATTGGTAGCTTTGGATCTAGAGGACTCCAGATGTCCTGGCTTCTAGACTGTAGCGTCTTTCCTCCCCGTTTTGGGTGTCACTGACAGCAGGGGACAATGGTGGGAGTGTGGGTAGACAGAGCAATGACTGGAATGGTCTTTCTTCTTTTGAATTTCATTCTACTCATTCTCTTAGGCTGTTAAAAATGCCACCCCCGGACAAAAGGATGATGCCTAGCCAGTCTCAAGGTGTATGCCAGTTTCTCTTAAGTGCCAAGTTTAATATTTATCAGCTGTGTGACCTTAGGAAAGTTACTTTACCTCTCTGTGCTTCAGTTTCCTATCTGCAACATAAGGATAATAAGAGTACCTACCTTGTAGTGAGGATTAAATCACTGGCCGTGCGTGCGTGTGTGTGTGTGTGTGTGTGCAAGCACACCTATCTGTGTCATTTACCATAGTGGCCAAGATGGAAGAAATCTTATAAGTTAGCTATTGTCCAGCCGTGCTCTGAATTCCAAGCTCTCAATGGCTCCTGAGCCAGCAGGTCACTGTTTCTGAAGGTAGATCTAGCGGGTCCCTTGGTGGTAAATGCAAGAATGTTCATTGCAGGCTTGAAAGGATATTTGAGAATCTTCCCGACCCCTTAGCTCTCACCTGTCAACTGTAGGAGTCTCTCAGAGTGGTAGGAGAAGCAGAAGACTGTGAACTCACTTCCCCCAAACCCACTGCTGAAGCCATGCGTTCCATGTCCAGCCAGTTTCTGACCTCAGACTCCCCCCTCTGGCTCCAGTCCCAGTGAAGACAGTGAGAGAAGCTACAAAGGTAGAAAAGTAGGTTACCTGCTCCTTAAGTGGTCCAGCCTTTTGGAAGTTCACATCTCCCTTTGTTTGATAAATGATGGTTCAGCCCTCCCCAGGGATTCCCAGTGAGTGTCAATCAACAAACATTTATTGAGCACGTACTATTGTCTTAGAAGTATAAGACAGGCATTCTTTCGCTTCCACTTGACAACCTGGTCGGGAGGCGGTGTCAGGAGGTGCTCTGGGGAGAGCGCCCGCTGGCTGCCCCTGGGCCACCAAGAGTACAGCGGGAGGCAAAGTGGAGAGATGCTAGGTAGCCCCTGGACACTTGGGGCAAGGCTGGGACAGGGGTCAGCAGGCAGTGCTCATGACACCATCAGCAAGGAGTTATAATAATGTGCCATCCCGGGGGGTTGTGACAAGTAGCTAAGGCTGGTGGGGCTAATGCTACATGCTGCACAATTAGGAAGAGCAAGACTTTGGGGAGGAAGCCCAGGACACCCCCTCTGGCAACTGACTCTCTCTGTTACAAGTTGGATTGGGGGTTATGGAGTCCTTTGTATAATAACTTGATGACAGTCGGCCTTTAACAAAGCAGCTGTATGGTGTGAACATATCGAGGTCCTAAAAGGGGAAGCTCAGTGTCTTGTGTCATGAAGTGAGCTTCATGGAAGAATATCAGGTGGCCTCTCGCCAAGCACATCTGCTCTGCCATGCCAGGGTGAAATTAAACTGGAGTGGGGCAGAACTGTGGAGGCGGGGGAATGCCACAGGCAAGGAATGCCCTCAGTCCCAGAGAGGAGCCAGGGCCCCTTTGAAACATGGACAGTGTTGCCCATGGGTGCTATTTTGTGGCTACTTAAAGCAACCTATGGGTTGGTTGAACTTGACCCAGTCAATAGTCACCACCAATGCTAAGGTGTGCGGGAATGGGGGGCGTGGTGGGGGAGATGAGGGGGTGGGGGTGGGGGGAGTTCCTACACTGACTTCTGAACCACACTTCTCTCTAGTGAGTTGCCTAATACTAACACAATGTGCTATTTTCTGTTCAAAACAAATCACAAAATATGCTTGATTATACGTACTTTATGTATCTGTATATAATGAAAGTTTAAGGGATGCGAATTGATCCACAAACTCAGGAAGAGAATTCGTGCATGTTAACAGAAAACCGAGTGACTCTTCATTGGGGAGCGTCTTCCTGTCCCCCTAGATTTCCAAAAGATCTGGAAACACAGTTCCCAAAGGGAGTTATAACAGGAAGTTGGTTAAAACTTTCACAGTCATGAGATCCTGACCTGGAATTTCATCGATCAGCTACTGCCATTGCTTGTCTTCGCCACATGGTGGCACTGTTAGCAAATGGTTCTGCCCAGTCCGGCGGCCTGAGCGGAAGGGTTAGCAGTTCTTGGCTGCTGATCAGATCCTGACCAGGCTGTAGATCATTGAGTGTGGACCATCCCACTATTCAGGGTGTCTGAGCTCAGGCAAGGGGGCTCTTTATCAGGTTCCCTGGGGTACAGCTCCTGGTGCTTGACTCAGTCTGATTACATCCCAGTTACCTGCCTTTCCACCAGCAGAGCTCCACGGCCACCCTCCTGAGAATATCCTCAAGGGGGCGCTCCCTTCCCAAGGTTGACCAAGGTGACCTGTGGAACCTCTGTCACCAGAGCAGATGCTCAATCACAGCAGGATTACTTGGATCTGCAGGGGGACATCCCCTCCAACAGGAATCATAATTTAATAAGATACTTGTGTTAGGTCAAAACAAGCTCCTCTGATCTTTTGGTTCAAATGTGAAGCCGCGGGGAGACATCCTGGGAGAAGGGGTGAGGAAGGGTATGGTCATTTAGATTTGTTAGTTTATGAAATTACCAACTGTGGAAACTTGGACCAGTACCTTAACCTTTATGAGCCTCAGGTTCCTCACCTTTAAAACTGGGTGATCTTAGCACTGACCTCGTGAGAATGGTGTAGGAGTTAAATGGGACGGTCCATGGAAAGCACGTAACACGGTGCCTCGCACATCACAAATAATAAATAACAGCTAGAATTATCATTACTGTTATTTCACTACAGTGGTTTGTTCACCGCTCTATCCCAGCGCCCAGAGCGACCCCTCGTGTACACAAGGGCCCCAGTAAATAAGTGCTGAGTGAATGGTTCTCCTGCCTCTCGGGAATAACCTACCACACTGTGTCCTCGGCTTCTGGTCTGGGGTGGGGGGTTCGATGGCAGAAGAAGAAGAACACAATGCAGTGGCGGGTGTGTCCTCACCTGGGCTCCCGGCCAGGTTACGAGCCTTTCCTGCCAGTAGAGAGAAGTGCCTCAGGGGCCGTAAGGCTGTGAGGTTTCTTGTTTGTCACTTGTCTGAATGGTTTTATGAAAAAAATGGGAACAGTATGTCTGGAACATAAATAAGTATTGAATATTGAGTCAACACAAATAGATATTAAGCTATATTTGTAAAATTGTCACTAGATATAAATTTCTGACCTCTATCAAATTAAATTTAAATAATTAAATCAAATTTGAATAGACAGGGGTCACGTGGGAGGGTACAGTCTGGATCTCATGTTTTTACCCAAACAGGGCACTGCTAGCAAATAATTTTCAGCAGTGTTATGTACCCAACACTGGGCAAGGGGCAGAGAGCATTAGCTAAGAATGAAGGGCCAAGCCCCTGCCCTCTGGTGGCTTCTTACAGTCTGGCTGAAGACTCAGAAGGCACAAACTGAGAGTCCATGTTGGGAGCTGCTGAGCTCAGGCAGTCAGCATGGGCGGGAGCTCCCTCAAAGGTTGGCAGGAATGGGGAAAATCAAGAAAGCTATGAAAAGGGTCCCAAGGCCTGTCAGTAGAAGCCAAGGAGAGAGGTCAGGAATGAGCAGAGAGTGACAGGAGGAGACTGGTCCTGATGGAGCTGAGAGACTGTTGGAAAGAGATTTTCTAGAACCTTCCGTCGAAGGCAGCAGGGAGCCCTGAAATGCTGTTGAGCAGGGGAGGGATATGTGAATTTGTCCTGATGTCTGGCTCATTTGCTTCCACTCTTGAGAGCAGATGCAAGTCTCCATGACGCTTAGAATCGCTGTTCATTGTTCCCAGTTTTCATTCAGCAAGGGCAGAGCTAGCTGGCAACAGAGTTGGGACCCAATTAAGGACTAAGATGAGAAAGTGCAGAAGGAGACTCCCCCAGGAATCTGAGTCACCAACCTCCCCCTGTCAGGGAGAGAGCTAGCCCCTTTCTGTCTCATGGAAAGGCCTGGTCCAAGACCTCCTGCTGCCCCATCTCTCCCCGTGTGGGTGCAGCTCGCTCAGTCACTCCATCTTCTATGAGGAGGACGATGATAGAGTAGTGTGACAGGGGCTAAGACGGCATTTGTAGGACACTGGGGACACACACAAGTAGGGAGAACAGGGCCTGAGAGAATTCCTGGAGGAAATGACACTCAGGCTGAATCCGCTAACCACATGGGATGAGGGTTGTAAATTCGACGCGGGCCACTTATTTCTGAGGTAGCAGCTTCCTAGAGCCTGGGAAAGGCTGAGTGTAACCGAGCCCGACCCGGACAAGCCCAACTTGCTGCCTAGCCCTCCGGCCGGTTATTCAACGAGCATTTGCGCTGCGTCTGCTACAGGCCAGGAGCTGGCCGGGCTCTGGGCACACAGAGGTGAGAGAATAGACACTTCCGTTAAGTGCCGCAAGGAGAAGCCCAGGACGGGGTGGGAGGGTGCAGCCTGGATCCACGGGCACGGGGCACAGAAGGCTTTGGTGTCGCCGCCCCGCCGGGCAGAGGGCTGTGAAAGTCCCAGCAACACCCAAGTCTCTCGGAATCGGATTCACTTCCTTCAGGAAAGAGTTACCCCCCTTGGTGGACTTGTGGTGGCCACTGTGCTAGTTCAATAAGCAGTCTTTGAGCCCTTAGATGGAAGGCCCTGGAAGGTATCCCTCCCAAGACCTGATGCCCACTCTCAAAGGAAATGACGTCATCAGGTCCCCCCCTTTTTAAATTTAAATTCCAGTTAGTTAACATACAGTGTAATGCTAGTTGCAGGTGTACAACATAGTAATTCGACACTTCCATACAATGCAAGGTGCTCATCACAAGTGCTCTCCTTAATCCCCATCACCTGTTTCCCCCATCGCCCCACCCCCTTCCCGCTGGTAACCAACAGTTCGTTCTCTGTAGTTAAGAGTCTCTTTCTTGGTTTGCCTCTCTCTCTCTTTTTTCCCCTTTGCTCATTTGTTTTGTTTCTTAAATTCTACATGAGTGAAATCATATGGTATTTGTCTTTCTCTGACTTAATTTGCTTAGCGTCATATTCTCTAGCTCCATCTGTGTTGTTGCAAATGGCAAGACTTCATTCTTTTTTATGGCTGAGTAATACTCCATTATATATGTGTGTGTGTGTGTGTGTATATATATATACACACACATCATGTCTTCTTAATCCATTCATCTATCAATGACACTTTCCATAATTTGGCTACTGTAGAGAATGCTGCTATAAACATCGGGGTGCATGAATCCCTTTGAATTCGTATTTTTGTGTCATTTAGGTAAATAGCTAGTAGTGCAATTGTTAAATCATAGGGTCATTGGGCGCTTTTTATAAGCCAGGCCCAGGAGGTGTTTTTTGGCATATTTTTTCTCATTTGATTCTCACATATTATTATTAATCTCCTGTGAGGGATGTTGAATTATCTCCATATGTGGAAACCAGGACGCAGAGAGGCCCCCCAACCATGAAAGGATGAACACAGGTTTGAACCCAGCTCTGCCCCTATCCTCCTCCTCAGCAGCCACACTGCCTCGGCTCGGGATGCTTATGATCCCCCTGGAGGGTGGGGGTGGGGGTGACACAGAAGAGCCCATAATACAATTCCTAATTGATACGTTCACTCTCCTCTTCTTTAGAAACATTTCCCTGAGCTGAGCGGGCACACTTCTCACAGCAGCCGCCGTTGTGAGGCCCCGGGCGGCGGGGGGATCCCCAAGGCCGTGAGGAACAAGAACCGGGCACCCGTGGCCCCAAGTATGAAGTCCCAGGGTTAGTGCCCGTGGGAGGTGCCCATGCTGGGCTCAGGAGGAGCCGGGGTGCCGAGGCCTGCTGCCCTGCCCATGGGCGCCACGGAAGAAGGCAGGGGTCCCCGGAGTTCTGCGGCGCCACGGCTGGATCGGAGAGGGAACCGCTGAGCCTCTGCCAGGAGCCACACTAAGGCCACAGCAATGACTTCTGTCAGGGAGATCTCGGAGGCCACCCCAGAGGGCGAAGAGGAGCCCTAACCCATCCTGGTACCCCGGGGCCGCTGCTGGCGATGTGACTCGTCCCGGTGGTCGGGACCGCGCAGAGCCCAGGCGGCGCCGATTCGGGGAGGGTCTGCCTCTGGGTGCAGCTCCACGCGGCACCATGAACAATAACTTCTGCCGGGCCCTGGTGGACCGGCGGCCCCTGGCGCCCCCCAGCTGCATGCAGCTGGGCGTCGTGCCCGCTCCGCGCCGGGCGCCCTTGCCCCCCGCCAAGCCCCTGGGCAACGTGCCCCTGCTGCTGTACCCGGGCCCGGCCGAGCCGCAGTACTACGATGCCTACGCGGGCGTGTTCCCCTACGTGCCCTTCGCCGGTGCCTTCGGGGTGTACGACTACCCCTTCGAGCCCGCCTTCATCCAGAAGCGCAACGAGCGCGAGCGGCAGCGGGTCAAGTGCGTCAACGAGGGCTACGCGCGCCTCCGCGGCCACCTCCCGGGCGCGCTGGCCGAGAAGCGGCTCAGCAAGGTGGAGACGCTGCGCGCCGCCATCCGCTACATCAAGCACCTGCAGGAGCTGCTGAGCGCGGCCCCCGACGGCGCGCCGCCCGCCGCCTCCCCGCCCGGCTGCCGCGGCGACTGCGGGGCACGGGCGCCCGCCTCCCTGGTGCCCGACTCGTCCGAGTCCTCCTGCTTCTCCTCCTCGCCGTTCTTTGAGTCTGAAGAATCCAGCCACTGATCGGGACGGGGGCTGGTGGGGGTGGGGGTGGGGACCCGCCAGGGCCGTCCCACTCCCGACAGCAGCCCGGGGACTGCCGGGTCACCCGCGGTGCGGCTCAGGCCCCTGGCGTTTGCGGGCCCGCGGCGCTCGGGTGTCTGCGACGCCGTCCCTCTGCCACCGCCACCACCGACCTCATTCCTTCCAGCTTGGGGCAGAGGTGCAGGGAGGGGGAGAGAGGGGCACCACAGAGACCGGAGGAGCCCCGTCGGTGCAGTGAGGGCGCAGGGCCTGGGGAAGTTCCGGGTGCGCGCCGCGCCCGCTCCAGGCCGCGGGAGGGTAACCCAGCACGGCCATCCCTTGGGTCCGCCTCCCGCTCGGCTTCAGCCCCGCGCTGCGGACGGAGCTCAGCTCCCGGTTGTGCACCCCCCGCTGTGGGGCCTCTCCGACCTCGACCTCCGTCGCCACGGGTGCAGCCCTGTGTCTGCGACTCCCCAGGAGGCCGGCCGGGCTTTGGTTGGGATGAGCCATGCCCTTGCTGTCCACGAGATGGCCTCAGATCCTAGCGTCCACTTTGGGAGCTTGCTTGCCACCCCGCCTCCCACCCCCCCCCCCCCCCCCCACCCCCGGAGGAAAGGAGGCCAGACTGCGACTTGCACTCCGCCCAGATCAGACTTGGGAAGGGGCCATGTGCGTGCCTTGGTGGCGCCCTCCGGCTTCCTCCATGGAGGGCGATTACCCACCCCCACCCCTGGCCGCCAGGGTGGCCTTTTCATCCTTTTCCCCCCAGGTTGCTTGAGGACTGCGTTTTCCCCCCTCAGACTGTATCCCTCTGTGGGCAATGGGACCATATGGCGCTGTGTTTGTACCAAGAAGCTAAATAAAAGATTTGTTGAGTTGTGTGATTCCAGATCGTTGTCTACCTCCCTTCGCTGGTGCCCCTTTGTCACTCCCACCTGCGGCTCGGAACACTTACTGGGTGCCGTGTCGGGGGTGTTCTGGTTAGCTCTGCATTCAACTAACATTTACAGAGAGCTTAGTGTATCCCAGGGACAATGTCAGGGAGGGGCCAGAGTCCCAGGCAGGAGACACAACCCTTGTACAGTTAGGCGCTGGAGGGGTGGAGGGAGGAGGGTACAACGCACAGTCACTACACGCGGTGCCTGAAGTGTGCGCGTTCGAGGTTCTTCTGAGGGAGCCTTTCACCCCGGTGTGGAGGACTTGGCCTTCCCCGACAGGGCTGTGCACGTGCTGGCGAGGTCTGGCCTGATAGCTAGCCACAGGTTCTGAGATGGACGGGGCTGTGGTGTAGATACGCCAAACTAGGCCACCCAGCACCTTTACGGAGGGTGCTGTGGGATTGGGAGCAGGGGGACGCTCATCTTGGCACAAGGGAGCCCGTCCACAGTTTGAGGCTCCATATCATAGGTTACCCCCTTCCTGAACGCTCTGTTGCCCCCGCCTTGAAGCCTTCCATCCTGTCTCCCACTGAGCCCATCCCAGGCCTGTGTGAAAGTTCCTTCCGCCACCCCCTACCAACCTCCTCAGGGACATATTGGGATGTCACTGGCTGGGCTGGGAAGGAATGACAGCTGCCTGGCCTCAGGAGCTCAGGCCAGGCAAGCAGGGAGCCAGTGGAGGCTAATTTTACTTGCTGGGAGCAGGGAGAGTAATCCTTCTGCCCCCGCCCCCTGGCTGGCTCAGCAGGGCACGCTTGGCCCAGCAGGCTCAGCCGGTCCAGTCCCCAAGGCGGTGGGCACTGGGGACGCAGGGAGGAGAGAGCAGCGGGGTGGGGGAGCAGGAGACAGTGAGACCACCAGGAAAGCCATGGAGCCGTCCTCACCCCAGGATGAGGGCCTGAGGAAGAAACAGCCCAAGAAGCCCGTTCCTGAGATTCTGCCAAGGCCACCCCGGGCCTTGTTCTGCTTGACCCTCCAGAATCCTCTGAGGAAGGCCTGCATCAACATCGTGGAATGGAAGTATCCTTTGGGACCTCCAGGGTGTCAGGCAGAGCCCGTGTGATATGGGAGAGGGAGGCAGGGCATGGTCACAGATCACAGACTTTGGGGGCCGAGGGGACTGGGGACTTGGAGACGGGGTGAACTGCCCTAGGAGGGTGTAAGGAGCCTTTGGGAAGGAAGGCTTCAGCTGAGAGGAAAGAGTAGCTGGCGGGGCCGCTGCGGCCTGAGTGCTCGGCCCAAGGCCTGGTGACAACCATCTGCGGAAGGGGCCTGGATGGCTCACGGGGGCGGTTCGCAGGTGTGCCCAAATCCCATTATCGTGGGGCTTCACTGAGGGGTTTGAGGCGACAGTCTCATTTTGATACAGGATGGGAGAGAAAAAAGCAGGGGCCTCTGCAAGAAAATTCCCCCCCTTGGTGGGAGGGTGTGAAGGCGAAGAGATTGCCGAGTGAGGGGAGTCTAGCTGAGGATGGAGTCAAGGGAGAAATGGCCTTGAACAAAGGGCTGCTGTGAGGGGCTCTGGGGGCAGGCCGAGATGCCTGGCAGTTTTAGCTCAGACATACCACCCTGGGGACAGGGACTTGCAATCCCTCTCTCTGTTTGCATTAGCTCTGAGAGGAAGAATGATGAAAATATCTGGGTTATTTGGGGAAGGGAGGAAGGAGATTGGGGGGAGCGTCTGTGTCAAGTGCCTTCTCAGAGAGAGGTCAGGAATATTTGAAATATTTCTGTAGGGTTCTGGAAGACTGGGCTCCCACCAGCTGTTCCCTAGAAGAAAGGGGACTAAGGGCTAATCAGAAGGATAAGAAAAACATGGGACCAATTGGAATGGCTGGGCTCAGAGTCGGCCCTGCTGCCCACAGCTGCACCTGGTGACAGGGAGCACCCCATGCCTCTTCCTCCTGGCCTGTCTCCTGGGGGATCGGGTTTCCCCGGGGGAGGGGTTCTCTCTCCTCCATCCTCGGCACCTCTGCGCCTTCTCCTCTGCAGGCCTCTGCTGCTGGGGCCCACCTCTTCTCAAACCCCAGCAGGAAGAGAAGGGGGTAGTCAGTCCAGACTTTCTGCATCGTGGGCGTCCCACCCCAAGCTGTCCCCACCTCTACCACTGGCTTTCCTGTGGCTCAGCCTATGGGGTGGGTTGGGCTGCTCACCCATAAAGGAATGGGCCTGGGGGTGCCCCCTGGGAAATGACTGTGAAGGGGGTGGGTGTGTCTGGGAGCGAGGCGTGAGTGGGTGTGGGATGCGCACGCCAGTGTGTGAGCGTGGCTGGGGAGGGGGCGGGGTGGGCTGCTATCTCAGTCGGCTTATCCATTCCTTCCTCCGGTTAGGGGGGTGTTCAGGTACCACCTCTGCAGTTTCCCCTTTCCCCGTCCTGTCCTGCGGATACTCAGCCCCCAGCGTCCCTTGCCAGTTCTCTGAGTGAGCCCCTCAAGTTGTCTGGTGAGAATCTCGGGAAGTCATGGCTCCTCAGGAGCCAGGCAGGTAGGGTTGGGGGATGGGCAGGTGCTTGCTGTGGAGCCTTAAGTCTTCCTGGCCCTTGAAGCTGAGTAGCCCTCAGCCAGAAGCCAGAGCCTTGAGCTCCCATCACATCTAAGTGGAAGTTACCTGTTCCCGAGGAGAACCTGGCCATTGCCACAACCTGCAGGGGAGCAGGGAAGGAGCAATATGGTGCCCATCAGCCTGTATTGTACCACTCCCCTTAAAGCGGCCAATCCCACAATCCCTCACTCAAGGGGTCTCCTTAACCCTGACACCAGACCCTTTGAGACAATCATCTTGCTCACCATCTTTGCCAACTGTGTGGCCCTGGCTGTGTACCTGCCCATGCCAGAAGATGACAACAACACTCTGAACCTTGGCCTGGTAAGAGAGGTCCTCCTCCCCCGCTCCTGCGGGCCTGCAGCCCCAGGCTGGGGGAGGCCCCCTTGGTGGACTGCATGCTCCTGGATGGTGCTGGAGCTGGTGGATGGTCTCCTGAGGATATAGACCCCACCCTCCCAGCCACCTGCGGGGCTGACGGGGCGACTCAACAGCTTTGCAGGGTAAACCTGCTACTTCTGGGTTCCGTAATATTACCATCCAGCGCTGAGTGACTACTCACTGTGCCCTGTGCTAAGCCCCTGAGGAGAGGAAGCTCAGAAAATCCTCACAACAACCCTATAAAGTGGTGCCATCTGACAGTTATGGGAACTGAGGCTTAGTAGTGTCAGCTACTCAGCAATGGAGGCCTAGTGCTACTTTCCCTTTCCTGGATCTCATCCAGAAGGAACTTGTCTCCTGGGAGAGTGGGATCTAGGAATTCCAAAAGAGCACATGTTTTAGAGCTCTATACCACGTTCTCCTCGCTCCTTCACCAATAACATGGACACAGAACCATAAAATGCCAGATCTGGAAGGGATTTTCCAGGATCGAATTGTCCTCGCCCCTCCCCACCTCACTGGTTTACCGATGAGGAAACCGAGCCCTGTGGAGGTAAAGGGCTGACTTGACCTAATGGCTAGATAATAGTAAACATGGTTACCATTTACGATGTGCGTATTGGATGCCAGGTTCTGTGCTAAATATTTTACATTATTGTCTTTCTTAATTCTCTTAACTATGCCCCGTGAGGTAACACCATTAAATCCATGTAAAAGACAAGGAAACTGAGGCTCAGAGAGTTTGGGTACCTTGCCCAGGGTCACCCCACATGCAAGTCCTGCCACAGAACTCAGGCCTCTCTGACTTTAGGACCTGGTCTTATGAGCCCTGTGTTGCCCATGTGGTGACAGCATGAGAACTTCTAGGGGAAGCCATCATAGAAACAGGGCTCTCAGGCATTTACTGTCTAGGCCCCTGAGGAGACAAGACAATGGACCCACCATCTCAACAGGCTTTTTCCTGCATTTGTACCACAGGGGTGGGAGGGAGGAGGCCAATTAACATGCATCCGGGGCCTGAAAGAAAGGTATTTATCTTTGCCTCTCCTCCTTTTTGCCGGTTTCCATGGGAATCTATCTTGAGCTGGTAAGAAGCTGGGATTTTTAAGTGTGTGCTTGGCTATAAACAGAAAAAACTCTGAGCTCCTGAGTGTGGAAGGAGAGTGGGATGAACTGTGGGCAGGGCCCATACAACCAGGGCTGGGAGGGGGAGCTGAGCCTTCCACAAGACAGGCCTCATATTCCATGTCCCTGAATCCAGGAGGGCTCTGGGTCCAACCCACTCTTCGTGATTTCATATTTTTGGGCCTTCGTTCCACTTCAACTCCTTAAGAAGTTGACTACTTTCAAAAGAAATTGCCCTCTGTGGGGTGTTAAATTACACTGTCGTCTTCCATCTTGAAACAAAATGGCTGCCCTAAAAATTTTGCCTGGTCCTGTGAGCTTTCCTTTTGCTTGTGGGATGGAGTTACAAAGCTTTGGGTAAGGTCTTGAGCTCACAGGCACAGGTGAGTTTCCTGGAAGACGAAAACCTGACCAGAAACCTTTCCAAAGCAGTGAACATCACTTCAAATATCAAAGTTGGACAGACTATTATCAGTGAAGGATCCTAATCTGATCCCTTTGGGGTGAAGCCCAGAGAGGGTAGGTGGTATTCAGAGTCACAGAGCCAATTTCTAGCTGTGGCCTCTTTATTCCCACATGTCAATTATATGTTCATCTCTGTACAATCCAGCAGGAGGGAAATGAGAGGAATTAGACCAGAAGGAAGGGAAATCAGACATTAATCTCTCTCTTAACCTATTGGCTGCTTTGTAGGTTTCTGAGAAAAGTTAGGGACTTTTAGGTCATCCAAAATAACCCATAGTTTTTAAGAAGGAAGGCCCAAGGACCCGTTCTTCATTAACTTTCTTTCATTTAACAAATATTTATTTAGTGCCTATTATATCCCTGGCACACGCTGGGCGTATAATTGGGAACCAAGTAGACATAGTTCCAATCTTCACAGGGCTTAATTAATTAAGTCAATTAAACAAATAATTATAATTAAACCAATTACACAAGTAGTTAAAATGAGATGGGAAATGTATAAGATTTGGGACACTATGATATTATATTGGAGGAGGACCTAGTCCTTCCCAGAGGATGAGATGTTTACCCTGAGATGTGAAGGATGAGGACGGGGTCAACTTCATGGGCATGTGACCTATACGGTCGCTCTGGGGCCCACACTCAGAAGGGCCCCATGCTTGGAGTTTAATGATCTGTGCTTACAGTACGGAAAATTTAAATGATTTCATCTTTGAATCCTTATTTTGTGAGTGAAGACCAATGGGACAATGGGACGTGCCCCAGTAGCCTGGAGCCATGGCCCCCTCACAGTTCCCCCCCTGCCACCTCCTACCAGCTTCCCACCTCAACAGACAGACACTGCTTAGTCTCTCCCCACTGGTGTCCTGAGCTGGGCTCAGGGTTGGGTACACGTGGGTCTTGGGTGTCTCAAGACTCTGGGTGTTTCCCCACCCTGGGCTGACAGGATCATAGCCCACTCAGTGAATCACTGCTGGGTGGAGCCTATGGTATCCCCCAACCAGATACTTAGTGTCTCCTGGAGCAGAGGTAACCATACCCTTGTGTGCTGGCTGTCCATCTTGGGTGGAGGCAGCAAGCCTGTGGGAAGCGAGATGCCTGCCTCCACTTCCCCACCTCTAGCCAAGGGACAGGATGTCTGGCTGCTGGATGGTGGCGGACTGAGCATGCAGTGGGTCATGAAGGAGGTCAGGGAGTGCGTGTGAGGGTCTGCACTTGCCCCCCACAACAGTAAATAGGCAGTAAAAAAACATGTGGGAAGGAAAAGGAAACTGTGGAAGGAAGGAAAAGGCTTTATATTTTAATACCTTTAATGGCATTTATTTCCTACTTTTTGAACAATTTTTCATTTTATACTGGGCCCATCGATTATGTAGCTGGTCCCGGAGGAGGGCTGGGGACACCAGGGGAAAGGCTGTAGAAGCCTCAGCAGGGAGCCCCATGAGCGAAATGCTGGAGGCAAGAGGTTGAGAGATGAGTTTGGGACTTAGAAAAATCTCTCGGGCCACCATGTAGAGGGTAGACTCGGGTGGGATGAAAAAGGAAGCAGGGAGAGGGGGGAGGAGGCCGTGAAGTGGTCCAGGCAGGAAATGGGGGAGACTGGAACTGAGGCATGATGGGTAAGAGGATGACGTTGAGAGATAGTGAAGAGATGGCTCAGTGGGACTTGGTGCCTGATGGATGTGGGGATGGAGGCATGGGGAAGGGGAAGAAGAGGCAAGGATGACACTTGGGTTTCAGAGTAGGTGACAGGGTGGATGGCCGTATCGCTTTACCCAGACAGGCAGCACCGGGGGAGGAGCAGGCTGAGGTGGGAGGAGGGAGACACTGATTTTCGGTTTCAATCATGTTGAGATACAGGTGCTGGGGTTCACTGGGCAATTGGCTTTGCAGGTCTGAGCATTTGATGGGGGTGAGAGGTAGGGGGCAGGGCGGGTCAGGGGGGTGAGAAAGGCTTCCCACAGGTGCTTTGTGTGCAGAACAGAGTCGGGAGGCAGTTGGCACCCTCCATTGTGGGAAAGAAACCCCGACCCCTGTCTGTGGAGCAGACTCCCCTGCAAGGTCTGGGTGCCCCTCCAGGAGCTTTCTCCTGCTCTCCATCTCCTTCCCCCTCCCCCCAGCTTTTGCTGCAGGTGATGGACTGGAGCTGAGCTACCCCCCAACTCTGCCTGTTCTGTGTCAGTGGGGAAACCTGGGTCTTCCCTGAACAGAAGAGGACACTGAGGCTCAGAGAGGGCAGGGGAGTTCTGGAGAGACACGGTGGGTCAGAGGACAGCAAGAAGAGGATCGGGGATGCTGAAGTCCTGGCCAGCCATGTAGCATCATGGCGGAGGGGGAAAGGGGCTCTGACATCAGCCAGGTTGGGGAAGCAGAATGGGTTCTGGAGCTACCAATGTATACTTTTGAATCCAGGACCATTCATGTACTAGCTGCGTGATCTTGGACACGTTATTTAACTTCTCTGTGCCCTCAGTCCCCTCATTTGTAACATGGGGGTAACATCATATACTTGAGAGAAGTTACTGGATGAGTCAAGACCTGGGGTGTTGGAGTGCCCTTTCTCTCAACATAAGGAATTTTATTATGCAGGAACCACAGTGCCTCAGAGTAGGTTCCCCAGTCACAAAGCCCCGGTCACAGAGACCCTTGGGTTGTTCTAGATTCAAAGGCTATGACCAAAGGATTATTCCAAATAAAAAAATTCCTCTTCATCCTACCCGCTATCTGTCCCGGATTTCTCTTAGATTTTTCATTTTCACTCCTTGAAACATCCAACTTATCTGAATGGCTTTCCTGGCCACCCCAACCCCCTCCTCCAGCAAATTCTCCTCCTCCTCCTCCTCCTCCTCAACAGCACCCAGTATTTGTTGAGCACTCACAAATGTGCAGGATCTATTCTAATGCTTTATATACATGATCTTGTTTATTGCCCACAACAGCCCCACGAGGCAGGTTGTATTATTTTTCTCATCTTTACAGAAGAGTAAACTGAGGCACAGAGAGGTTAAAGCACTGCACATGCCCAGCTGGTTATGTGGGCAGGCCTGTACCCTGTGTTGGGCATCTTGATGTGGCTTTCTTGGTATCAGGAGAGATGACCATCCCTGCTTCCCTGGCGAGTGGCACAGGAAGGAGTCCCACGAGAGCAGACACCAGCCCCTCGCTGTAACCCTGCTTTCTCCTGATTGTGAAGCTGCTGCCTGCCCAGGCCAGAATGGATGCTCAGAGCATCCAGCCTCAGCCTCTCCCTGGGCCGGACTCCACTTGCCCAAGAGAGAAGCCTGCCTCCGGCTTGGGAAGCCTGAGTCTAACACAGCCCTGTCCCAGAATTCTCCCAGGAGAGTGAAGGCTGGGGATGCAGGTCACAAAGGGACACCATTTGTCAGAGAAGCAGGAGGATGGACTAGACACTGAGTCACCACGGGGGCCAGCAAAAGGGCAGTGAGATGCCCAAGGGCAGTTGGAAGCCAAGGCCAGAGCTCAGGGCCCCAGCCTCCAACCCAGACCAAGACCCTCCCAAGCCAGCTCTGCTCCTTGAAGTCCCACTTGCTCCCTGAGGTCTGAAGGAATGCTGCTCCTAGGGGGCACCCCTGACTGAGTTCAAGTCCTCTTTGGAAGGGTCACCATTTCAGCCCTGAGCAGCCTGAGGGAACCCATGTGGAAAAGCAACAAGGATCAGAGTTACTAATTATTGGGCACAGACTGGGAATCGATTGCTTTTGCTATATTATCTTTTTTTTTTTTAGGATTTTATTTATTTGAGAGAGAGAGAATGAGAGACAGAGAGCATGAGAGAAAGGAGGGTCAGAGGGAGAAGCAGACTCCTTGCTGAGCAGGGAGCCCGATGCGGGACTCGATCCCGGGACTCCAGGATCATGACCTGAGCCGAAGGCAGTCGCTTAACCGACTGATCCACCCAGGCGCCCCATGCTTTTGCTATATTATCTTACTTCATCCTCAAAGCAATCCTGTGTCCAAGTACGCTTTTCAAACAATGCAAACATGACTGATTAAAATAAAGAAGGAACGCATGTCAAAGATCAATTCAACCTAGAAGAGAACAAACAGGAGGGTAAAGCTGATTCAAAGAGAATTAGAGGAACAGAAGTGTATGATATTGGAGAAAGAAATGATGGAATAAGATTACCAGGTTAGACACCAAGCTGGCTGATGTCCCACAGGGCAGTGAAGCAGTAACCCATTGGGGTTATCTTTTCTGGCACGCAGAAATCATTTGCATCTCCACAGGACCGAACTGTGAGAGTTGAACAGGTACCTTCCCTCAGCTCAGTGGGTTACAAGGGCAGGCGAGGGGAAGGATATTAGGCAATGTTGGGAAACCGGTGGGGACCGTTCCCACACTGCTGGCATCTAGCAGGTAGAGGCCGGGGATGCTGCTGAACATCCCACCATGCCCAGGATGGCCCCCTCCCACCAAGAAAGAATTCTCCGGCTTGCAATGTGAATAAGGCCGGGGCTGATAAACTTTGTCCTAGATCATGAAATAGTCCTTGGCCAGGCCTGTTATAAAATGCTCCAACATGACATTACAAGGACATGGCGACCTCCCTCTGCCTAATTTCTAAGTTCTGGCTGATTTTTGGTGCACCAGTCAGGTGGGCCTTGGTGGTGCCCGGGGCAGGGCCAGGCTTAGCGGGATTCAGCCTTTCAGCTTGTCCTTGGCCTCCGCATCCCTGGCCTCTCCATCCCCGGCCCTCGGAGAGCAGTGGGCCCACCCCTGCCAGCCCTCCTGTGTCAGCAGACTCTCGGCCAGGCCCCAGTACATTCCTGGGGTTCAGGTTCCTGTGCAGTTCTCTGCACAAGGCTGCAGCCTAAGCCTCTGGCATCCAGGGCACTTGTCTTTTTATAGGGTCTGGAATGTGCCTGCCAACTCCTGCGGCCAGCAGCCCACTCCACCTCACTATCTGGGGAGGCTCTGGCCTCAGATGGACCCCAGCTCTGGCCTTGCTCTTCAGAGATCCGAACCTGCCGGGCCCAGGTGATCAAGCCTGGGTCACCGTACAGGGTCTGGCAAAGTAAAATGAAAGCCTGCCTTTCGGCCTCACCTCGGAGCCTGCCCTCTCCCACTTCAGGGACTCAGCTCCCCTTCTGGGGGCTTAGCATTCCCCACCCTAATCTGCACCCCTCGCACAGAGCAGGGCTGTGGACGGGGAGGTAGTGAACAACGGAAGCCTGGAAGAAACCCTGGGCGCCCTGTCCAAGTTGTGCAGACTTTGGGGGAGTTAGGGGGGACAGAGGCCTTTCACATCAGACAAACCTGCCTCCAACCTGGACTTCTGGCAGCTTCCTAAACTCTCTGTGCCCCAGTCACCTCACAGGGGACCACGATAGTAACCTTTGCAGAACTCTTACATCGATGAGGGCCATGACGTCACGTCCCACCTGGCACACAGGGGTTGTGCGGTTTTCATTCTTTTCCTTCTCTGCCCGACCAGCCCTCCCAGACCACAAGCATGGGGCCATGGCAGACCTGGGCGGGGTTGGGGGGACAGGACCTGACAAACCCCTCCAGGTGTCCCAGGCATGCTGTTTCTCTCCCTCCTCAGCGTGGCCTCCCTCTCTCAGGCTGAGACCACTGACCCTGGAATCAAACTGTCTAGCTTCACACTATGGTTCTATCACGTAGTAGTTGTGTGATCCCAGAGAAATCACTTAACCCCTCTGGGCTTCAGTTTCCTCATCTGTAAAATGAGGGTAGGAGTACCTCCCTTATACGGTTCTGTGAGGATTAAATGTATGTATGTGGCTAGAATAAAGCCTGGTACATAAGTGGGTGCTTAATAAATCTTAGCTATCATTATGATTACCTAAGACAGGACTGGTCTCCCAACTCCTCCCAGCTTGGGCACCCCGCTTTCCCCTCATCCCCCCTGTCACCACCACCGCAAGTATGCAGACTCCTCCTAATACTCTCGGCTCCACGGTCTTGCTTGGGTAGAAAGCCCTGACATGTCTGACCCACCAGGACCTTGGAGAGTCTGGTTCTCCTGCGTGGGAAGTGAAGGGGAAGTAGGATGGCAGGAGAGACCCACTCAGATCACATCTATTTGGGTAAGAGTCCATCAGGCTAAATATAGCCACATTCCTCACTCCTGAACGGGTCATTTTCCAAACCTGGAGGCTGAGGTGGTCATGGAGATAGACGCCAGGACCCTGGTCACCCCGTGAATAGTGTGGCCACCGGACACCAGGCTGGCTTAGTAGAAAAGTCGTTGACTCAGTCACGGCAGGTGGGACAAGCCCTCTTGGCCTCGGGCAGCCTGCTTCCCTCTCTAAGCCCCATTCTCCTCATCTGGGAAGTAGGAAAAACAGTGTAACAGGGCTGAACCTTCCTCTACAATTGAGGTGCTCAGGAAATGTCATCCTTTTTCCTAGAAATCAACGTTCTCTTGATTCTGAGCCTGCATCCCTCTGGATGGGGAGAACCTCAACCTCAGTAATTCTCGGTGCTCTCTGTTAGCCTGCCTGCACTGGGCTTGGGCCAGGCTCTGTGTCTCAGGCAGTGCTAAGGGTCCCGGGTTACAGGTGCTCTGTCCACCCCAGATGAGGCCATATTGTTCTAGGCCCATGGTCCCCTCAGGTCTGCCCCCCACTGTCTCCATGCAAAGTTGAAGGGGTGGGAATCCTTGGCAAGGTGGGACCCTGCTTTCTCGGGGGGCCCTGGGGCCTCCTCCCAGACCCTGCTACATCTTTAGGGCATGATGAGGAAGCAGACCACAGACCAAATCTACCCTAGAGGCTTCTCAACCCTAGGGGGAATCTCTGTTTTCCCAGTGAGATGGCTCTGTCCCCTCAACCCTTTTCCACATGGTGGGTTCAGCCTTTAGAAGGCAAAGGCCTGGGGCCCTGGCACAAACCTCTCCTGAGGCAGGAGGCCCACCATTTCTGTCTGCTTAAGGGAGCAAGAAAGGGGACGAATACAGGAGGAAAACAATCATTAATGTTATGAAAGTATCTTATAATAGCAGCACCCAGCCAGCCTGCTTCGAACACTTGCTGGGAGGCCCGCAAGCACGAAGGGCTGGGTGCGGACGCCCATCCGGAGCCCCGCCCCACCCAGCCCGAGCCCTCTCCAAGCACCGGGTTCCCTCTCCCTTGGCCAAACCCACTTCGGCTCCTGAAGCAAATGTGCCTTAAAGAGTTAACAACAAATATGAAAGAATGCCCTCCCGCCGGGAGGATTTGTATCCTAATAGATCACAAGGGGTTGACCCTAAGGAAGGAGACCCAGGCCCAGGTGATGGAGAGGGCGTGTGGGAGCAGGCCTCCTTCCCAGGGAGCCCTTTGACTGAGCCATTCTGACTCCTCTGTCAGCCCTGCTCTAGGCTGCTATGGCTCTCTCTGAGCCCTCCAAGGGGACCGCTGGGGGCCTGGGGGCCTGGAGCCCAGTCCAGTCTTCCTGCCGGCCACAGAGTTGGGGCGGGGATGAGGAGGAAGAGGGTGCGGTAACAGCTGTCTCTGTGGTCTCAGACAGGGACGAGCCACCTCCTGCCACCTTCCCTCGGCGCCCAGTACAAGCCAGGGGGAGGAGCAGTCCCCATGGCAGGACTGGCTGATCCTTATGGCTGGAAGACAGCCTGAAAATAGAGGCGGTAGGACGGTGAGGGGAGTGCCATCTGAGCCCTGCCTTTTTCAGCCCGTCCAGGACTTCGGGAGTGTCCAGCTCTAACAGCCCCAGGAGCAGGTGCAAGGCCTGTGGGTCAGGGCCATACACCAGGCCTACCTCCGGCCAAGAGGGGCCCCCGAAAGCCCCGGTTAGAGGTCTGTCCATGGAGAAACCAGAACTCCTTGAAAGGGACATGTGGCAGTGAAGGCCCTTGAAGGAAGCTGATAACAAAGCTCATCTCACAAAGTCAGACGGGCTCACGGTCCTCCCACGAGGTCAGGAGGGTCAGGGGATCAGAGTTATCTCCCCGTTTCAGAGCCTGGGGTGTAGCGTCCCTTCTTAGGAATAGAGACCCCATGGCTAAGCCTGTATTGATTCTGCACCCAATTCCAACGCGTATATGGGGGGTTTGCCCACCAAGCAACGCTCTCACACCAGCTGGGTGTCCGACAATGTGAATGAATTCTGACACTGTCTACCTGGACAGAACACCAGATCTCACAGGTTAAGGGCTCAGTCCTACAAGATGGACACCACCACCCCCAACTTCAGAAGCCAATAGCAAGTCAAAGTTGTTATGTGTGCTTCTGATGGACAGGCTATGGATGGGAGGTTCCAATGACCCTCCCCTTGGGTTTGATTCATTCGCTAGAGTGGCTCACAGAACTCAGAGAAACATTTTACCTACTCGATCACTGACTCATTATAAAAGGATGTAACTCAGAAACAGCCAGATGGAAAAGATGTATACTGGGGCCTCAAGGTATGGAGGAAAAGGGCACGAAGCTTCCATACTTTCTGAGTGTTCCACTCTCCCTGCATCTCCACTGTTCACCAACCCAGAAACTCTCTGAACCCTGTCCTTTTGGGTTTTCATGGAGGCTTTATTACATAGGCATGATGGATTAAATCATTGCCCATTGGTGATGGATTCAACCTTTCTCCCCTTTCCCCTCCCTGGAGGTTAAGGGGGTGGGACTGAAAGTTCCAACCTTCTAATTACATGGTTGGTTCCTCTGGTGGCCAGTCCCCAACCTTAGGTGAGTTCCACAAGTCATTACCCTATTAACATAACAAAAGACACTTTTGTCACTCTCATCACTTAGAAAATTCCAAGTGTTTTAGGAACTCTGTGCCATTAACAAGGATGAAGACCAAATATGTATTTCACATTATAAATGCAATATCAGCACCTCCCTTTAAATTTTGCTGCAGGAGAGATGATGATTTTTGACTTTTTTTTTTTCATTCATTCAACAAACATTTCTTGAGCACTTGCTCCGTGCCGGGCAGCATGGAATGCTCTAGAGCAGAGATTCTCAGATGATTTGTGGGGAAAGACCAATTTGTTGCTTCCAATTTGCAGCCCACTGTGGACTGGGAGGGGGTCCTGCTCCGTGGGACCGCTTCACAGCGCGCACCCTGTGAGACTCACTGGGCCCAAACTGAGCCTGTAGTCCACCCATGTGCTGGGAAGTTGTGGTGAATTGCTATAACGATTTCCAGATGCTTGTTCTCCATGGCTGCACTTGTCTCAGAGCGGTAACAACAGTTTGTGGACAGCCCCGGTCTCCAGCCTGGATCTGGAGAAGCAATGCACTAAGGACACCGCTCATTCCTCTGATCACAAAGATTGGTGTGGCGGCTACTGTTCTAGATGCAGGTGACACAGCAGTGGAGAAAGCCAAGGCCCTGCTCTCATGGACCTTATATTCAGGCCAAGGGAAAGAGTTAAAAGAAAAAAAGAATGATATGGTGTACTATGTGGTGATCACTGCTAAAAAGGAAAACAAAGCAGGGTAAGGAGATAGACAGGGGCGAGGGGGTGAGGGGCGTCAGGTGCGTCTCAGTGATAAGGTGGCATTCAAATGGATCCAAAAGAAAGAAGACAGTGAGCCAAGCGGTTATCTGGGAAGAACATTCCAGGCAGAGGGAAGAGCAGGGGCAAAAGCCCTGAGCTCATTTCAGCTGCACATGGGGAGAGCACACACTTGTAGGGGCAGGGAATCAGAATCATCGGTGGGGGTGGGGGTCCAACCACAAGACCTCCCCCACCCACCACCACCAGAGACTCTGAGCAGCCTTCTGTACGGGGAGACCCTTGCCCCCCCTACCCAAATACCACTCCTGAGGGGGAAAGGTACATCTCTCCCGTCCACGTGGCAGAAAAACCATGGAGAATCCACGGTTGAGAATACACATGGTCTCAAGAAGGCTGCAGTTTGGTGAAAGGCGGTGAAGAACAGCATAGTATTACAGGGGAAGGTGAGGACACCCAGAACTCACTCTCCTTGTGCGGGATTAGAAAGACCTTCTTAGATGACAGGTCTTGCTTGGGTGACGGGCCGCAGGTAGGTTCTGGGCAGAGGGGCCACTGTGAGCGAAGGCACAGAAACTGGGGAGAGCTAGGGGACCTGAACGTGCTTGCACGTGACTGGTGGGGAGGCAGCAGGCGACGGGGAAGCCAGGGGGGTTGGCAGGGTTCGGGTCAGAGAGGGCCTTGCATGCCACGGGAAGGCACTGGATTTTTTCTGGTAAGCAGTATGGAGCCATTGGAGAATGCAGGCCAGCGGATGGTCAGATCTCTATAGAGAGGGGACCAGGGTGGCAGTGAGGGCAGCAGGGTGGGTAAGCGTGAGAGCGAGCAAGGCCAGGGCAGTGCAGAAGCAGGGCAGGAGGTGGATTCAGGAACCGTCGGAATAAAAAGGTCTGGACTTGGTGGGCGGTGGGACCCAGTGGAGAGTGATGGGAAGCGCGCGGAAGGACCCTGGGTTCCACTTCGGTGCCATTGACTGAGACAGGGACAAAGGAGGGAGAGCAAGTTCAGGGGCAAGAGGAGTTCAGTTTTTTTTTTTTTTTTTTTAAGATTTTATTTATTTATTTGAGACAGAGAGAATGAGAGAGAGAGCACATGAGAGGAAGGAGGGTCAGAGGGAGAAGCAGACCCCCTGCCGAGCAGGGAGCCCGATGCGGGACTCGATGCGGGACTCGATCCCGGGACTCCAGGATCATGACCTGAGCCGAAAGCAGTCGCTTAACCAACTGAGCCACCCAGGCGCCCCAAGAGGAGTTCAGTTTTAAGCATGTTGAATTCAAGGTAGGACAGAGCCAAGACCTGGTGAGCCACCCGCAGATGTGACCTCAGAAAACAGGTCTGCGGAAACCGAGAGAACAGGGCGCAAGCAGGGAACAGACTTCCACGAGGGGCCCAGGTCTCTCATCAGAATAGCTGTGATGTACTGAGCTTTTGGAACCTGCCAGGCAACTGTAGGCACTTCCTTGCTGGATGCCATTTATTCCTTAAAAGGACTCTTGCGGGGAGTGGGCTTATCTCAGTTGTACAGTGAGGAAGGCGAGATTCAGAGGTTAGGAGCTTGTCCAAAGGCGCGGAGCTGATGAGAAACCGCGAGCGGCATACCTGCGGCCTCCCACCTGCTGATGGTGGCCTCGAGGGGGCGCCGGAGGGAGCTGGGGTGGTTTAGGGAAGGTCGATAACTTTGATCTTAGGGAAAGAGAGCCGGGGCTTGCCTGCTGTCTCCAGTCCAGCATTTAATAAATATCTGTGGCATGAATGTGCCTCATCCCTCTGTGGAAGACTGAGCCCCGGCTGGCGGGGCCACGGGGCAACCCAGGGAGACATGGACAATGCTGTCCCAAAACTCAAGAAGGGGCATATCCTGGGTGAGGGCCCATGTTACGTGCACACCCGGGGGAGTTCCAGGCGCTCCGGGATCGGGCCGGGGGAGTGCTTAGGGAGAGCTGGGCCTCGGAGCTAAGGCTGTGGAAGCCCAGACCCCAGGTGTGGCCCGTGGTCGGCAAGCGTCCTCAGGGCCTGGTGGCCGCGGGACAACCACTAGCAGGTGCGGGCGGCTCTCCCGTGGACGTGGCTGGCCGCCCAACCTGTGAGCACCATGACTATTTTGGGCTCTGTTTTCCCTCCTCTCAACCCCACTTCAACTGTCTTGCCCCTGGGGTTGCAGCCACTTAAATATGTAAATGCTGACTTGACTTCAGCCCCTTCCCAGGAGTTTTCCTCACTAGTGTGCCTGATTCCCAGGAAGCCTGCCCTTCCCAGGAATGGAAGGACCCAGCCCATTCCAAGAAGACCCTCCATGGTTGCCGCCCACTCCACCTCAGCAGGGAGCTGCCCAGACTGCCCTTTGCAGCTCTTCCTGGAGTGAGGTGCCCCATGATTCCCACCTCATGTTCAATTGAGCACAATTCCTATAAACAGGCCCGTGAGGGGCGCCTGGGTGGCTCAGTCGTTGTGTCCAGTTCTTGGTTTCTGCTCAGGCCATGATCCTGGGGTCTTGGGATGGAGCCCCGCGGCAGGCTCCTCGCTCAGCGGGGGGTCTGCTTGAGGATTCTCTCCCTCTGCCCCTCCTCCTGCTCATGCTCTCTTTCTCTTTCTCTCTCTCAAATAAATAAATAAATCTTAAAGCAAACAAACAAAGAGAAACAGGCCCGTTAGTAGAATGGCATTCCAGAAAAAGAATGGAAGAGAAAGGAAGCTTTGGTATTACAAACTGGTGGGAGGAATTAGGGGTGAGGTTAAGGAAAGTAGGCTCAGTCCATTGTGCCTCAGTTTTCTATAGAGAAGGGGAAATTATGCTCTCAGGAAATTTCTCTGAATGACAAGTTGGGAGGTTTCTAGGACCATATCCATATCAATGGGCCATTTGGCGACCTCTTCCCTTGCTTCCCACACTTACCACTTGGAAGTAAAAATAAATTCTCTTCCAAATCATTAATAAGGTGGTCTGTCTCCTGATCTGGCTCCATCCAGAATGAAGGAACTATGAATTCATAGTATGAGATAGGCCTCCCTAGTGTGCTGATAGAGAGGCTCTGGTTGGGGGGAGTGCTTTCCTGGGTGTGGGTGTTGGTGACTAATGGTAAGAGCGGGCTTGGGGTGAGGCACAGCCCCCCTTGTTGGTCAGCTCCGGAGGGCCAGCCAGCTTCCCTCTACATGCCTCCCGGGGTCCTGCAGTGCCTCCGGTCCCACCAGCAGCAGGCTGGGCAGACACCCCCTCGGGAGACTGTGCTTGTTTGGGGAGACCTGGAGGGATGGGACGCAGGGCTCTTGGAAGCCCCCAAGCCAGGGTTCGGACGGCTGCAAGGAGAGCAGTTTCAGCCTGGAGTCTTGGCAGACGGGACTCTGCCTTCTCGTTTACAAATAGCTCTCCTGGGCCCCGAGGAGGGCGAAGGGTGACTGGGCCCCGGATGGGGTAACTGAGAGGATCAGAAGATCGGGCTCCAGGGGCAGAACCTGGAGGGGTAGCGAGGCCTTCCGCAGGGCGGGGCTGAGCTGAAGTCCCGCCTCTTACCTGCGGGGCCTCCTCCGCCCCCACATGCCCCGATTCCCCTCACCCTGAGTGATAGCGTGTGGCTGTCTGCAGACAGCTGGTGTGGGGCCGTAGGACACGCAGGGGAGGTTACAGAAAACTCAGTTAAAGGTCAGACCCTGGTAAGATCAGCCCGGAGAGGGCCATCTGGGGTTCTGAGAAACGCTCCCCCTCTCCGCCGCCGTGCCCACCGTCAGTCCCCAGGATGGTGCGAGAAGAAGGATGCCCAAACCGGAAACCACCTGGGGACCTTCCCTTTGAGGACTGCCCAGACCATTCATTTATTCATCCGATTCTAGGCCCAGGAAGAAGCATAATGAGAGAAATGAACAAAAATCCCCACACTTTATGGAGTTTGTTTTCAAGGGGGTGAGATAGGAAATGAACGAGATAAAAAAGTATATATATGGTATTTTTAGCTAGGAATAAGTGCTAAGAAGACAAACTAAAACAGACAAGAGGAACAGAAAATGTCAGAGGTCCCTCAAATTGTACTTGTGGGGCCAGGGAAGGCCTGGGTGAGGGATGAATCTTGAGTAAAGACCCGTAGGAAGGGAGGGAGCTGGCAACGTGGGGATGTGTGGTGGAGATGTGGGGGATGGGGGTAGAGGAATTCCAGGCAGAGGCAACAGCCAGTGCAAATGTCCTGAGGCAGGCGCATTGGAGGAAGGAGGAACGGCGTGCCTGGAGGGGAAGTCAGGGTGGCTCAAGGGTGCACTCAGGATGCACAGAAGAGTGGGGTGACTGTGTTTGCTTCCACAGGAGAAACTGGAGTATTTCTTCCTCATTGTGTTCTCGATTGAAGCCGCCATGAAGATCATTGCCTACGGCTTCCTCTTCCACCAGGATGCCTACCTGCGCAGTGGCTGGAATGTGCTAGACTTCATCATTGTCTTCCTGGGGTGAGGCCCCCGTGTGGGCGGTGGGGTTTGAGGTCAGAGGGGCTCTCTGAGGCTACTGTGCCCACCACTCCCTCCAGCATCCCAGAGGCAGGATGGAACCCCAAGCATTGTGCCAGGGGGCAGCCTCTGGAAGGGCCAGCCCCTGCAGAGATGCGGCCAGGGTTGGGGGAGAGCGCAGCATCGCCAGCTCACGCAGCCCTTCCCCAGCTAGGCACTCCGTGTTCCTTTATTCTTCTCCCATCACACACAATTGGAAATGATATACGTGGTTGCAGTGGCCAGCAGTTTCTGGACGTTTATAAATTTCTCAACCTTTATCATCCATTATTTCTTCCATGGACCTATACTAAGTACCTGTTATTTGGGTTCACAAAGATAGACATTTAGGAACCTGTATGTGTTGGCTGGGGCTGTCATAACAAAGTCCCACAGACAGGGGACTCCAACAATAGCAATTTGTTTGCTCAGCGTTCTGGAGGCTGGAGGTCCGAGATCGAGGTGTTACCAGGTTTGGTTTCTCCTGTGGCCTGGGACTGTGGGTGGCTCCCTCCTCCCTGTGAGCACGTGGGCTCTCCTCTGTGCCCACGCTCCCCCGGAGGCCTCTTTGCGTGTCCAAATCTCCTCTTCTTCCGATGACACCAGTCAGACTGGATTGGGGTCGACCCTCACGGCCTCATTTAACTTAACTCTTTCAAAAGGCCCTGTCTCCAAATACAGCCACATTCTGAGGTCCTGAGGGTTAGGGCTTCAACATATGAATTTAAGGGGCACACAATTCAGTCCATAACAGAATAACCCCCATTGTAACAGGAGCATTTATTAAGCACTGACTATGTGTTTTACATGTAACATCTCATTTAGGTTCTTCAACACTCTCAGTTTTCCCATTTAAGGAGGCTGAGGCTCAGAGAGGTCAAGCAACTGGCCCACGGTCACAGAGCTAGCCAGCGGCAGTGCCAGGATTCAAACAAAGGCCATCTTAGCTCCAGAGGCTGCTATTTAACCACGACGCTGCCCTTCGATTCAATAAACGTGATGTTGATTATTTACTCATTATGCTGTGCTGCTTTAGGCACCCTGGGGAAAACAGAATTCTGCGAATCAGCCTCCACTCTTAATGAGCTGCCTTGCTGGGAGGCCAGGACCAATGTATACAGAATAACGGAGTATCGGAAAACAGTACCACCCAGTGCGTCATTGCCACGGCAGAGTGTCCCAGGGGTTCGGTTGTCAAAGGGAGGATTCATAAAGAAGGGTTGGAGATGGACTTCAAAGGATAATGGGACTTTGAGTAAATTGAGAGGAGGAGCAGATGAGCAGGGAAGAAAATAAAAGGGCATTGTCGGGAAGTGCAGCATGAGGAACACTCATGGGGAGACCTAGCTCCGGGCTTTCTCCTCTGGGTCCCCACGGAGGGCACCGCCCACCATGGGGTACGCTCAGCTTGCAGGCTGGGGACCGTGAATGCCTGTGGCACATGGACCTCAACTCCCTTCAGCTCCCAGAGTAGACATCTCAGATGGATCCTGTACTCTTTTCCCTGAGTCTGAACTTGCCTCGGAATCTTTTCTAATAAAATTTTCCAGACAGACATCACCAAATCTGAGTTAGCTGTTGATGAGAGTTGTCACCTCTCCACTAGGCCTTTCCACAGGTCCCCTGAGCACAGATGGGACACGGGGTCCCAGAGCCACAGAACAGGGGCTTATCTGACCATGGGGCCCTCTTCTCTCCCTCTTCTCCACTCTAGGGTTTTCACCGTGATTCTGGAACAGGTTAACGTCATCCAAAGCAACACAGCCCCAATGAGCAGCAAAGGGGCTGGTCTGGACGTCAAGGCCCTGAGAGCCTTCCGCGTGCTCAGACCCCTCCGGCTGGTGTCCGGGGTGCCGAGTGGGTGCTAGTGCCCCTGCAGACGCCCTTCCTCCTCTCCCAACCCTTTCCCTTGCCGGGCTCTGGGTCCCCCTCCCACATTGCTGTCCCAAGGCTTCCCAGGATATAGAGAGAGGGAGGGCCAGGAGTCCAAGAGGGAAGAAGACTTCCCTTTCCTCCTCCCTGCTCGCCCTCTGCAGGCCTGCAGGTGGTCCTCAACTCCATCTTCAAGGCCATGCTGCCCCTGTTCCACATCGCCCTGCTTGTCCTCTTTATGGTCATCATCTACGCCATCATCGGGCTGGAGCTCTTCAAGGGCAAGATGCACAAGACCTGCTACTTCATTGGGACAGGTGAGCCCCCAAGGGACTGGGGAGGTGGGAGTGGCCCTAGGGCAACTCAAAGGGACAGCCGCCTCAGCCATGAAGAACCCCCAGAACTAGGTCCTTTCCTCCCACACCTGTTACCCTGAGGAATGGGTCTCTCTTGGTCATGGGAAACTGGAGGAAGGACAGGTCTGCCAGGGTCAGTGATCAGGGGAAGAGGGCTGAGGGCTGGGCCACAGGCTGCTTTGAAGTACTCCCACCCTAGATCAGCGTGGTATCTTTGGGCTTTCTGGGCCAGCTGTGGATTGAGATGCAGGCTCAGAACAAGCCTGAATTTCTTTTTCTTTTTTTTTTTTTTTTAAGATTTTATTTATTTATTTGAGACAGAGAGAATGAGAGACAGAGAGCACGAGAGGGAGGAGGGTCAGAGGGAGAAGCAGACTCCCTGCCGAGCAGGGAGCCCGATGCGGGACTCGATCCCGGGACTCCAGGATCATGACCTGAGCCGAAGGCAGTCGCTTAACCAACTGAGCCACCCAGGCGCCCCAAGCCTGAATTTCTATTTGTACTTTTCTAGGCAGCCATCCTTTTAGCTTTAACCTAAGAAGCCCCTCAGAGCAGGGGCCCACAGAGCGGGGTCTAAAGGGGAGCTCAAGAAAGCACCCAAGAGCCAAAGTGTCATTTGTAGGGTTATCAGAGATAACATATCTTGAGGCCCAAATGAACTTGAGCCAAGCCTTCCAAACCAGCCGTTCTCAAACTGTTTGCCCCATGACTCTTCACGCTCTTAAAAATTCTTAAGGACCCCAAAGAGCTTTTGTTGATATGGATTTTACTTATTGATATTCACTGATATTCATAAATAGGAAAACTGAGGAAAATGTCATAATATTGATTTATTAATTCATTTTAAAAGAACAGTGATTAGCCCATTACTTATGAACATAAATATCTTATTAAAAATAACTATATTTTCCCAAACCAAGAACATTTAGTGAGAAGAATGGTACTGTCTTACATTTTATCTAAATCTCTTTAATGACTTAGCTTAATAGAATCTGCTGGATTCTCACAGCTACTTCTGTGTTCAGTCTGTTGTGAAGTCACATGTCATGAAGGCTCTAGAAAACTCCACTCCGCATTCATTGAAAGATTGGGAGATGAAATAATGTCTTGGCATTCTTATAAAAATAATTCTGACCAGGGGCGCCTGGGTGGCTCAGTCGGTGAAGCATCTGCCTTCGTCTCAGGTCATGATCCCAGGGTCCTGGGATCGAGCCCCACATCTGGCTGTCTGCTCAGCAGGGAGTCTGCCTCTCCCTCTCCCTCTGCCGGCCACTCCCCCTCCTTGTGTTCTCTCTCTCTCTCTGTTAAATAAATATATAAAATCTTTTTTAAAAAATTAAAAAAAATAATTTGGACCAGGTGGGTGCCCTGAAAGGGTATGGGTCCCCCACTCCAAGATTCAGTGCTGCCAGCCCGCTGTGTCAGTCTGTCTCGGTCGGAGCCTAGCTTCTACCAGGGTCTACAGGAATTGGACACAGCACAAGAAAGAAGTGACTTCTATTAGGACAATCTCTCCCACCAAAAGCCCAGAATCTAACTCACCAGAATAACCCAGGATGGACAAGGCCACCAAGATCTGCAGTATCTCAGGAGACTCCTCACTTACCCCAGGCCCATGACAAGGGGACAGGCAACACACGGTCCAAATCCAAGTCAAGACAGTGAACTCTGATAGAGCTTTTGCTGGTTCCATTCCTAGTCCCCTCCCAGCTCAGCCTCTTCATGTTCCTGCAATAATCTATGTCCTATAATTAGCATTATCCAGACAGAGAGGAGGAGGCTTTCTATCACAGCCTTCAAACCAAATCTGGAGGTCTCCTCTGGTGTTCTCATGCATTCTTGACCAGTGCCGGCCAACAGTGCTCAAGAACCTTTCTGGGATGGGAGTTACCTGACTTGAAGGGTCAGGGACCCACTCAGAGCTCAGAACTCATCGATGTTCTCCTCTCCCATCACCAGAAGACTGAACCAATATGGTAAATATGGGTAAGGTAGGGCATTCCAGCTCTGATGAGCTAATCGAATCTCTGAACACAATAGGAGACTAAAACATCCTGAGATAAAAGGGGATCCAGGATGTCATCCAAAGAGCACCATCCAGGGACACGGAGGGGACTGCAGCCTGTTGGGAACGCCTGCTAAGAGCAGACCCCTGCCCCTAAAGCTTCATATCTCGTGCAGCTCATCTCTGTCCCGCTGGGACATCTCAATGTCAGCTCCCAGAAAGAACTCAAGTCAGAACACGGGTGGCCCCACCCCACACCTCCGCCCCAGCCACACAGGTGCCTCCTTTTTAAAAGCTCTGTGGGTAGACATGACATTCAGGTTACACCTGCTACATAGGGGGCACGAAGCCGACCCTCCGATGAGGCCCTGGGGCCCGAGATATGATCACTGCTGCCTGTAGATGCTCAAGCAGTCCTCTTCTCTAGCACCATATGCTCCCGGGGAGCACTCCTTTGTGTTTCCAGCTGAGTGTGTTCTAGACCTAGTCCTCAGTGATTGCAGACTATTCTTCTCCCATTCTTGTCCACCTGCGCCTCTTATCTGACGCTCACGCTGCCTTCTGCCTCCAGATATCGTGGCCACAGTGGAGAACGAGAAGCCCTCACCCTGCGCCAGGACGGGCTCGGGGCGCCCATGCACGATCAATGGCAGCGAGTGTCGGGGCGGCTGGCCGGGGCCCAACCACGGCATCACCCACTTCGACAATTTCGGCTTCTCCATGCTCACCGTGTACCAGTGCATCACCATGGAGGGCTGGACCGACGTCCTCTACTGGGTGGGTCTGGCCCCGCGGCTGCAGAGCCCCCTCCTTTCATCCACAGGCTCACCTGGCAGGGGAGGAGGTGGGGCCTGTTTGTCACTGACTCTAGGGTCCGTTGCTCCTTCTCACCCCTCCTTGGGAAACCTACACAGGGTGCATGGCCCCCTTCTTGTCCCCAGTGTGTGTCCCAGCATCCTCTGGGCAGTCCCCATGGTACAACCTGTCTGTGCAGGACCTAAGAGGTGGGTGAGGAATAAAAACAAGGAACCCATGGGTTCTGGTCTCAACTTCTAACTTTTTCTGAAGCCTGCCAGAGAGTGACTCATTCCTGATGACCTAGAATCTCAGATTTCCTGAATGACCTAGAATCTCAGATTTCCTGAGGGATGAAGGGCCCTCTGAGTCTCTTTTTGCCCCAGGGCAAGACTGCTTTCCGATATAAATATTATTAGATATCAGTTTCCTTGTCTATAAAATAAAAATACTACCTACATCATAGGGTAGTTACGATGGTTACTAGGCCGATTAATTGAATTACAACAGTGCCAGCAACATGCAGTGCTATATTAGTTTTCTTGTTGGAGTGTATTATTTATTTGGTCTTCTCCGGAGATAGGTTGCATTTCTTATTTAATCCTCCAACCATGGAAGCCATTGTTCCCACTTTACAGATGAGTAAACTGAGGCTCAGAGAGGTTCAGTAACTTGCCCGCAGTTATGGAACCAGTGAGCAATAGATCCAAGAATTGAACCCTCATCCATGTGGCTCCGATCCCAAAAATCTTAACCACAACGTGACACTGCCTTTTGAGGGAAGGTTATCCAACTGTCAGATGCTTGCAAACAGAAAGGATTGGTGCGAATAGTTCTTGTAAGCTCATATTATGGGAGCAAATTATTAAACATTTCAAAGGCCTGTCACATGTGTTATTTCACTTCTACTACAAGTCTGTGGGGGCAAGCGCATATCACCATCCCCATGGACAGATGGGATGATATTCAGAGATGTTAGGTGACTTGTCTAGGGTCACAGAGCTTGTTCGTGAAGAAGTTGGCCAAGCTTAGGCCAAGACTTTTTAGTGTTTCTTCTGCTTTGAAAGATCTTAGCTGTAAAGAAACCACTTGGAGAGAGAGTGTATGAGAGACTCCAGCCAGGGATGTGGATGGCTGGAGGGAGAAATGGGTCAGTCATGTCTGGGCCAAGTGGACAGTCAGCAAGGCTCCTTTTTGAGAAGTCCTTCTAACTACAGGTCCTAGGTCTTTGGAGAGGGAGGAAAGTCCCCTCACTGGGCCCAGATGGCCTCTCTCCTTCTCCCCCAGGGTCAGGTGGAGCATGAGCGCCCTGAGTCTGGAAGGGGACCTAAGCCCTCGGGTCAGTGGATGGGACTCACACCTCTCTCTGGACCAGGTCAATGATGCCATCGGGAACGAGTGGCCCTGGATCTATTTTGTCACCCTCATTCTGCTGGGATCCTTCTTCATTCTCAACCTGGTGCTGGGTGTCCTGAGCGGGTAAGGAAGCTCACAGGGAGCTGGGAGGAGAGGGAAGAAGAGGAGAGGAGAAGAGGGATAGAGGGTGGGAGGGAGAAGGGGCAGCTGGGATGGGGTGGGTGGAGAGGAGGCGAGAGAAGAAGGAAAAGAGCCAGAGGGAGAAGGAGAGTAGTGGGTAGAGAAGGAAGAGGAGCGAGAAGAGGAAGAGGAGGGCAGGGAGATGTGGATTAGAACCTCTGCTTATCCCTTCTGCCAAGAGCACGCTCCTGGGTTAGCAAGGGAGATATAGAAGATAAAGGTAAGAGCTCCTTCATTTTTAATTTTTCTTTCTTCTCCTCAAGCCTTCTCCCATCCTTTCCTCCTCTGTCCCTCTGCACCCACACTCCCTCTGAGTGAAGCCCCTAAGATCCCAGCCTCCTGCCCCTGGATGTGCCTGAGCTGATGCTTGGCATTAGGAGTCAGTGTAGCCTTCGGGTGAGGCACCTGACTCTGGAGCTAGACCGTCCAAGCTTAAATCCTTGCACTACCACTTGGTGGCTGTGTGACCTTGGCCTAATTACCTAACTTCTCTGTGCCTCAGAGTCCACATCTATCAAATGGGAATAATCTCATAGCGTTGTTGGGAGGATTAAATGAGTTAATACATATGAAGTACTTAGAACAGAGTCCAACACATAATGAGGGCTAAGTACTAACGGTCGTTATTAGAGAGGTTCTCTCCACGACGGCTCCACCCACCCACAGCGGACAGTCTAGAAGTGACAGTCCGCCGCCTCCCCCACTGCCATCAACCCCCTCCAGAAGCTCCCCTCCAGGCATTGTGTAGGCAGAATTCAGGGGGTCCTGTGAACTTGAATAAGAAAAACTTGTCTTTCTTTTTTATTAACTCTCTTTGAAGTTTAATGTTGCCTTTCTTTCTTTCTTTCTTTCTTTTTTTCTAAAGATTTTATTTATTTATTTGAGAGAGACAATGAGATAAAGAGAGCATGAGAGGGGGGAGGGTCAGAGGGAGAAGCAGACTCCCTGCTGAGTAGGGAGTCTGATGCGGGACTCGATCCCGGGACTCCAGGATCATGACCTGAGCCGAAGGCAGTCGCTTAACCAACTGAGCCACCCAGGCGCCCTAATGTTGCCTTTCATCAGGCATGGAGACAACATGCCACAGTAGTGGTTTTAGCGCTGACTGTGACTTGTCCCAGGAGAAACCACACGTCACATTACAAATGTTGCAAATAGTGCCTACACTCATTACTACTTTGAAACTATAATAGTTGTTAGATCGGCAACTAGATGTTGCTAGTTAATTAATAAAGAAACATACGTGGTACTTTATCACAATTTATATTTCAATAACTGTATTTTAATATGATCGATTCCTTTGTAATGAGATAGTTTTATTTTGTGTGTTTTACAACATTATTCTGAGGAGGGACCCATAGGTTTCATGGGACTACGCAACGACCCACAGCACGAAAAGGCAGAGGCCCTGCCGGGGCCTGCCCCCCGGGGGGCCGGTGCAGAGAGCCGAGGTGCTCATGTCCCAAGCCCATCACTATGCTCCAGCCTCCCTCTCTCCCCATCCTGCTGGGGCAGGAGGGCTGCCTCTACCAGTCTGAAGACCCCTCGCTGGCCCTCAGGTCCCTTCCTTCTAGCGCTGCTACCTGGTTTCTTCTAGACTCAGGAGATTTCCCTCCAGGCCTTAGGTCTGTAAGCACAACTACATTTCTAAAGTAGCTTCAAGGTCAGGGCAGCATGGAAAATGTGAGGATCCGTGGCTGATTCTGTGAGAGCAATGGGCTGTCGTGTCGTTAACCCCTAATATCCAAGGTAATCCCAAGACGAGGTAGGGTGAAATATCAGATGGGAGGAGCAGAAAGCAATGAGAAAGGCAGGCTGCATGGGAGGGGATGGTGAGGAGGCACGAGAGAGCCTGCCCCTCCATCACCTGGAAGGGCACCTGGACCCCAGATGACCCCCTGGACCAGAAGGCAGAAACACACCCAGCCACAGAATGTGCTCTCTCTGTCCTTAGGAAGCTCAATCCTCCTTCACCCCCTTTCTTTTTTCTCCTCCTTCCCCTGTCTCCCCTGTTCCATTTCAGGGAATTCACTAAGGAGCGGGAGAAGGCCAAGTCCAGGGGAACCTTCCAAAAGCTCCGGGAGAAGCAGCAGCTGGAGGAGGACCTCCGGGGCTACATGAGCTGGATCACGCAGGGCGAGGTCATGGACGTTGAGGACTTGAGAGAAGGTTCGGGCCCAAAGGCATGGTCAGCATGCCCTCCCCACCCCCTCGCAGTCAGGGCCCACAGGGAGCACTGCGTCAGGTAACCTCCTGTAAGCCTGGGAGGCCCATGGAGCAGGTATAACGTTGCCATCTTGCGGGTAAGAAAACTCAGGCCCTTAGAGGGTGAGTGACTTGCCTAAAGCCTTACATCTGGAAATGATAGCATCCAGGGGTGCCCGGGTTTCTTCCTGGAGTACAAAGAACCATGCCACCTGTCCATAACCAACCCCCTGTAGGTGTGGGCTCTTCCTAGGGCCGGGAGTGCACAGGGATTCAGGCCCACCTAGGGCCCATTGTCACAGGTGTCTCCAGTCAATGGTCCCTTTCCCAGTGTGCCCAGGCTAGGTGTGTCCAGCCCAGAGGGGCCCAGAAGACTGGTCCACTCTTTCTCTCTTGTTCCCAGGGAAGCTGTCTTTGGATGAAGGAGGCTCCGACACAGAGAGCCTGTATGAAATCGAGGGCTTGAACAAAATCATCCAGTTCGTGTGAGTATCCACCCTTCTCCTCAGAGTCTTCCCAGCCTCAGATCTCCTGGAGATGTGGAGTTAGAACCCATTTACTATTCCCCATTTACTGGGCTTTAGAGTCACATTCCTGTCCCTTAGTGCAACCAGAGGGCACTCAGCAGATGACCTAATTATATACTACCTCAGGAAGAAAGTGGGAGCCTGCCAGAGGGCAAGGAGAGAATTTGGCCACTACCCTCTGATCAGAGTGGCGTTGGCAGGGTAATTAGTCCTGGAAAGCTCTGCTTGGGAAGAGGGAAGGTGAGTGCTGTAAAGAGGTAGCACGGGGAGCTTTGCAGGAAGGAGGCTGCCCCCCGCCCCCCCAGGAGTCTGGCTCCAGGCTCAAGCACCTTTGTCTCAAGAGGAAGATGTGTTTGTCTGGTTGGCTGCTTCCTCTCACAAATTCATACATACTTGTGATTTTGAAAGATCAAACAATAGAGAAATACATCAAAGAAAAGATGAAGGTCCCCACTGCCCTTCAAAGGGGTAACCATGGTAACAGATGTGTATCCCTTCAAGACCTTTGCTATGCTTTTATCTCTCTTACACACACACACACATACACACCAGGTTTTTTGTTTTGCTTGGTTTTTTACGTGATAGGGTTTTTTTTTTTTTAAGATTTTATTTATTTGATAGAGACAGAGATAGTGGGAGCAGGAACATAAGCAGCAGGAGTGGGAGAGGGAGAAGCAGGCTTCCCCTCGAGGAGGGAGCCTGATGTGGGACTCGATCCCAGGACCCTGGGATCATGACCTGAGCCGAAGGCAGACGCTTAATGACTGAGCCACCCAGGTGCCCTACATGCTAGGGTTCTTTATGTTAACTACGGTCACTACAGAGCCTAGAACAGTGCCCAGCATTCGGGAGGTACTGCCAAGTATTTGATGAATAAATGAATATGATATACATAGTAGCTAGTAACTTATTTTTAACTTAAAATTGTCTATTTGGGGCAACTTTATACATACACACACGTCTTTTTTTTTAAGCCTTTTTTTTTAGAGCAGTTTTAGGTTCATGGCAAAATTGAACAGAAGGTACAGAGATTTCTCATGTCCCCCAGCCACCACACATGCACAGCCCATTAACCAACACCCCCCACCAGAAAGCCGTGGTTTACCTTGGGGCTCCCTCCTGGTGTCGTACGCTCTCTATATACATATGACAAATGTATAATGACATGAATTCATCATTCTAACATCATTCAGAGTATTTTCACTGCCCTAAAAACCCTCTGTGCTCCGCCTGCTCATCCCTCCTCCCCCCACCCAGCAACTAACAACTGATCTTGTTCTCGTTTCCATAGTTTCGCCTTTTCCAGAATGTCATATATTTGGAATCATACAGTATGTAGCCTTTTCAGACTGGCTTCTTTCACTCAGTGACTGACCTTTAAGTCTCCCCCATGAATTTTCCATGGCTGGATGGCTCACACCTTTGTTTGGTGTATCCTCGGATGTGAAGTATTCCACACTATGAATGTGCCATAAAATATTAATCGTTGCAGGTTTTGGCAACACCAACAACACCACAGGAACAGTCGTGCATAAGTATGAACATTTCCACCAGGCAGATTCCTAGAAATGGAATTGCTGGGTCAAAGCGTGTATAATTTTAAACCTTGGTCAACGCTGCCAAACTGTTCTCCAAAAAGGCTACAATGACTATGACAGTGCCCTTTCCACACACCCTCACCAACACCAGATATGATTAATCCATTACAGAATTGCTTTTATCATGAGCAACACGCCCCCCGCCCCCCCCCCCGCCGTGGGCTTTAATTAAAATGGAAGTGTGGGGGGCCCCTGCTGTTTGGCAGGCACGGTGCTAAGCAGGGCGCTTGCCTTATCTCTAACTCCCCCCCGAGGCTGGCATCGCTATCGTTCTCCTTTGCAAGAGGAAGAACTTCACCAGTAAGAGGCAAGACTTTAAATCGGTCTGGCCCTGCGGCTCCTGCCCACAGCGTCTCCCGTGTGGGACCACCGGACCAAGTCTGGCTGGAGTCCGTCTGGAGGCGCTCCCAGAAAGGCGGGTGCGCGGAGTGAGTCCGCTCTTTGCCTCCAGCCTCCCGTGTCTCCTCTCCCAGTCGCCACTGGAGGCAGTGGAACCGCATCTTTCGCTGGAAGTGCCATGACGTGATCAAGTCCAAGGTCTTCTATTGGCTGGTGATCCTGGTCATTGCCCTCAACACCCTGTCAATCGCCTCCGAGCACCACAACCAGCCTCTGTGGCTGACCCACTTGCAAGGTGAGACACAACAGAGTGAAGCCGGGAAGAGGACAGATGAGGCCAATGGCCAAAGCCAGCCAGTAGCAGCTCAGGTTTGGCAGAAGACGTCAGGCAGATATTGACATTGTTTTCTAGAAATTACAGGCTGGTAGTACTTCTTTCCTCGTGGCATTACCAGGGGATAGAGCAACGCTTTGGGAAGCCCAGGCGTCTGGGTAGAGGATCACAATTTCGGATACCGAACATAAGGATTACGAGCAATCTAGATCTCCAAGCATCCACATTCAAATTCTACTCCCAAAACAGCAATCTTTCACCAACTATTTATTGCATGCATACTATATGTAAGGCATAGAAAAAGAACTCAGACGCGGAGAGAATTAATATACTGCTTTTGCCTTCCAGGAGCGTTCTTAGCCAGAGGAGAAGATAGATGCTCACGAATAATGTCAAATCCATATAGGGACAGCAACAATAGAGGCAAATATGAGGTAGCAAGAGAAGGATTACAGGGGAGGAATGTTGGAGCTCCATGGATCTTAAAAAATAAGTAGATGAGCCCCCCAGCAGTCAAAGGGAGGGGAGGATTCCCACAGAAGGAACAGCATGTGCAAAGATGTGCAGATATAGAACAGTATGGAGAATTCAGGGAGCTGTAAGAACTTCATATGTGACTGAGAGCAGCAGGAGGGGTGTTTGCTCATAGAGGCCCTTAAATACTTGAGTAAAATGTGGGGACTTTAAGCCTCAGGCGATGGGAAGCTAATGAAAAGTTGTCAGCAGGAATAGAACACGATCAGACTGGAGTTTCTGAAAGATCAGCTTTGGTGGAAGTCAAGTCAGCCTCATCCCCAAGATAGATGTGCCTCTGCATGTGGAGCTCTGGACTGCGAAAAGGCAGAGACTAAGAGAACCGGGAGACCAGTCCCAACATGGTGGACCAACTAAGTGCGCTCCCCACTGTAGACACATAGCAATGCTGCCTAAGTCATAATAACAATATTTCAAAGAAAGGCAAGGAAGTCTCTGGATGGCAGAAATGAAGAAACCACTGAAAGCCAGAGCAGTGAGCTCATGAGTTGATTTCCAGGAACATTCTAGACCTAGAGCTAAACTCTAAAGGGTGGCGGTTGGGTTCTTAATGCGCATGCAGGGACAGGAGACTGGTCCCACAGCCTGGGTGAGGTGAGGAACAGAACTGACCCCCTGCATAGAGCCAGAGCCTAGGGCTGCCCTTATGTGAGGCAAGCAAAAATTTCACCACATTGGGCCAGGGAAAGAAGGTGGAAGTTTATCCATGCTGGAGGCTCTGGGAATAAGGAAAAATGTCTCAGGTGAAAAATTGAAACCCAATCTATGCCCTGTATAAGTATGGGGTCCAATTTGCACTGTTCCATATGGTATAGGGACCCTAAGCTAAGATAGTAACATAAAAAACTAGTCACAGGCAAGTGAAACCCCTGTGGTGCCCAGCAGAAGCAAACACAAGCCACCCCTTAGGGATGCTTCTCAACCCAAGGCATACAGAATTCCTGCAGGGAAAATGTTTCCCAAAGAAGAGCTCACAACAAAACAATCGCAAACCAAATTAGGAAGAGGGCCAGCCTGAGGAAGAATTATCAAGCACAACCAACAGGAGTTAGCAACCCCAGGAGCCTAAAGTAGTAGAACAGTACAAAAGACACTATGCTTAAAGTGATGAAAAAGATAAAAGAAGGGATATAACGAGAAAAGAAGACTGTCTTTTCCTATGGGAAGGCGCTAGGGAAAAATGCACTAGATGAGATGCATGCATGCATGCATTCATTGCCACCAATCTTCTCGAGATCCCCTTGACTTTGCCAAGCATTGCCAATGCATTGTCAATGCCCAAATGTGGACAAGATGTGAATACTGTCCACCAAAAGGAGTCAGAGATTTGAGGTTCCTGACCTATGCAGATAAATGGGTGGTAGCGCCACTTACTGAGATGGGGAAGGCAATCAATGGCTGGGTGTGTTTGGGGGTGGGGGAGGATGGGCAGTACTCAGCAACTTAGTCTTGGGCATGTTGAGTTTGAGGTACCTTTGAGATATCCCAATGGAAATGTCAAGAAGGCAGATGGAAAAACAGGTCTGGAACTCAATGGAGAGGTCTGAGTTGAAGAATTAAAATTCAGGAGTCATTGGCAGGGATGGCCATTGAAGCGACAGTCTTAGAAGATAGCACCAGACCAGCAGAGGATAGCATATGCTAAATGTACAGCTCAAGGTCAGCATCCAAAGATTAGGTAAAGAATTGCATCTGCAGAGGAAGCTTGGGAAAAGCAGGAGAAGCAGAAGAAATCCAGAGGGATATGGGGTCACAGAAGCTAAGGAAAGAGAATATTTGAAAAAGCAAAGCTGGTCAACTGTGCCCAGGGCTTCTGGGAGGTCAGGAAAAAATGAGGGTTAAAATGCCCATTGGATTTAGTGACCTGGAAGTCATTGGTAAGCCTGAGAGAGTTTGTTGGTGGTGTGATCAGGTGGACCCAGTTAGGTATGAATTAGAGAGCAAATAGGGCAGGGCAGGGTGGGCAGAAGTGAAGGGATCCAAGTAGATAACTCTCTGGAAGTTTGGCTGTGATAGGGAGGAGAGAGCTAGGGCAGCAGCTACGGGGAAAATGGGGACTTGGGCATTTAAAAATGGTGATGGGAGAATCCAGTTGAAAGAAGTTAAACACACAAGAAAGAAAAGGGATCATTGACAGTGGATTTTGTGAGGTGGGGGTTGGGGGGTGGGCAAAGCATAGGTGGACAGGTTGGCTTTGGATAGGTGGAGGACCCCCTCCTCCAGCAGGAGAGAAGGACGTGTACAGTAATGAGAGAGTGGCAGAGCTTAATTAACTTAAATGAAATTAAAAGTAATAAGACTCACTTGAGTTAAACGTGGTATGGTTTAGCGTTTGAGAAATTTACATCAGCGTTCCTTCAGTGGGCAAACATTCGCCAGGTTTTACGGATTTTGAGAGTGGAAAAGGGATGATGTTTTGGAAACATGGTGAGGGTGCTTGGGGCGGAGGGCTCGGCCAAGGCAGAGGCCTGGAGGCAGGGCGGGGAGGGAGGGAGAGAGCAGCGCTGAGGCTGGGTCGCCCACCCTGCAGACGTGGCCAACCGGGTGCTGCTGGCCCTCTTCACCATCGAGATGCTGATGAAGATATACGGGCTGGGACTGCACCAGTACTTCATGTCCATCTTCAACCGCTTCGACTGCTTCGTGGTGTGCAGCGGCATCCTGGAGATCCTGCTCGTGGAATGGGGCGCCATGAGCCCCCTGGGCATCTCCGTGCTGCGCTGCATCCGCCTCCTTAGGATCTTCAAGATCACCAAGTGAGCTCTGGGCGGCGGGCAGGCGCGGCTCCCGGGGGGACCCAAGAGGACAGCGTGCCTGGTCTGGTCCGCACGGGCTCATTCCCTGTGGTCTGGGGTCTGGGCAAGTTCACATGTGGCCTCTTGCCCAGGACTTCCCTCCCTCCTTGAAAGAAATGACTTTCCCCTGTTGACCTCATTCCTTTATTTTTTCCTCCTTACCTCTTACCATCTTGTGGCAGGGCAGGGATGCTGGGGGGCGTGGAGAGGAGAGAGGAAAGAGGATAAGAAGAGCGTGGGAGAGGGAGGAAGGAGAGGAAGATGAGAGGAAAGGAGAAGTGGGGAAGGGCGATGGAAATGAGGAGGCGGAATGAATAAGGAGGGAGGGAGCGTGGTGAGGGAGCAGAGACGTGCTCATCGGTTTCCCAGGGTTTATTGGGCACCCTCCTGAGCTGGGGACTGTGCTAGGCACAGGGGGTGCAGGGGTGCATGGGAGAGACGTGGTCCTTACTCTCATGGGGTCTGCAGTCTGGTGGTGTGACGCCCCTTCTCCCTCTGCGTCCCCTCAGGCCTGAGCCTTTGCCCTAGCCTGGCCAGACCTCAGGCAGTCCGCGGAGGGGGCGCTGGAGGGGGGCGCTGCTCCTCTCTACCTGTGACCCTCTGCCTTCAGGTACTGGACATCTCTGAGCAACCTGGTGGCGTCCCTGCTCAACTCCATCCGCTCTATCGCCTCCTTACTGCTGCTACTCTTCCTCTTCATCATCATCTTCGCCCTGCTGGGCATGCAGCTCTTCGGGGGCAGGTATGACTTTGAGGACATGGAGGTACGGCGCAGCAACTTTGACAACTTCCCGCAGGCCCTCATCAGTGTCTTCCAGGTAGGCGGTGCTGCAGGTGCTGAATCGCACTTCTGTCCTTCAGGAGTAGGGTGGGCATCACCTCCTCCAGGAAGCCTTCTCGGATCTGCTGGTTTGAGTTCAAGGTCCCTATCCAGGCTCCGTCTTCCCCTGTGCTCCTCTCCATTGCAATAGTTGCTATTTGTCTCCTCCACCCTCCAACCTAGGAGCTGCGCCCAATTTGACCTATTTGTCTCTGTCCCTGGTACCTAGCAGAGTTCTGGCCCATAGCAGGGTCACTGATGCTGACTGAATGGCGTCCAGGGGCCTGTTTCTCTCCCATGCACTACTCCTCTCTCTGAGCGTAGAGTCAGACAGTGAGCTCTCCCCCAACAAGACTGAAAAAGCCCCAGAGAAATACCAACCATTTCTCACTGTGAAGACATGGCTCAGCTAATGTTCTCTAGAAGCTACCAAAGGAGCGTGGCTGTGACTTACCTGAGGCCTCCAGAGCCACGGGCCTCCGGGAGGAGCTTCCTCAGTGTAGGGCAGAGAAATGCTCCCCTATGTTAGAGCCGGCACTCACGAGGAACATCACCTTGTTGGCACCAGTGAGAAGGGCAGTGTGTGGCCATCAGCTGGTCTTATAGATGACCTCACCCTCTCTTCCATTCACCCCATGGCTGGTCGGCCATCACGTCTGACAAGGCACTTGACATTTCACACTAGTTCTGGAGGCTGGGAGGCCGGGAGGCCTGGGTGGGCTCAGTACAGTTAAGCCTGGGCATTAGGAACAGAGACAGGGAGGTGGTGACCCCACAGTCAAACTCCTTGGCCCTGGAGAGGCAGCAGTAATATTTCTGACCATTGGAAGAGGTTCCAGGAGGAGAGCCGGGACCTTTCATCCTGGCCGTGGATGAAGAGAGGAAAGGTCTAGGGGCATTTTGGGCCATGTGGTCCCGAGAGAAGACCCTCGAGTCCCTCTGTGCCACCCCCCACTGTGTTCCTTCTCCCCCTAGGTCCTGACAGGTGAAGACTGGAACTCCATGATGTATAACGGGATCATGGCCTACGGCGGACCGTCCTACCCGGGGGTGCTAGTGTGTGTTTATTTCATCATCCTTTTCGTCTGTGGCAATTGTATCCCCTTGGGAGGAAGAGGGCACAGAAAAGAGCTGAGGGAGGGGGTGGGAGAGACGGTCTGAAAACAGGGGGTCAAGGGCACGCATATGCCAGGCAGCAGGCCCTCTGGCTGGAGGGGCGCCCCCAGACTCATGGTGCGGGGCAGGGGCTAGGACATAGCATATAGCAAGTGCAGGATAATTCCTTCCACTGGGAAAGTTCAAGGACTACAGAGGTGACTGGTTATAGGCGGAAGGATTTCATCCCAGAGAGGCTGGTGAGCCTGGAGCAGGCAGGAGGAAGGACAAGTTTTGGCTGTGGGGCCATGAAGATGGTGGGCAGCCTGGTCCAAAGGTTTGGGAGGGAGGGAGGGAGGAATGAGCAAAGAGGAGCCCGAGAATGAGGCAAGCAGATGGGAGGTGAGGTGGATGGGGCAGGAAGAGCCAGCAGTTCCCCGGGGGTTCTGATGTCTGCACATGGAATTTGGTATTATGAGTAGAGGGGGTGGGGAGGGAACCAGTGTTCCTTGAGCTCATGTGTGCCGAGCATGACGCTCACGGACAATGCCTCACTGGCTCCCCACACAGCCCCGTGTGGGAGGGGGGATCAGTCCTGGATGGGAAATGGGGGGCCCTCAAGGCTCATCATGGGCACCCCTGTGCAGCCAGGCTTCCCTGAGGATGCTCGCCCATGTCCTCGTGCCCATGCCATCCCATGTGGTAGTTCTGGCAAGAGGTTCTCTGACAAGCCCACCAAGGGAGTGGGGTTAAGTCCTGCCAACCCCTGGGCAGGGTGGGATCCTGGCCCCAGAGGTTCCCTTTCATCCACAACCCAAGACTCCTTAGCGGGATGCCCTCAGATATCCTGCTCAATGTCTTCCTGGCCATTGCTGTGGACAACCTGGCTGAGGCCGAGAGCCTGACTTCTGCCCAGAAGGCCAAGGCTGAGGAGAGAAAGCGCAGGAAGATGTCCAAGTGAGTGCTACATCCCCAGCAGGGAGGGACGTGGCGTGCTTGGTGGTGGTCTCCCAGCTCTGCACAGGCGGCTCCTTGGAGCCTGATGAGCAGGGGTTCTGCCACCATGACCCCTGCCCCAGGGGGCAGCCTTCTGCAACCAGCACATCTAGGGATGGCTGATGTCCTAAGAGGTGTCCCTGGGCGCAGAACTGGAGGTGGCCTCAGGAAATGTGACGGCAGAGCCAGGCGGGTTGGACCAGGGAACCCTAGTAGGGAGTTCTAGGAATTCAGCCGGCCCTGCCACTGAGTCACCGTGCTTCTTGCTTTCCTTCTGCTGAGCCGGGGGCATGTCAAATGTGAAGTGGTGGTTGGCTTCTCTGGTCTGTTACAATTCTCTCCCTCTGCGAGTTGGTTGTGTAACTCTCCGGAGTCTGAGACTCTCCTCTAGGAGGAGACAGGTCTCCCAGACAGTGTTTCTCAAACTCTAATTGCAAATGAATCACCTGGGGATCTTGTTAAAATACTGACTCTGATTCAGGAAGTCTGGGGTGGGGTTGATGGTCTACATTTCTAACAAGCTCCCAGGTGGCGTGGATGCTGCGGGCTGGAGAACCATACTGAGTGGCTCTAGACAAAGGCCTGCTTCCTCCAGTGTCCATGCCTGCAGGAATGGTATGCCCATTCCTGGGAGGCAGGCTGGGAAGAGAAAGAGAGAAAGACCAGCAATGGTTGAGCCCCACCTTGGACCAAACCATGCTCCCACACTGAATTCTTTATGAAAAAGGTGCAAAGCCACTTTCCACCCATTTACCCATCAATGAACACTGAGTGTGGCTGACCAGTGAGCCATATTTAGCCACAGGCCCAAGCTGGGCATCATGCCCTCTCATCACAGACTTGCCCAGGCCTGCAACCTTTCCCTTTTGGCAGCCTACACTGTTCCATCCTCCACAGAGCCCCCTGAGCCCTTGGTGCAGGATCCCCCTGAGGGTGCCATCAGACTAAGCAAATCCCCGAGAACTGTCTGGTTGGGCTTCCACTGTGGGCTTCCTCGGTTTTTTAACTCAGGGGTCTCCCAGACAAGTCAGAGGAGGAGAAATCAGTGATGGCCAAGAAGCTGGAACAGAAACCCAAGGGTGAGGGCATCCCTACCACCGCCAAGGTGAGCGTATCATGTGGGGTATTTTCAGAGGCAGGATGGGGAGGAACTCTGCAAGTCCTCTGGGTCACCCCCATGACTTAGGGTACTGGTGGGTGGGTAGGGAGGTGGAGAGGGACTATCTGCTTGGTTATCAGCCAGGTGAGGGCATCTGTCTCCACTCTACTGGAGAGAAAGTCAATGGCTACACTCCCACAAGGAATCCTTTGTACTGAGAGGCACAGATGCCCCAGTCTGGGAACCAGAATTCCTCAGAGTCCCAGCTTCCTACCCCAGTCAGGGTGTCTCCTGCCCCACTTGACACCTCCTGTTCCATTGTGAGACCCAGACAGGATGCCCACCACTTCCTGCTTGCTCCAGCCTCGCTCTGCTCAACCCTTCTGGAAGCTGAGGAAGCAGAGGTCAGAGGGTTGGGGAGATGGGCCCCAGAGAACTAAACTCGGAGTGCCATGCACAGGCTCAGACAGGCTGAGGTCTTGGCAACTCATCTGACCATTCTGGGCCTGGCTTCTCATTTGTAAAGAGGGAATGATCCTAATATTCCCTACTCCCCAGGCTGTAGGGAGGATTGAGCTACCGCCCACACTGACCCTCCAGTAAATGCTCAGTAAGCGGAAACTGCAGGTTTGCTTTCGTCATCTTCATTGTATTCCTTCCGACAGCTGAAAATCGATGAATTTGAATCTAATGTCAATGAAGAGAAGGATCCCTACCCTTCAGCTGACTTCCCAGGTGAGGATCCTGGGACTGTCAGGGGTGTATCCTGGGGCTGATTTCTCTCCAGGGGCAATCTCTTGCGTGTCCCCTACCTGGACACTTCCATGAGGGGATCACGACACAGAGACATCCCTTCTGACCTAGTCACACATGTAAGCCATCTGCCAGCCTGCCTCTCCCTACAATACACATGATCGAAAACCCCACACATTCTATTTTCATTTAATTCAGCTAGTATTTGTTGAGTGTGCATTATGTACTTCAGCGCTGAGGACTCCATTTTCAAGTTTTCCATTCTGGCCACACAGAGCAGACTACAGACGAGGACATGTCTGTCTATATGGGGTAGGAGATGGACAGGTTCCTCGCCCCCAAAGTGTCCGGCAGTGCTGGGGGCTAGACTGACACATGAATAAATAGAATCTTGACTTGCACTATGGGAAAATCAAAATGAAGGAGACAAGGGTAGGGTGGGCAGGAGGGTAATACACAGCCACAGATGAACTATGAACGTCTCCCAAATGCAAATAACCGTGGCTGCCGCAGAAAACCATTCATCTGTGCCAAGGAGAGAACACCTTGGGAAGAGCAGAACCAGGCTGGGCTCATGTGAAAGAGCCACGTGGAAGAGGCCTGAAAGCCCCAGAGCTCTGAGGTTCTCTCTTAGCTCACTCACGGGTCCTCGAAGCACAGGGTCACTGGTGCAATTTCACGGCTATTTGTGGAATTGGCTGATTAGCATCTGTTTGCCCCAGTGACTCTTAAGCTCCAGGGGGACTTTTTGTACTCCAAATGGCACCCACGTAGGCACTCAATAAATAGAATGAATGGACACATGCAAGGATTTTGCAAAGTGAATGTGTGGGGAGCATGGAGTTGATAGAGACAGGACTAATAATATTTCTTCAAATGTCTGCTAGCAATGAATATTTGGGTTTTAAAATAATTCATCTCAAGCTGTTTCATCTAAGGACCATGACCTAGCAGATGAGCGTGGCTGGTGTGCCGGGGAAAATGGCTGACCCAGGAAATGGGAGGTTAAGGAAAGGGAAAAGGGTTAGAAAGAAGGGGGAGGGTAGAGGGTCGAGGGGATGTGGGGTGGGCAGTTGGAAGAGAGTTCTCACCAAGGAGGTTGAATATGTTTATCCTGCTTCTTTCCAAAGACCATTTGAAATGGCTTAAGCTTAGGACAAAATATATGTACAATGAAATTAACAAAATGGGCATAGACAAGGGAAAAAAGAAAGCAAATATACTAACTCTAAGAATTAACAGTTTCTTCCATTAAGCATAAGATGTGTTTCAGGGTCCTTGGCACCCAGGGCAAGATGGGAAGTGTCACATTAGGACACTGGAAGGAGAAAGGGTGGTGAAGCTGAGAGCCTGTGCGGAGAGCAGAATCGAGTGGAGAGAGCAGAATATAGTGGCTCTTTCTGGGCTTCCCCAAGGGGCTCTGTCAGGGGGCCAGTAGAGGTAGGGATGAGGTGACTATGGGGTGAGGGCAACAAGAGACTGGGCAAGACCTGCACAATGAGGGGCACCCCGACTTTTGACAGTGCCCTCCAGTTTGATCACTGAATCCTCGCCTCCCCCTTCTCCCTGAGGAGCTCAGGTAGTCAGCTGTCTCATAAGGCCATAAGACCTACCAATAAACCTGGAGGGTCCATCTCTTCCTCCTCTACCCCTCCCACCCTGGTATCTGCCTCCGTACTGGCGACTGGCTGAAGCTCAAGGAATATTGATTTTTTTTTTTTTCCATGCTGGCAGTTCCTCTCTGAAATGATTATTTTTAGAATCCTAGCCCAGGAGAGGAACTCAGAGTCTATTTATTTCAACAAGCCTCCTGCCCCTAATCAATTTAACAAATTGAGAAGCTGAAGCCCAAGAAGGACAGTGACTTGCCTAGATGGCTCAGCAAGTTAGGGGCAGAGCCTGGACCACACCTCAGGTCTCAACTGAAGCAGGGTCCCCTCTCTACTTCCCAGCTGCGAGCATTTGGGATGGTGTGAGTCCAGCCCTGAGGCAGAAGATAAAACAGCAAGGCTCCTTGACTTTGCTCCTGGCCCCACTTCAGGAGGGTTCTGGGACCGACACTTTTCCCTGACAGTTCACACCTACTCCCTGAGGGGAAAGGGAGATGCCTGGGCTGGACTCTGCTGACATCCTCGTGGCCAGCATTGACCTGCTACCACCCTCACTTTCTGGTTGCTGGGGGTTCATGGCTGCATTCAGAGCACAGAAGCCTGGGGAGCAGTAAAGTATGTAAAGATGCCCCCGATTTCTCTTTCTCCCCTCCTCACAGGCGATGATGAAGAAGATGAGCCTGAGATTCCCGTGAGCCCCCGACCACGCCCCCTGGCTGAGCTGCAGCTGAAAGAGAAGGCAGTACCCATTCCAGAAGCCAGCTCCTTCTTCATCTTCAGCCCCACCAACAAGTGGGTGGCCCCATGGCTGCTGTGTCGGGTGACTGATGGGGCTCTCAAAAAGGGCTGGTTTCTGCTCTGAAAAGACCCCTTTCTCCTGATTCTCTGGGCTTACAATTACACCGTGAGAAACTGACTCCCTTAACTAAGATCTTGCGCCCTGTTTAAAATGCTAGTATCTCTGGGAGAAGTAGTGCTTGAAACCTTAGCAGTTACTTACACCTAAGCGGTGTATATTTTGTATATTTTGGTTCCTTTCTGAGGGCAAATTTAGACAGGACAAGGGAATGAGAACCAGGTGAAGCTGTAGTTCTTACTGGCTTCACAGTTTTACACCTTTAAAATATGCATAGACTATAGTCATCACAGAGTTTCATCTGTCTGCTTCATGGATAGAGATCAGCCTGCCCCATTCGTTTGGCTGAAAACCACAGGGTGGCGGAGGATGCTGGGGTGGGTGGGGGGAGGGGTTTGGTTGGGAGAGGGGACTGAGGCTGCAGGAACCGAATGAGGGGCGGGGGTCCCGCGTGTCCAGCCAGAGGACTGTTCAGATGTAGGCCATCCTTCTCCACTGACCTGGGAGGGAGGGTTCCAGTGTCTCTCTGCCAGACAGAGGCTGGAGAGGCCTGAGTGCCCGAGAGCTCACAGCTCTCCTGATCCCCTCGCCGTCCCCCCAACAGGATCCGTGTCTTGTGTCATCGTATTGTCAATGCTACCTGGTTCACCAACTTCATCTTGCTCTTCATCCTGCTCAGCAGTGCTGCACTGGCCGCTGAGGACCCCATCCGGGCCGAGTCTGTGAGGAATCAGGTGATGGTGGACCCCTGCTTTCTGCCAGCACGGCACCCCTCCCCACCCCAGGCCTCAGCCACCCGCACACTTCACTCTGGTGCTCAGAGTTCAATGTATGCTCTATGCGACCGTAGGCCATCAGAGTCTCTTAGAGTTTAAGTCCCTGGAGGGCCAAGACTGCCCAAACCACTCCTTCTGAACAGTGTTGTCACAGCATGCAGCACAGACAGGCTCTTGATGCCGAGTTTTAATGATGATGGTGATGGTGGTAATGGTGGTAGTCGTGGTGGTAGTGGTGATGGTGATGGTGATGATGGTGGTGGTGGTGATG
>NW_023270389.1:28567748-28638659 GCF_011800145.1 Mirounga leonina
GTGGTGGTGGTGGTGACGGTGTTGAAGATAATAATGATATCATTGTTCAGCCCTTCCTCTCATTGACTTCTGTCCCCCCTACGCTGTCACCAGATCCTTGGGTATTTTGACATCGCGTTCACCTCTGTCTTCACTGTGGAGATTGTCCTCAAGGTGAGTGAAGGCTGTAGGATAGCCTGGGTGAGCGGTATCTACAGGCCAGGAAACAGACCTGACGTGGCTCCAACTTACACACGCTGCCCTCACTCAGAGGCCGGGTTGCAGGGAAAAGCAAGAGGAAAGCGGAGAACATCAGGGAAGGACTCACCAGACCCAGGAGAGCAGATGGGGTTGTTGCTCGTAAGCTGGGCAAGCAGGTGAGCAGGTGGCCAGGTGGGGACATGAAGTACAACCAACCTGCAGCCTGTGCACCTCTCAGCACCTCTCAGTGAGCACAACCCATCCCTATGAAGCCTTGGGCATTTTTCTCCCAGAGGGAAGGCACAGTTAGCCTAAGAATAGACCCAGGGAGCTGTGATTTGTTCCTAGACCTTTGTGACACATGACCTCTCCAGGAGTCCCCAGAGAAGTGACCTCCACCCTGGGTGGGTTTCTGGCAGCTCTGCCCTATCATGGCCCTCCCCCTCCTTACCCATAGCATATCACTGCTCTTCCATTCTCGGGTGGACACACGGAGTTCACACCGTTACCCTCACCACCGTAGAGGGTGTGGGAGGCAGAGGGAGGGCCCATCTGTGACTGAGACCCAGTAGCCCCAGCCTTCACCTTCATGACTGAAGAGGGGAGAGGGGGGCTTTGCAGGAAGAATAGCCCAGAGCAGATGCAATATGAATTCAGAACAGTTCCTTACCTCAGGGCCCTTGAATACTAAAGGAGTTGAGCAGAGGGACGGTGGCTTCCCTGAGGTCCGAGAGGGCTTCCTGGAGGTGGTGGCATTAGAGTTAGACCTTGAGGTTGGACAGGACTTCATTAGGGAGAGATAGCAGGGCCAGTCCGAGAGGACAGAACAACAGCACATGCATTGTGAGAAGGGGTTTGGGATGTGCTCAGAGAGGAGAAAGTGGTCCCTTTGGGCTGGGACATAGCACAGAACGCACGGGAGGCCTGGCTTCAGAAGTCAGGAAGGCAAGTTGAGATGAAATCACCTTCAATGCCTGGAAAGGCTTTGAGCTCATCAGACTTCAAGGGTATAATGTGTTGGTGCAAAGGGCCTGGGAGATTATCACAGAGCACAGGAAAGAAGCTGAGAGACCAGCGAGAAAGTGGGGCAACGGGGACAGGAGGGGTCAGGGGCCTGTGAAGTTCTTCTGGTCCTTGCCGGGTTGTTCAGCCCGACTCAGCAATCCTCAGGGCAGAGGCGACTTCTGAAGAAGCCTTCTGGGGAGGAGGAATAGGCATTTCATCATGTTGTGCAGGGGAAAAAAGGGGCCGGGGCTTCCCCACTCTGTGGCCCCAGGGGACAGGAGACTGGGGCGCCCTATGGCCTCTGAGCAGAGAGATGAGCTCAGAGAGCCAAGTGTGGCATAACAGCCCGTGAGAAGTCCTGTTCCCAGAACTGGGAGCAGAGAATGGGAGAAACAGCCCTGAGGACGCAGCAAGGAGTGGAGTGAAGGACAGAGACCCCTGGCAGCTATTTGCCTCAGCGAGTGCCTTGTGAGCAGACAGGTGGCTCTTGCCTCGAGAAACCCTTCTTTGTGGGGACAGGCCTGTTCCCAAGCCACCCCCCACCCAGGATGCTGCCTCTGCCCCCAGATGACGACCTATGGCGCCTTCCTGCACAAGGGCTCCTTCTGCCGCAACTACTTCAACATCCTGGACCTGCTGGTGGTGGCCGTGTCACTCATCTCAATGGGACTCGAGTGAGCCAGGGGCAGGGGCCGGCCTGGGGAGGGGGGTCCCCTCCTTGGAGTGGAGCCCCACCCACTGCATGCTGATGGGCCCCAAGCTGCAAGGGGAGGGATTCTCAGGGCTGGGGATGGGGGTCCAGGGCCCCCAGCGGTGTCACCAACTGGACTGAAGGGACCGTGCTCAGCGGGCAGAGCAGTGTCCTGGAAAGTAGGAGGGGATGCAGCGAGGAGAAGGCAGTCCTCCAGCAACTGTGGGGAGCATAGCCCCTACCTTTGGGGGGACCCCAGTCTGATGGGAGAAACAGAGCCTGTAGCCAGCGGGGGAGGAGTCCCTTACCGTTAGCACGAGGCAGCTTTACCCTGGGGCAGAGCACACGGGCAGCCTACGGGAGAGTGGGGAACGGTGGGAGGGCTTTCAGGTGGAGAGGCAGCAGATGGGGGGGGGCTAGGCCAGGCCAGAGCTAGCTGTCCTCAGCCCCCACCCCTCGGCTGCCCTCCCCCAGGTCCAGCGCCATCTCCGTGGTGAAAATCCTGAGGGTGCTGAGGGTGCTCAGACCCCTCCGGGCCATCAACAGAGCCAAAGGCCTGAAGGTGAGAGGGCGTGTGCAAGACCCCAGGAGCAGGAAAGAGGGGCTGCAAGGGCCTGACTCTAGAAACCTCAGCCCAGCGTGTGTTCCATCCCCTTTGCCAAATGGGAGTGGGGGGAGGAGGATGAGGCTGGGCAGCCCTGTGTCCCCCGGGAACGTCTCTCTGCCTCCACCTAGCTGGGAGGTAGCAAGGGATAGCAAGGGTGGGATGGTGCCGACCCGGTCTCCCTCCGCAGCACGTGGTGCAGTGCGTGTTTGTGGCCATCCGCACCATCGGGAACATCGTCCTGGTCACCACCCTCCTGCAGTTCATGTTCGCCTGCATTGGCGTCCAGCTCTTCAAGGTGAGCCCCGCCAGCGCGAGGAAGCCTGCCTCCCTTCCCCAGCTCTGGGGCCAGCTGTCAGGCCAAGGCCAGAGCTGGTCTGTTCCTTGCCTCTAAGCAAAGGGAGCCCCAAACTGTGCAAACAGATGTCCTTGAGTGCACAGGGTTGTGAGGCTAAGCCATCTGGAGTCTGGATGCGGTTTCCTGGGTGATACCCCTCCCTGGCCCCCGTGGCTCTGCTGGCCGCCATGGCCATGGCACCTGCTGTCTTCCTGGCTCTCCGTGGCTTCTCCTTGAGGATGGAGGCCCCTCCCCTACCTGCCGGGCCCTGTGAGCACCCCTGCCGCCCCTCCCATCCTGCCAAGCTTGTCTAAACATGCTCCTCACTCCAGCCCCGTCCACTCCACTTTCTTGAGTCAGCTAGGCTTCTGCACCCCATTCTCCCGGCTGCTATGTCTGGCATCATTCCTATCTACCAGGAGCCTCTGAGGGAGGGAGGCCATCATTCTAGTCTGGGAGCTGCCTCATTCTGTTCTCACCTTCCTGGGAGGACACAGCTCTGCAGTTCCTCTCTAGGAATCAGCCCTGCAAGGATGTCCCCTCCCACCCAGCTGATTTCTGGATGCCTCCGACTCTCACACAGAAATTGGTATCTGAGTACATTTCCCAACACCCTTGACACTGTCTCTCGCGACGCGATCTTCTCCTGCCCCCCGGAGCATGATAATCACGATGATGTCACCTCAGTCAGACTTAGGCAATGGCATCCTCTTACAATCATTCACTCATTCAACAACATTTATGGAGCATTGTCTCTGGGCCAGGGCCTCTGCTAAGGCTGAGAAGGGGTCAGGGGTCATGAAGCAAACCTCACAAGCCTCTCCCTGTGGGCAGGGAGCAGGCTTTGGGGAGAGCAGTCAGGATGGGGTTCCCAGATGACCTGAAGGGAGATGGGTCCTGTGGGTTACTGTTCTGGAGCGGCGGAGGGGGCATCACCCAGGAAACCGCGTCAAGATTGAGATAGCTGAGCCTCAAAACAGTGCTTACTGTGATCTGCGTGGGACCTTCTCCTAGCTCCAGCAGAGGGCTGCCCCCTTCCCTCATCCTCCTGCCCCCTCCACTGCCAGGCCAGGGGCCCTGGGTCCTCCTGAGGGCAGAGTCTGTGTCTGACTCATCCCTGACCCGGGCACCCAGCCTGGGCCTGGCCTGTAGACAGCCCACAGGATACACTCCCTTAAGGAATGAATAAGCAACCCCTTCCTTTGGCTCCTGTGTCCCTTCCAAGCAAGAGCAGTTGTCCTGCAAACCCCAAACACCCCCTGTGTTTTAGTCTCTTATCAAAAGACCCCCAGCTACTGCCCATTCCGGTAATGGTCAGACATCAGTTCCAAGTGGCATTTTACCTCCCATTTTCCCCCGCGGACCCTTGTCGCATGCATTCCCCATCACAACAAGAGTTTGCTTTCTATATGAAATTGAGTGTTTGGTTTCAAGTCCCCTCAAACCTGCCCGGTGGCAGGTATGTCCTCTCCCTGCTTCTCCCCCAATGTCACCTGCCTCCCCTGTGCTGGCCCTTCTGCTCCGGCGACTGGAAAGGGGGTGGGAAGAGTAGGCACCTGCAGTGGGTAGGACAGCTGTGACTTCGACTAGTCCCCTGTCCTCGACCGAAGCACTTCCCTCAGGGGGCCTCTGAGGGAACCCGACCAGATTCCATGGATTGCAAACTTCATTTAGCCACATGAAGACCTAGCAATCAACTTGTTTTCTTCAAACAAACTGGGCACTGTGGGTGCCCAGCCTGTGATGTAGATAAAAAAAGAAACCGCTCTGCCTGAAATCAGTATAGGGGGGCACAGCGCTGGGGTCTGTTCAGGCCCTTGGGCAGGGGCGTGCTGGGACCCCTGTTCCACTTTGCACCATCACGGCCCAATGGGCTCCATCCCTGTAGCTCTCATTCCCACAGCAGCCCTGTGGCCACCCCATTGGCAGGAGAGGGAAGGTGGGAGGTGGGGCAACCCTTCTTTTTGGTCTGTAGTGGGGAGACCCCAAGAGGGCGTCCTAAACAGTGGGGGACAGGGTTCTGCCTGAGGGAGGATCAGGGCCAAGCTGTATCCATATTCCCTTCCCCTCAGGCCCAGCCTGGGGCTCGCCGCCAAGGCTCCTGCTAAGGAACTGGCTTCCCAGCCTTGGGAGCCTCAGGCCTGGTGGGGAAGCCCACAGGGTAGCTGAGGGAACGGATGACGGATGACGGGGAAGGAGAAAGACCATTCTGGGGCCCTGCCCCCTCTGAAAGAAAAAGGCTCCTCCTTCCACATGCCCTGCCTTCCCCTCTCCCTTCCACTAGTCACCTCCGTAGCCCGTGGAATGATGTTTCCATGACCATGTGTGTCCCTCCCTCCCTCCCTCCTTCTTGGGACACAGGGGAAGTTCTTCAGCTGCAATGACTTATCCAAGATGACGGAGAAGGAGTGCAGGTGGGCTGAGCGCTGCTGGCTGAGGGCACATGGTGGGACGGCCACTGGATGGGGGACCTTGTGTGAGGGGGACCTGGGGAACCTGAGCCCCTAGGCCCAGCAGGGGTGTCCTAAAGTGTCATTCCTTGGGTAACTGCAGTGAGGGAGTGCCCAGCAGTGTCTCCTCTGGTCCCCGATCTTGGCCTTCATTTCTCCTGCGTGCTCACTGCCCAGGCCCAGAGGATGTGGGAGGGGAGGAGGCGGCCCAGCCTTGCACAGTGGAGTGACTGAGCCTCCCTACCTCAGGGGCTATTACTACGTGTACAAGGATGGGGACCCCACGCAGATGGAGCTGCGTCCGCGCCAGTGGATACACAGCGATTTCCACTTTGACAATGTGCTTTCGGCCATGATGTCACTCTTCACGGTGTCCACCTTTGAGGGATGGCCTCAGTGAGTGAGGGCTGGGGCCTGGGTCCCACACGGGCATGGTGCGGGCAATGCCAGGGAGCCATCTTGCCCTTCTGCAGCCCTCGCTGCGCTGTGATGCCAGGCCTGTGGTAAGCGCTCAACAGACCCACCAGCTTGGAGGGTTTGGAAGACTAGTATGTTGACTGGCCACCCCAAAGACATCCTGGCCTGGCGGTGCTGACAAAATGTCCCTCGTCCCCCAACAGGTGTAGGCCTCTCTGCCTGCATGGGGAGCCCTACTCGTTGATTAGGGTAGATGGGGCATCCCACTGAAAAGCGGTCCCTTTCCAGGACCTGTTCCAGCATTTTCTGGCATGGTCCTAATTTCCCTCCTTTCGCTTGATGGTTCAGAAAGCTCCCTTGGTTCCCCATGGCCAGTGGGGTAAAACCCAACCTTCCTGGACTGACACTCTGCCTCATCACCCCAGTCCAGCCCAGACTTTTCTCTGCCCATCCCAAGGCTACTTTACCAGGCCATAGACTCATACAAGGAGGACATGGGTCCTGTCTACAACAACCGGGTGGAGATGGCCATCTTCTTCATCATCTACATCATCCTCATTGCCTTCTTCATGATGAACATCTTTGTGGGCTTCGTCATCGTCACCTTCCAGGAGCAGGGGGAGACTGAGTACAAGAACTGTGAGCTGAACAAGAACCAGGTGCCTGGGCTGAGGTGGAGAGCGGAGCTCCAGCAGACCTTCTGCCAGCCTGAGCCCTAGGCTCTGGACTGTGAGAGTCCTGGGGCCAAGGATGACCCCAGAACTTCCATTTCATGCCCAGACCCAGCCTCCACACACTCTACCCCATCTCTGACCCATCCCCAACATGAAGCAACACAAGTTGGTGGTGTGGGAGTCCGCTCATGAAACCCTCATCATGCCCCGAGGAGGCCCTTCAGAGCCCTGAGTGGGGCTAGGGCCATGTTTGAAATAGGCTGGGGGGAACACAGGGGGAGCCCACGGGCCCACTGGGACTCTTCCCCTAAACAGGCCAGCAGAGCCCATCGGCCACGAGCTCCTGGCCACAGCTGCTCCTGGCTGACCAGAATGCAGGGGGCCCTCCAGCCCATGCATGTGAGTGTGAGAGCGAGGGAGGGGCTCTCCGTGCTGACCCGCCCTCTGGTGTTGTGTCTCAGCGGCAATGTGTGCAGTACGCCCTGAAGGCCCGCCCGCTGAGGTGCTACATCCCCAAAAACCCATACCAGTACCAGGTATGGTATGTCGTCACCTCCTCCTACTTCGAATACCTGATGTTTGCCCTCATCATGCTCAACACCATCTGCCTGGGCATGCAGGTAAGGGCCCCCGGCCCCCGGCCGACAAGGGTCTGATGGACCGGCACCGGGACAGGGCAGGTGGGTAGGGCAGGGTTCCTCTCTCTTGCCCCCCCACCGCCCCCCAAGATACTTTTCCTGGCACCTGCTAGGTGCCGTGGGGGACAGAGAAGCGCCCTGGGCCCAGGCCTTGTTGCCAGGCACCCACCGGTTTATTAAGAAGGAATGCACACACACAAATAGCTACCCAGTTCTGTAAACAGGAGATGGCTAAGCAGAAGGACAAGGCAGCGTAGGAAGTAGAGAGTGCCTTCTCGGTTTATGTTCTGCTATTGCAAATGTGGACGATGGAGTTGGTTGGCATTTTGGCTCCGGTCTCGAGAAAAATGGATTTAATATTCACAGAACAGGTGTCTCTGAGGAGTTGAGCGTACTTTATAGACAGTATCATAATCAGCAGCATTGTTAGCAAAGCTTAATTAAGCATCGGATCCCGCCAGGCCTGTATAAATAGAATTGCGCAGCTAGGCTCCCTGAGACACACCCGGCCGCGGGACTCCGCATTGCCCTGTGATGAGGACATGGAAAAGGAATCACGGAGCCAGCAGGCCCAGGTCCTACAGAGGATCGTGAGCAGTGGCTCAAGTTTGGGTCTGAACTGGGCACAGACTTAGGCAGTCCTGCCAAGACAGGGTAGGGTGGGGGCAGCCACCAGATCCTTCTGAACTACCTGGGAAGGTTTTGTGGGAAAAGTGGGATTTTGTCAACTTTCCAAAAAGAGTAAGAGGTTCCTGGCAACTGTTATAAGGAAATAGATTGAAGGAGGATCACAGTGGTGGGGCACGGGGGCTGAGGTCCTTGCTTCGACTGCCTCGCCGTCACGGGGCAGGGGGTGGGGGGCAGTGTGCAGATAGTCAGCCTGGTGAGCTCAGCGGCCCACCAGTATACCAGCAGTTGCTGATAATACCAGCTCTAGAACCAATGATCTTCTCTCCTGGTCCTGTGCTCGGATGACTAGATGGAACCTGTCCCAGAGCCCTGCTGGGGGCCTCTCCTCCTGGCCGTCCCGTAACAGATCTGGAAGTGAGCTCTGGCCTTGTAGCCCACGTGTGGACCAGCCTGCTCAGCAGGACTCTCGCCTCCTCCTTGCACCATCTCTTCGGGGGAGAGGGGGATCCATCAGACTTGGTGGAGTTCAGGGAATGGCTAAAGCAGGCACCTAGCATTCTGAGATTTAAAAGAAATTGGGCAGGAAGCCCAAGGAAGAGGATCAGGGGTGGCCTGGGAAGAGCATGGAGCTCTGGGATACAGCCCGCAGAGCGGGGAAGCCGGGTCCTTGCAGCCCCGTCTCCTGTGCCTCTCCACAGCATTACAACCAGTCAGAGGAGATGAACCACATCTCGGACATCCTCAATGTGGCCTTCACCATCATCTTCACCCTGGAGATGGTCCTCAAGCTCATGGCGTTCAAGGCCAGGGTGAGCCCTGGGATACAGGACAAGATGAGCAGGTGGAGCCTGGGGGGATGGGGGTCTTCTCATGGAGCACCCCGGCCCCAGTCTTGTTCTACTGAAGGGCTCCTTCATCCAGCACTTATGCTCCCACTCTGCTTACTCCTTGGCCCATTTCCACCTCCAAACATAGGGCACGCAAGATATTCAGGCTGCCAGAACTGGTGATGATAACAGGTGTTGGCTGCCTCTTTCCTGTGCCCTCTGTTGAGCGTGTCTTATGTGCCCTACCTCCCCTTCAGCTTCTGAAGAAGAGGCCCAGGGCTGGGGGAGTATTTTGCTGTGTCTTTGGTTCCCCAGTCCACTCCCACTGCACCCAGCCCACCTGGCCAGCCGCTGGCAGGTCCACACCATCGAGCCCCAGACAGGGCTTCGAGCTGGGGAGGATAAAAAAGAGCTCCCCATCCGGACCAGGACCCCGAATCCTGAGTTGTCAACATTTTCTCCCTCCCCTCCAACCGCATCATGCTCTGGAGGGAGAGAAATACAGAGCCCAAGGGAGAGGAGGTAGCAGGGTGTGGGGGCATGAGGGAGCCCTGGTAGAAAGTAGAGCCACGTGCACCCCACCTTGCCCCGGCTTGGCCATTCTGCGTTACCTCGGCTGGGGGCCACCACCACCTGCTGGCCACCCAAACTCCTTCCCCCCTAAAGCTCACCCCCCTGATTCTCCCATCACTGTCCTTCCAGGGCTATTTTGGAGACCCCTGGAATGTGTTTGACTTCTTGATTGTCATCGGCAGCATCATCGACGTCATCCTCAGTGAAATCGATGTGAGTATCAGGCAAACAGAGCCATCACTGGGGTGGGGTGCAGGCACTTGTTCGGTCCCCAAAAATGTGTGGGGTACCCACTGTGTGTGCAGCATGGCACCCTGGGGACTTACAAAGATGGAAATGCCAGGAGCCACAAGCCTACAGAACGGACAGATAACTCAGATTCCAGGCGGACATAACCCATGTGCCAGGCTGCCCAAGGCAAGAGCTCTTGTGGAAGGGAAAGGTCGTCTCTGGATGGAGTGGTCAGGGAAGGCTTCATGGAGGTGGCACAAACTGAAGTGGGTCCTGAAGGAAGGGGCGCTGGTGATTGGAGGTGGAGGGAAGAGCAAGCACCACACGCAGGCTGCTGTAGGAGGGGCACGGAGTAGGAGATGAATGATTGAAGATTCAGGGCACTGAGAGGTCCTGTTTAGCAGAAGCACATGAGCATGCGGAGGAAGGGAGAGGGGGTACGACTAGAGAGGGAAGAGGTGGCAAGGGGGCCTTGAATTTTATGTAGCGGGCAATGGGAAGTCACAGGAGGTGTTTGAACCGAGCAGTAGAAGGATTAAAGCTATTCTTCTAAAAAATTAATCTAGAGGCAAGGGGCAAGAGGTAAGAATGATTAAAATGAGAGCACCCAGTTAGGGAGTAGGTCATTTATTTACTTATTACATAATATTTGTCGAGTACCTCCTACCCATGCTAGAGATACAGCAATGAACAAGAACATGGGGCAAGCAGACAATAAAAAAATCTCTAACATGGTGGGTAGGCCCAGTGTGTATTCCAAAGAAAAATAAAGCAGGATAAAAGCTTAGAAGGGAAGGGAGTGAAGCGTTGGTGTCAGGAAGATATTTGAGTGACGATGTGAATAAAGCAAAGGAGTGAGCCATGTAGGTGTTGGGATAGTTGGGACAGAAAAACGAGTGAGTGCAAACGAGTGAGTTTGAGGGATTGCAGGAAACCCTCGTGGCTGGCGTGGAGAATGCTGGACATGAGTTCAGACACAGAAGGCCAGGGGCCAGATGGCTTAGTCCCTTGAAGGCCATGGTTACGATCTTGCATTTTATTCTGAGAGAGATGAGAGCCGTTTGGAGGGCTTAACCCTTGTCTGACTTTAGTTCTAAAAGGATCCCCCTGGCTGCTGTGTTGAGAGCAAGCTGTTGGGGACACGGGGCTGGCCCAGGGAGGGCAGTCAGGAGGGTGTTGTGATTGTCCATGAGAGGTGATGGTGACTTGGCAGCTAGCTGTGAATGTAGCAAGAATTGTGGCAATCTGTTTGGGAGGTTGCGCTGACAGAATTTTCACATGGCCTTGATTTAGAGTGAGAGCGAAAAAACAAACTGAAGGTGACTGCAAGGATTTTTGTCCAAGGAATTGAGCTTCTGTTTACTGAGATATGGAAACTGCTAGAAAAGCAGGTGTGGGGCAGAAACCAAGATTTCTATTTTAGACATGGTTATTTAGGATGCTTACGAGGCATCTGGATGGAGACACCAAGTAGGCTGGGATTTATGAGTTGAGCTTATAGGTTAGGGCAGGTTGGGGGTGTCTAAATTTGAAGATGGTATTTTAAAGTCGTGGGGGAGGGACGACATCTGCTGAGAAGGGAGAAGGTATCTAGAGAGAAAGGGTCCGAAGTCTGAGCCCTGGAATGCTCCCATGTTTAGTGATTGGAGAGACGAGGAGGAACCAGCGAACGGACTGAGGAAGCATTGGCCGCTGCTGAGGCAGGCGAACCCAAAGAGAGTGGTGTCCTGAGATAAAGGAGAACAGAAGAGTCGAGGAAGATGAGAGCCGAGCATTGATTTGATTTTGGCAATGGGAAGATCAAGGGGGACCTTGGCAAGAGCAGTTTCATTGGAATTATGGGGAAGAATGCCTGGTTGCAGTGGACCAGGGAGGGAGAGCAAAGAATGCAAAGAGGGGCAATTCCTTTAGGGTGTTTCTCTCTACAGAGAGAAATAGGATAGAGGCTGGGGGAGAATGTGGAGCCAAGGAGGGTTTCCTTGAAAATGGGAGAAATAGGGGCGCCTGGGTGGCTCAGTCGATAAGCGTCTGCCTTTGGCTCAGGTCATGAGCTCAGGGTCCTGGGATCGGGCCCCACATCAGGCTCCCTGCTCGACGGGAGGCCTGCTTCTCCCTCTCACACTCCCTCTTGCTTGTGTTCCCTCTCTTGCTATCACCCTCTCTGTCAAAAAAATAAATAAAATCTTCTAAAAAAAAAGAAAAGAAAAGAAAATGGGAGAAATGACAGCATATCCTCAGGCTCTGCAAATATCTGGTTGTGAGGACGTAACTATAGGAGCAAAGCCTTTGAATAAATGAAAGTGTTTAAGACCCAGTGTCCCAGGGGAGAAGCTGGATTTAAGAAAGCCACAGTTCATCCATGGTAGCAAGAGGGGATGCAAAACAAATGGGCATGAAGCGATGAGAGTTGGGGCTCAGATGGCAGGCGAGGAACAGAAAATTTCAGAGGCAAGAGGATTTGGTGACCTGGAGCCACAGGAAGGAAGGAGTCAGGGTGACTCAGTACCTCCCAAAAAGAAAGACTTGGAGGGAGCACTCACCATGATTCTGTTCCAGTGCTGTGGGTTTGGGTGCTGGATACACAAGTGGAAATGGGTAGCGAGTGGTTGGAAATGCAGGAGAGGGGCTGAGTGTCGCTCTGCATCCATCAGGGGAGCAGCTCCAACCACAGGGGCTGGTGTCTGATGCACAGAAGTGATGGTCGAAGCCTTGGGTGGGACCAGCCAGCTGCGGAGTTGAGATTCCCGCAGAGTTCAAGCCAGCAAAGCCACTTGGTCTTCGATGACGAAGCCATCCATTGAGCAGGGTAGACTGTGGCGTCAAAGCCAATGATAAGGATGGAGCAGTCAGTGACCAGAAAGTGAGAAAAAATGGCCAAGCGCACAGGAAACAGCTTTTGCAAGGAGTTCAGTAGAGATAGTTGCTGCAAAGTGGCGGGGTGTTGATTAATTCAGGGAAAGGGAGACTACAGGCGGAGCCCGTGCAGAGGAGAAATCCACAATGTGAGAACAGATTGTTGAGGAAGGGATTATTTTCAGGGGTGACAGCAAAGGACACAAGTCAGACCACTGGAAGAGGAAGTGCGTGAGCAGAGGTCATAAGAAGTGTGAAGGGTGCAAGGGAGCAGGGGGGTGGGGAGGAGGGAAGAGGGTATTCACCCTGGGCAGCCACGGGAGTGTCCAAGGCAGCAGGCAGAATCTTCCACTGGAAGGGAGGACAGGACAGTGGGCATGAGGGTGGGAACTGACTCTTGAGGACTAGCCGATGTGATGAATCCATCTGCAGGAAGAATGATGGGGCTGGGGTGGGCCTAGTGAGCTCAGTTTCACCCTGGAGTCATGCTCGGTGGCCCTGGAGCTTGGGGAAAGGGACCAGACACCAGGTGTGGTCTTGAGGGCGGCACGTTGCATGGAGCATCTTAGTGCAAGCAAGGGCGTTGTCGAAATGGCAGGACAAGGGTCCAGGCTGAGCGGGGAGGCATATGGCCCCAGGAGCTGGACCAAGAGAAGTGGGGTGGAGGGGATGAGGCCCCCGGGGGTGGGGTGAGAAACAGCGCTGGGGCAGGCAGGAGGTTTCAGCCAGAGAGGTCTGTGTTTGAGATCTTCGAAGCCGGACTCTCCAGGCTGGCCTCCCTGCAGATTTGAAGCTCGGGTGGGGGGCGGGGTCACTGCAGGGTGAAAGAGGGGAGCAGGGGGGCAGGGAAGAAGAGATCCAAGAATCAGAGGCTGAAATCAAAAGATGGCTGCCCTCTGGGCAGAGTGCCTGATGAGCTGTATCCCGGGAAGGGCGTGGAGAAGAGCACTCAGCCTTCTGAGGCTCCCTAACCATGGCCATGGTGGGCTTCTGTTCAGGGGTGGCTGGGGACTAGCCCCAAAGCCAGAGCCTCCCCCATGTAGAGGGCTTCCTTCTGAACTTCCTGCTGGCCCGATGATAAGCACTTCAGACTCTGCCAGCCCAGGGGTGAACCCTATGGTGGGTAGGGAGGTGAAGAGGATTGGCATTAGAGGCACCTGAGAGGGGTCAGGGTGGGGGGTGGACAGCTCAGGAAAAGTCTGGAGCCCGTGAGGAAGAAGCCCTCGGCCTGCGATTCCTTTAGGCTCAGCCCTGGCAGCAGTAGCACCTTCTGGGGACTTGGCTGCCTCGCAGACCGTCTGGGGGAGGGCTTGGCCTGGGAATCCTGTTCAGCCCCATGTACAGAGAGACAGTGACAGAACTCTGTCTGCTCAGATCCCGAGAGGGTGGGGCAGGTGAAGGGCAGGGTGGGTCCTGGGCAAAACCAGTGTGCACATGTGTGTGCGTGGGTGTGTGGATGTTGTATATTTCCATCTATGTTCAGTTTCCACTGGGGAGGGAATAGCATCCCAAAGGCCCCAGGGTTTGAAAGCAAAGTTAGGAGAACTCTAAAGAGCCAAAATAAACAGCCCAAATTAAAGGTAATTACTTCTTGAGGTTTGGGGTCCGTGTAGAGGAAACCTGGATAGATCAAAACAATTCTTTGGGGATGGAGGACCCAGAGGGTGTCGGTCATTATTTGATTTTTAGGAGCGGAGATACCAGTAATGTTTCCTTGAAGTCATGTTAAGGCTTTAAATTTAGATCTTGATTTCTATTCCTGACATACAAACCAGGGAGCAGACTAGGGCAACACTGTCTGTTAGAACTTTCGGCAATGATAGAAATCTTCTGCTCCATCCAGTACGGTAGCCGCTGGGCACTCGTGTCTTTTGGTCACTTGAAATGTGGCGAGTGCAAATTAACAAATGAATTCCTCGTTTGATTTAATTTTCACTGTAACTCAGAGAGCCACATGTGACTGGAAGCTACCATACGGGCAGCGCAGGTCTAGAACACTGGTGGTCATCCTTGGCTGCATATTAAAATGCCCTGGGATGCATTGAAACGTCTGAAGCCAGGCCCATTCCCTAGAAGCTGACTAAATTGGCTTGGGTGGAGAACCCAGCAAAGGCATCTATTGAGGTTCTCTGTGGGATTCCAATATGCCGGCAGGCTTGAGAACCAGTGGCCCCGGGGGAAAGAGAATGTTGCTTGGTGGGGAAACCGGTGTACTGGGAACCGGTTCACCCACAAATAATGGCAAGATAAAACAATGACTTCCCCTGTCCCGTGACTCCAGGACAAGGGTTTCTCCTGAAAGGTGGCCTAAGAGAGAAGCTGAGTAAATAGGAAAAACTGCTGCTCGCACACGTGCAGCTCCTGTTCTTAAGAACCTGGCCACTGGGATGCAAACCTTGGTCGTGCTCGCAGGCCAGGGGCAGAGAGACGCCTACAGCGGGCGGCTCAGACTCCCGCGGAGGGCCTTTGCCCCTGCAGGATGGGACTTCCATAAGGGCCTGGGCGGCCCTTCCACAAGGGAGCTAGCAGCCTCCTTGGACCCAGGGAGATACAGGGGTGTGAGCCCACTCAGAGTGATGGGCCGGCACCATAATGCGTCCCCTCAGGGATGTGTCCCCAGCATCTCATAACCCAGACACACAGGAAGAACCTGGGCCCCTTGTCAGCTGTAGGCACGTCCCAGAGACAGGACGGGACCTGTCCCCGTCTGTACTTCCCTCCCCTTCTTGCTCCCTTGTCCCCAGCCTGTTGCCTCACTGTCCCCACAGCTTGGTCCTCACACCCACCCACCCCTGCCCCTGATTGGCAGCCACCTGGGGTCTTCATCCCCTGCCGCTCTTTTTCTCTCTTTAACTCTTCTGTGTGTCCTTTCTGATGCCTCTCCTCACCTGCCCCCTCCCCCGTGTCCCTCCTCCTCTCTCTCCTCCCCTGCCCCTCCCCTGGTCTCTTCTCTCCACAGACTTTCCTGGCCTCCAGCGGAGGACTGTATTGCCTGGGTGGAGGCTGCGGGAACGTTGTAATTCCGGGCTGCATGAGTCTGCCCCGCACGCCCGCCAGCTCTCCGCCCTGCAGCTTGCATGCTCAGGCCTGGCCATGGCTTTGCATGGGGTGGATCCGGCCCGAGGGCTTCCTTCCCTAGAGCAGGCACCCTGGAGGGTTCGGGTGAGGGTGGGGGCGGGGGCCCTGCGGCAGAACGTGCATGGATGCAGTGGCTTTCTCAGAGCCCTGGGAGACGGGGTGAGGGGTCACTCTGGCACCCTCCGTCCAGATGGGAGCATCCAGAGAGGACTGTGACTGCTAGCTGGTGCAGGACCTTAGTGACAGTTCGCTGGCGCAAGGTCTCTGGGGACACAGGAAGCCTGGCAGGGCTCTCCCCTCCCAGAGTTATCCCGGTGTCTGAGGCTAGGCTTGCCTGGCTTAGGACAGCCATGTGCTGGGTGGGGTGGTGGAGTGGCTGTGTTGAATTGACGGGGACAGAGCACCCACACTCTAGGGAAACTGCACTGAAAGTGTCCTCCGCTCAGTGGCAACTTGAGGACGAGGTGAGATGAGGTAGGAGGCCCCAGAAGGACAGGCATTGGGCCTGGCTGCAGCCTCACTGGGCCCAGGGCCCAGTTCCTGCTGCCTGTCCTGAGAACGGGCTTAGCGTTCTGCTTGGCCCACATCCCTCCTTTTTGCCCAATAAGCCCAGAGCCCTGAGCCTGAGGAGGATCGGGCACTTAGTGCCCAGCAGGGGTCATGAGGTGGGGCTGGAGCTTCTCTCTGCCATGGGCATCTCCCCGGCACACACACATTGTCCCTCCCACCCCGCCTGCTCCCTACCCCTCTGAGGTGCCACCTCCAGACTGACCTCTGGGGCTGCTGGCCCGCAGGATCCAGACGAGAGTGCCCGCATCTCCAGCGCCTTCTTTCGCCTGTTCCGGGTCATGAGGCTGATCAAGCTGCTGAGCCGGGCGGAGGGAGTGCGCACTCTACTGTGGACCTTCATCAAGTCCTTCCAGGTGTGCCTGCCCAGCCCTCCTGACCAGGGTCCAGGCCAGGTCGGCACGGAGGACCCAGAGAGGCTGTCGGGGACGTCCGGTTAGCCCAGGGTAGAGCCCCGGGGTGGCCACGGGGTGCACAGTGAGCTCAGGGAGGGGACCGGCTGCCAAGCAGGTGTGCCGAGCCCTGCGCACTGACCCTCCCTCCTCACCGCCAGGCCCTGCCCTATGTGGCTCTGCTCATCGTCATGCTCTTCTTCATCTACGCGGTCATCGGCATGCAGGTGAGAGACAGGGGGGCCCAGGTCAAAGGAGGGATCTCGGCCACGTGACAGGGGGCTTCTGGGGGCCCTCAAGAGAGTCCTAATCATCGTGGAGGCTGGACCCTCCACCCTCCCTGCCTCTTCCCTCCTGGCCACCAAGGTGTCAGACACAGGACTGAGGAAGGACGCTGGGCACCTTATCCCCAGCGGCCGCAGGACTGGTGGGCTGGGAGCCACCCAGGAGGAGCCTTGGCATGCGGGTGGACAGCAGGGGCCACATGACAAGGGCCTCAGGTGGCCTCAGTCTACCCTCTGGCGAGCCGTCTCCCCCCGTTCCCCACATGGAGTCCCTAAGTTGGCTTGAGCTGGGAAAAGCCGTCTGCCCTCCTGCTTCCCCTTGGCTTGATGGGAAGAACTTCACCCAACCTTGAAAATAATCCGATTAATTTGACTCCCGGTCTGCTGTGGCCTGCGGTGAAGGGGACTTGGAGGAGGTAGGGGTGAAAGAGGGGAGGAGGTGAGGTGGGAGAGGATAGTGGGGCCTGGACTGAGGGGAGGCTGTGATCTAGGTCCCAAGGTGGGAGCCTTTTGTGATTTGCAGATGTTTGGTAAGATCGCCATGGTGGACGGGACCCAAGTAAACCGCAACAACAACTTCCAGACCTTTCCACAAGCTGTGCTACTGCTTTTCAGGTGCGAGGCTCCTGCTGCCCCCTCCCCCTCCCCACCCCCTGCCCTTGGCCTTCGCTTTGCTCTACTCTGCCCCAGAGGCAGGGCCCCGGCCTCCTGGCCCCGGGGCCCGTGTGGCTACAGAGCGCCCTGCGCCCGGACCCGCTGAGGCTCTGCCGTCCCCGTCTTGAAATGGTTAATCGCTTCTAGAAGTCAGCTGAGCTCCCCACTGCACAACCAATGCCATTTTTTAAACCCGTTTTGGACAAGTGGCCCCACATCTTCATTTTGCACTGGGCCCCAGAGATGACGTAGCTGGTCCTGAGTGGAGTATGGCCTGGCCCCCCCGGCTGTCATCCCGCCGAAGCAGGAGACGGGGCAAAGGTCCCTTCACAGGAGCGGTGGGGCCTCCGTGGCCTGTGACCTTGCCCCACCAGTAGGATCCTGTCTCTTCCAGGTGTGCGACAGGAGAGGCATGGCAGGAGATTCTGCTGGCCTGCAGCTACGGCAAGTTGTGTGACCCTGAGTCGGATTATGCCCCGGGTGAGGAGTCCACGTGCGGCACCAACTTCGCCTACTACTACTTCATCAGCTTCTACATGCTCTGTGCTTTCCTGGTGAGGCGCCAGGAGAGGGGCCTGCCCCGCCAGTCAGCTTCTGTCCCTCAGGGGTGGGCCTTGGGGACCCAGGACCCAGGAGACTCTGGTTAGACGGCCCCTTGTTCCGCATATCCTGGGCGTGACTTGATTTTCTGAGAGCTTTATCATGCTCCGGAGGGGTTGCTAAAAAGTTTTACCTTTTTTGATTCGCAATTAGTAATCAGAAGAATCTAATGGGGCTCTGTCCTAAATAGATAGGGGCTCCCAATAAAGCCACTTGCCCCTTCCTATTCCTCCAAAGAGAAAGTTGCCCCACCGTGTGGGGGATGAGGCTCTGGAAACAGGGTCCCAGAGGAGGTCCCTAATGGGGTTAGAAGCAGAGCGCAGATTGTTCCCAGACCCCGGGGTTGCTGTCTGTTACATGTGGAAGGCAAAGATCCAGCGGTGTCCATGGGACTGTCGCTCCTTCACTCTTTCTTCTTTCCTATATTCGGTCAAAACTGTTGTGTGAGCATCTGTGTGCCCCTGGGCTCAGTGCAAAGGGCAGAAACATGCCAACACCCAGTCTGGCCCTGAAGGAGCTCACTGGGTCCCTGGGGAATCCATGTGTAAGCAAATCTTGCCGTTCAAAGGGACACCAGGTATACACAGACAAGGCAAGAGCAGTGATGGGGCATGGTTCCGTGAGGACACTGAGGGGGATCACCTCTCTGGGCTGGGGGCAAGAGGCTGAGATTGGAAGAGCTTGAGCTGGGTTTTCAGGGATGAGCCCTAAGATCCCCGTCAGAGGATACTGCCCATGCAGGAGCGAAAGGTGTGACAGGTTACTTGTGTGGGGGGTGTAGGTCATTCAGAAGGGCTGCAAGGAAGGGCCCAGGGAGGAAGGAGCTCTGGCCCCCTTACCCAGTGGACACCTCCCAGCCCCCATCCCTATCCCCATTATCACCCGCTTTTCCATGCTGGGAGCCCTCGGTTCTCCTCTTATAGATCATCAACCTCTTTGTTGCTGTCATCATGGACAACTTTGACTACCTCACACGGGACTGGTCCATCCTGGGCCCTCATCACCTGGATGAGTTCAAGGCCATTTGGGCAGAGTATGACCCAGAGGCGAAGTGAGTCCAGTCTGTAGGCTTTGTGCGGGGCCGTCCCTCAACTGTCCCCCCTTCCATCCTAGACCCCATCCTGGTGTCCTATATGTAGTCACTCTCCAGTTTCATAAGAATGAGTGGGCTTCTTCTCCCTCCATTATCTGAGGTTCCAGATCAGAAAATTGGAGTTTCTTAGGGTTGGAGGGATCCCACAGCCTCCCAGGGCAGAAAACCCCTTGACTTCACTGGGAAATGATCATCCAGCTTTTGCTTGGACACATCCAGGAGCAGGGAACTCAGCACCTCAGCAGGCCCTGGCTAGTCAGAGTTGTAGTCCACTGACCAACAGTGTGCTAGCTTGATTAAAATGCAGAGCCCCCCGCCCCACCCCAGACTGACTGAATCAGACACTGCGTTATTAGCCTCATCCTCAGGGCATTTGTATGCATGTTAAACCTTGAGAAGCACTACTGCTTTACATTCTTTCTAAAAAGGTAACAAGCTCATATTTGATGAATGTTGCCCAGGCGTCAGGCACTGTGCTAGCCACTGCATTCATTAACTCATTTAATCCTTACAACAATCTATGATGCAGCTCTCCAGCTCTCTACCAGTCCCTGGAAGTGAGCTTCTACCTCCAATGATCCACAGTCTCTACTTCTGTTAATATAACCCAAGAGCCCCCCAGTCAGCTCAAACAGAACCCAAGGAAGGCTCTGCCATGGGGAAAATGAAGTCCAAATTCTAGACCTGGAGATCCCACATCTGAGGGAATTCTGCTCTCAAAAGGACATTTGCCCAAAAAAGAACAGCCCATTCCTGGTGGTGGGCAATAGTGAACCCAAACATTGTTTCTTCTTTAAAGAGTGAGCTCAGCTTTTACCTCCTTGGAAAATAGGAAGTGTTCCCCCGTGGCCTGGCTCTCTTCTCCTTGGCCTGTTCTCTGAGCAGGGAGGGTGGTTCTGGGTGGGGTTGCAGGGATACAAGTCTGTGTGTCCTCCTGCAGGGGCAGAATCAAACACTTGGATGTGGTGACTCTGCTGAGACGGATCCAGCCCCCTCTGGGCTTCGGGAAGTTCTGCCCCCACCGGGTGGCATGTAAGGTAACCAGTGCTGCCGGGGGGGGTGGCTTTTGGGAAAGGAGAGGCTCAGGTACCTTGGGACAGGGAAGCTGGTGAGGGAGGGCCTGATTGGATGAGTCATTTTAGAGCAGTCATCTCTTGGGTCCCCAAATCCCTCCCTGAGGATCTCAAGTCTCAACAGTGTCCCCCAACTCATCTTTCCATTCTCTCGTGAAGGGTGTCCTGAATCACCCACACCCCCAGGCTTCATGTCCCATCCCCTCCCGGTCCACAGACCAGGCTGGGATGGCCTGCCAAGCCTGGCCTCGTCCCAACTCAGCAGCCAGCCCCTGCCCCTCCCCTCACAGCGGCTGGTGGGTATGAACATGCCCTTGAACAGCGATGGCACGGTCACCTTCAATGCCACACTCTTCGCTCTGGTCCGCACGGCACTCAAGATCAAGACGGAAGGTGAGGGTTTTCTGGTGTGCAGCCCCCTCCCTTCTCTCAGAGGATGAGTTTTCTGGTACAGATTCTACCAGATTCTCAGAGCTAAAGGTTGGAACCAATAGCCATGGGAAAAAGTAGAAGGAGGACCCCAGACCATGACCACAACATTCTCATGCCTTTCAGGGCTTCGAGAGAGCTGGAAAATTCTCTACAGGGCAAAGGTCACTAAGGATCTGTTCCCACACAGCTATGTCTGAATGGGGCCAGAGAAATGGCAGCGTTAGCACAGAGGGGAGGGCCACCTGAGGTCTGGCTCTGGGCGGGAGCAGAGAAGCTCCTCAGGTTGCACTGGACAGGCAGTCCACACACAGTTCCACTAACCCCGCAGGTCCCCCCGTTCCAGGAAGGCAGACGTGGTGGGAGCAGGGAAAGGAGTCAGGGTGGGGGTCTTGGTATTGTTCCTGAGCCCTCACTTAGGGCTCAGCTCTACCAGAGCCATCCCCGAAGGCCATCAGGACCTCTGTCAGCATCTGAGACAGCCCCAGGGAAGGTTTCCTCAGGAAGGCAAGGAGAGGAAGGCCAAGAGTCAAGAATTGGAGAAACCAAGTTAGGGCAGCAGGAAGGCTGCCTGGGGGTCCTTGGGAAGACCATAGGGCATGGGGATTTGAGGGCTTTTGAGGGGAAAGGGAGAAGAGCAGGAGATGACAGACAGCCTTCAAAACCAGCCACTCTGAACACGTCAAGGCTTGTGGGACGTGAATACATGACCCAAGGGTTGGGCTACCCCAGGGGGATGGTGATGCCCTCCCCCCATGGTCAGTGCTCAGCACAGCAGCTGCCAAAACCAACCAACAAAACAAACAAACAAACAAAACCTCAGCCAACATTTGTTGAGTGAGGTGTTCAGAGAATCCTAGGTGGCTTTGTCAAGTGCCATTGACTTGGGCTGGGTGACTTTAGACCGCCTCTGCCTGTCCCTTGCCCCCAGGTAACTTTGAGCAGGCCAATGAGGAGCTGAGGGCCATCATCAAGAAGATCTGGAAGAGAACCAGCATGAAGCTCCTGGACCAGGTCATTCCTCCAATAGGAGGTGGGTGCTGCTTTGGGAGACCAGAGTCCAGAAGCAGCTGAGGAGAAGGAACAAGGAACTTCTCCAGGAAGCCCTATGAGAATCTGAGAATAGCCCAGACCCTTTGTAAATACCTGGATAGACCCCATGGTGGCCATCAGGGCAGGCACTAGACTTAGGATGGAAACTGCCCACTGTCCAAGTCAGCAAGGAGAGGAATGTCCTGAATGGCCCGGTCCTGGCTACCCCTGGCTCCCACTATGAACCCAGTTCAGATTTTTACCCACCTTCAGGACATCCCTTGTTGACTCCTCTGCAGATGATGAGGTGACTGTAGGGAAGTTCTACGCCACATTTCTCATCCAGGAGCACTTCCGGAAGTTCATGAAGCGCCAGGAAGAGTATTATGGGTATCGGCCCAAGAAGGACACTATACAGATCCAGGTAAGCTCAACCTGAACTCCAAGGGACTCCACTGAGCCAGGTCTCCAGGCTCCAGCTCCCTCTTCATGGCTTTGAAGGCCAGTGATGGAGGCACAGAGGGAAGGAGGGAGCCAGGGTGAGTGAGGAGAAGAGCCAGAGCTCCTCCATCTCTGGATGATAGGACCAAAAGAAATGGGATTTGTTCAAAAGAGAAATTTGAGTGATTAAAATGATCCACTGGTGCACAAAGAAATTTAAAACTTTGTTTCATCTCATCTGTTTTTTATTTCTATTTTTTGGTGTTAATCATAATGCACACAATTTACAAATTCAAAAATATACATGCATTTGAGCTATGTGCTCAAAAACTTATTTCAATTGCAATTTTTACTTTAAAACAATCTCACAATTTTAAAAGTTGCATGTATAATACAAACACCTTTTTTTCTGAACCATTTAAGAGTAATTCCCAACATAATGTTCCATCAACCCAGAACATTTTCATAGGCAACAAGGGCATTCTCCTCCATAATGCTCCTACATAATCACAATGCAACCACCAGAATCAGGAAATTAACATTGAGACTTCTGGGGGTGCCTGGGTGGCTTAGTCGGTTAAGTGGCTGCCTTTGGCTCAGGTCATGATCCTGGGGTCCTGGGATCGAGCCCCACGTCTGGCTCCCTGCTCAGCGGAGAGCCTGCTTCTCCCTCTACCTCTGCCTGCCACTCTGCATACTTGTGCTCTCTCTCTCTCTCTCTGTCAAATGAATAAATAAAATCTTTAAAAACAAAAACAAAAACAAAAAACATTGAGACTTTACTACCATCAGATCCTCAGGCTTCATGTCAATTTCACCAGTTGTCCTAATAATGTCCTTTATAGTAAAAGGATCCAATCCAGAATCACACATAGTTAGTTTCTATATCTCTTTTGACTCTTCCATCCAGAACAGTTCCCCAGTCTTTCCTTGACATGACCTTGACACTTTTGAAGATTGCCAGGATATCCTTCAGTTTGAGTTCATGTGCTGTTTCTTCATGATAGATTTAGGGTACATATCTTGGACAGGAATGCCACAGAAATGATGCAGTCGTCCCATTGCTTTGATCAACTCAAAAAATTATATGAATGACATGTTCAATCAAAAGAGATCATTTGTCTAGAAGACTGTACTGAGTAAAAAGATTTTTCCACCTGGAGGCCTGGGAGGGTGTGAGATCACCCATGAGGTTGAGAGAAGATTCCTTGGGAGCCATTAGGGTTTGGACCATCCCAGAGGTCAGAGCAGGGCCTCATGGAGCCCTGGGTCATTGAATGTCCAGGAGAGAGTGGGGCTGGAGCTGGGGCTAGAAATGAGTGAGGCCATGGGAAGCAGTCTGGTCTCCCCCACTAGACTGGAGGGGTCACTGTGTTTTCTGTCCCCAGGCCGGACTGCGGACCATTGAGGAAGAGGCAGCCCCAGAGATCCGCCGCACCATCTCAGGAGACCTGACAGCGGAAGAGGAGCTGGAGAGAGCCATGGTGGAGGCTGCGATGGAGGAAGGGATATTCCGGGTAAGTGAAGACTGTGACCACCTCGTGTGTTCTAGGCACGGGGAGCAGCAACATCCCATAGATACAAGGGCCAGGAGCCAGCCATACAGGAGGGGAATTTGGAAACTGAAGACACCCATCGCCCACATCTCTTGGGACTCAGAATCCTACTGGACCCAAGCTGCTGGAGTTGTCAAATATGACACATACTCTCTTCCCTTCCTCTACCAAGCCTCACTCCTGTCCTCATCTCCCCCAAAGCCCTAGTTGACATTCATCTCCTGGAATCCCTTCAATACCAAATGCCCCGCCTGCTTCCAGTTAACTGGTCCTCAGTCTTTAGCTCTGTCTAGTGTTTTTTATGACACTGTAAAACTAAAGGGTCCTTAATGACCACCTAGTGGTGAATGCCTTTGGGTTTTCCCCTGAGGAAATGGTGACCCAAAGAGATGATAGGAGATATCCAATATCACTTAGCAAGTTAGTTTTAGACGTGGGACTAGAACCAGTTCTCCAGACTCCCGATCCGGTGCTCTTTCCATGACAACGTATTTCTCTATCTGGATGTCTGTGTCTCCGGTGTAGTTCCTTAGTTGCGTCCTGTCTACCCTATTCAATTGAGAACTCTCTGAAGAGGGAGATCGTGATCTCTTCTCTGACCTTATAGCCCAGTCCATTCTCCTCTGGCCTTACAGGATTTGTCTTCTAATATATCACTTGTTCCCAGTACGTCATGCCAGGATGGCAGTCCCCAGGCACTCTCAGTTCCCATCCCCCCGTCACTGCTCTCAGCCCTTACTCTCTCCTCCTTGCCCCTAGAGGACTGGAGGCCTCTTTGGCCAGGTGGACAACTTCCTGGAAAGGACCAACTCCCTGCCCCCTGTCATGGCCAACCAGAGACCCCTCCAGTTTGCTGAGATAGAGATGGAAGAGCTGGAATCGCCTGTCTTCTTGGAGGATTTCCCTCAAGATCCAAGCACCAACCCTCTTGCTCATGCCAATACCAACAATGCCAACGCCAACATCGCCTATGGCAACAGCAACCATAGCAACAGGCAGGTGTTTTCCAGGTAGTGGCAGCAACTGCCAGCTTTGGATGTAGGGGCCCTGGGGTAGGGCTGGGAAGACATGGTTAGTGGGTTCCAGGCTCTTGGGAGGGGGACATTCTGAAATGTATACATTGCCTTTTGCTTGCCTTTGTGTCCTCTGGGATCCATCCACCTTAATGCAAGACGCGGGCCTGGACTGCAGAGACTCCTTTGGCCAGCAGAGGGCAGCATTGGCACAAATGCTCTGTGGTTCCTCTCTTTCTCTGCAGCAGGTCTAGGAGCTGGGACCCATTGAACGTAGTAGGTTAGGAAGAGAGAGTTACTACAAGAAGAGTTACTACAAAAAACTGTGGGAAATTAAAGTTTAACGGTTGGATTTGGGTTCCAGGGAGATCTCACTGTTGAGTGGGTCCTCTCTCTCCCATGCTGAGCTGTAGACTAAATATAATCTGCGGTTACATAAGTGTCATGAAAAACAGCAGGATGGGGGGAGAGCTTCTCGGAAATCAGCACCTGTGGGCTGAGGTCCCAGCAGAGCTTCCGTTCTAGATAGGAGGACCTGGAATGGCTGTCACACACCATCAGAAATGGGCAGGACAGGGCAGATGCCCCATGAGCAGCTACTCCCCCGGGGCCAGGGCTGCCTAAACTCCCTTCCTTTCAGAGACCCGCAGGCCCAGAAGGGTCCCTGTGCCCTGGGTCACCATGGTGGGGACACAGAAGCGCCAGACCTGGGCCCTGCCCTGAAAGGACTGTAGTCATCTTGCGACATGTATCCTGTGACGTGACTGTGACCAAATAATCACAAAGAGCAGGTGCCCTGAGACTGCAGGCGTCCTGATCGCCAAGGGCTGGAAAGGCCTAGAACGGAGCTAAGCAATGTTTCTCAGCCTCCGCTGAGCATGAGAAGCATCTAGAGAGCTTCCAAAATTGCAGTGCCTGGGGCTTCACCGCAGATTCTGGGGATGGGACACGGCCACTACTAGTTTTTAAAGCCCCCCAGGTGACCCAGTATGCTGCCAAGGTTGAGAACCAGTGTCCTAGAGGGTGTGAGGCTGGGGCTGGGCCTCGGAAGATGAACAGAATGTGGAAAGGGTGAGGGAAGGACATCCATTGGGCAAAGGAGAGGAGGAGGGGACGAATTTGGCTTCTTTCTCTTAGAGGGCCAGGACTGGCTGGGCAGAGAGCGGGCTGAGCACCAGCCCTGGAGTCAAGACGACACCAATGATGGGGCCAGACCCTGAGGGGCCACAGAGGGGCAGGATGGCGGGAGGACCAGCAGCCTGCTCTGGCTCACCAGCCTTGCTTCCGTTTCAGCATCCACTACGAAAGGGAGTTCCCTGGAGAGACAGAGACGCCTGCTGCCAGAGGAGGAGCCTTTGGCCAACCCCGAAGGGTCCTGGGTCAGTCTTCTCTGTGCGCCCTAGAAGCTGAGCCTCCCAGAGCGGCCTGGGGAGCCTGGCTCTCCCCTTACCCTTGGGGAATCTGGCTTGGGAGCCTGTCACAATGGGAGTCAGCTGGGCCTGGGATGGAAGAGTTGTCAGGGCCAGCTCCTCATCCAGGCAGAGGAGAAGCGAGCCATCTCGGTAACTGAGTGAGGTGGGAAAGGGGCGTGCCAGGAAACTCCCACCTGCTGCGCACCCCCCCTCCGAAGGACAGCCCCTGGCCGCACTGACCCCTTGGCCCTGGGGCCCTTCAGCAGATGGTCTGGCCATCTCCCAGCAGGTCCTAGACCGCTGTGTGTGACAGCAGGTGTCCTGAGGATGCCCGAGTTCAAGGGCACTCGCCCCCCTCCCCAGAGTATGCGTGTGCACATAACACACACAACACACACACAATACACGCACGCACGCTTCTGCACACAAGCACACATGGACACACTGAAGAAGAGCTTGACCAGATCTGGTCAAACTCTGGCCCTGATCCCTCCCCCGCCAACCCCACTGCCCGACCCACAAGGACAGAGACCAGGGCAAGTAGAGGGGCCAGGGGACAACACAGGGTCCTGCCTGGCCTGGACTTGGTTGGGTGTCAGCATGTGTACCCCCTCTAGGATGCCTTCCACAGCCCTGAGGCTCTCAGCTCACAGGGGTCCTGGCGGGACTCAGCAGCCCCTCTTGCCCTTGCTCTGTATTGCCCACAGGACCCCACAGCAAATCCTGTGTGGAAAAGCTAAAAGGACAGCTGACCCAGAGAGAAATGACCAGATCCCAGGCATTTCCTGCCCCTTGCCAGGTAATGGGGCAGAAGCCTGGGAAGAAACTCTATACAGAGGAAGGGGGCCACCGTAATTTGCCCATTAATAACAGAAAGGGCCGGACTCCTGGGTCCTCCCCTCTCTGTGGGTCTTGGCAGAGGCTCCCTCTGAAGAGCTGGAGTTTCACTGGATCCCAGTGGGCTCCAGCATCCCTGTTGGGGTCTTCACTTTTGTGCATTTGGAACAGCGTGCCAGGGCCGAGTCTCCCCTGCCTGAGGAGAGGAGGAGCCCCACCCCAGGGTCTCTGCCTGAGGAAGCAACCCACAGCCGTAGGACCAAGGAGAGCAGTCCTCGGTGCCAGACTCCAGCGACAGCCCAGCTGATTCAAGAGGTGAGGTGGGGGTGGGGACAGAGCCATGGGCGGCATTCAGGGCTGGCCCTGGGCTGGCCTGGGCGGGCAGGTAGAGGCAGACCCCTGAGGCAGCTCCGCAGGAGAGCCCACCCAGCCTCTGTCTTCCCTGCAGGCTCTGGTTCGAGGGGGCCTGGACACCTTGGCGGCTGATGCTGACTTTGTCCTGGTGACCGGCCAGGCCCTGGCAGATGCCTGCCAGATGGCACCAGAGGAAGTGGAGGTGGCAGCCACAGAGCTACTGAAAAGACAAGGGTCCCCAGAGGGTCTGGCCAGTGCCCTTGGACGCTGGAGCCTCAGGTCCTCTCTGGGCAGCCTTGACCTGCATCAGGGCTCCCAGGAGACCCTGATCCCCCCCAGGCTGTGAAGGCCCGCCCAGCAGCAGCATGGGCTTAGACCTAGCAAGCCCCACGGCGAGGGAGGGGTTGCTGGGGCAGAGAAGGGTTAGCCCAGCATGGTGGCCCCGCACTCTCTCCCCAGCTCAATGGATGGGCTTAGTAGGGGCAGTCAGGAACCACTGCAAAAAGTCGGGAAGAAGTAGATTGACATGGGGCGCCTGGGTGGCTCAGTCGTTAAGCGTCTGCCTTCGGCTCAGGTCGTGATCCCAGGGTCCTGGGATCGAGCCCCGCATCGGGCTCCCTGCTCCACGGGAAGCCTGCTTCTCCCTCTCCCACTCCCCCTGCTTGTGTTCCTGTTCTCGCTGTCTCTCTCTCTGTCAAATAAATAAATAAAATCTTATAAAAAAAAAAAAAAAGAAGTAGATTGACAGGCCTCTCTCCTCACCAGCAAGAAGCACGGTTGGATGGAGCCTCTAACATCTTTCAAATAGGCCCGTCAGTGCCAGTGTCTGGCTGGCAGAAGGCCGCTCCCACCAGCAGGACGTTAAAGGCTCCAGGCCTATGACATTGGCACCTGGCCCCTGCTTGTCTCCTTTTTTGGAAACGTTTCCTACTCTTCTTCTCCTCACTCTTCCCTCTTCCCCATTCCATTTCCTGCTCATGGGCTGGGGAGCCTGGGCCTGGGAGGACCGAAGGGCCATCTGGATTGTTATCCCGCATGCGGCCAAGAGGGGCCCATCGTGGAGAATGTGGATTCTCCTGGAGGTCTGCCACCAGTTCCACTCACTGGGGCCCTGTAGCCTCAGGAAGGACCAGTGGCCTTACAAGTCACGGCCCCACATCCCGGGTCACGCCAAGGCCAACCTTCTTTAAAGCTATGACCATGTCTCTTTGGCCAGAGCCCGCTGCTGACATAGGCCTTGGGTCCCTCAAGTGTTTGTACCCTCGGATATCAAAGATCAAAGTTTCCGCGGCTCCTCTTACCCGCACCAAGCGGTACTGGGTACCCGTGGCTACGATTTACCAAGTGGCTCCCATCCGCCGGCGCCCCACGCTCCCCTGTGCCCAGGGCAGTCGGGCATTTCTGCGTACAAAGCATTTCCACACCATGTCCATCTCGTTCTTATCCCAGCCTCGCGAAGCAGGTCTTCTCTAAGCAGTTAAAGGGTTTTAAGGATACGGCAGTGGCGGCCCCGAGAGGTGGCGTGGCGAGCTCGCCCGGCACTGGCCGTGGCCGCGGTGACCGCTGGGCCGCCCCACAGCCCCCTGGCAAAGCCCCGGGTGGGGTCCGCTGGCTCCGCGGCCGGCCCCAGACTGAGGGCAGGGAGACGCCCACTGGCTGCAGAGCTGGGTCCTGGGCTCTGTCAGGGCTCCTCTCCTCAAGCCGCAGCACCAGCGGCTTCCCCCATGCTCCCCCCTTCAACAGCTTGCTGTTCGCCGCCACAGGGTCCCTCCCTCAGCTCCTCTTACCAAACCGAGGAACTCGCCCCCTTTGTCTCTTGCTCTCCTCCCTCCCTCCTGACCCCTCCTCGGATTGTTCCCCAGCCAGTCTCCTGTCTCCCCCTCGGCCCCTCCTCCCTCTGTCTGTAGGTCACGTTTGAGGTGTTTCCCTCTTAACAACATGTCCTTGCAGCCGTCCTGTCTACCTACAGGGGGTCAGTCTGTCTGTCGGTCTGTCTATCTGTCGGTCTGTCTGTCTAGTGCATTTCTGAAGACCAAACTTCTTCCCTGGGTTGTCTCCTCATCCACATTTTCATTCCTAGTTCCCATTTCTCATCCCCATGCAGCCTGCCTTCTGCCCATCATTCACCAGTATCTCCCACAATCTTGTTGCCAATCTAGGGGACCCCAAGTCCTTACCTTCCTTGATTTCTAGGCAGCATTAGGAACGACTTACCTCTCTCTCCTTCCTGACATGCCTGCACCCCTGGTTCTCCCGAATTTCCTCCTACCTTTCTTTTTTTTTTTTTTTTAAGATTTTATTTATTTATTTGAGACAGAGAGAATGAGAGACAGAGAGCATGAGAGTGAGGAGGGTCAGAGGGAGAAGCAGACTCCCTGCCGAGCAGGGAGCCCGATGCGGGACTCGATCCCGGGACTCCAGGATCATGACCTGAGCCGAAGGCAGTCGCTTAACCGACTGAGCCACCCAGGCGCCCCTCCTCCTACCTTTCAAGTGCTCCAACCCCTCGGTTCCCTGTGAGCTCTCGCCTGGCCCAGCTACCTCTCCAGTGGGGGACTGATTCCTCAGGGGTCTGTGTCCTTGATCCCTCTTTCTACCTGGGAAGTGTCTCTGGATGCTCTCAGCTGTGTCTGTGTTGATAATTCCCAATTCCATATGGCTAGAGCGAACTCCACATCTCTATATCCTTCTCCCTGACAACTCACGTATGTCCTACCAGTGCCCAAAGCACATCGTGTCCAAATTCAGCCTTGCTGTCCTTTCCCCATAGACGGCTGCTACTCCGGTGTTGCTGGTCTCAAAGAAACCCACCCACTGTTCAAACCAGAAGTCTGGGTGTTGTCCTGGGCTCCCAGCTTGCTCCCACAGACTCATCCTCCTAAGCAGTTCCCAAGCTTGTCTTTGTGTCTACAGTGACTTTCCTGATATGTTCAATCAGCGTTTCATGCCTCTTCTTTTTTCTTTAACATCTTTATTTATTTATTTGAGAGAGAGAGCACAAGTGGGGTGGGGTGGAGGGAAAGGGATGGAGGGAGAGGGAGAAGCAGGCTCCCCGCTGAGCAAGGAGCCCAATGCGGGGCTCGATCCCAAGACCCTGAGATCATGACCTGAGCCGAAGGCAGATGCTTAACGACTGAGCCACCCAGGCAGCCCTGTTTCACACTTCGTCTATCGCAAGAGCCTCTGGCCTGCCCTCCTGGCCTCCTCTCTTCTCTTCCCCCCAGTCTGTCTCTGATCTTTCTGAAAGGAGAAGCCTGTTGTCTTATTCCTTTGCTTAAAAGCCTTAAAGGCACCCCCAAATCCTCAGAATGTCATGCAAACCCTTGCCTCTGCTTACACGTCTCCCCCCCGCCCCCCCCGGGCCTGGCCCTCACACAGGGCCTGGTCTCCCCCCGCCCTGCCGCCAGAACCCTCAGCCCACGGATCCCTCCCTAGTCATCTTTCAATTCTCAGCTTTGCTATGGCTTCCTGCAGAAAGCTTTCCCTGAACAGCCCTCTGAAGCCTGACCCAGAAACACGGCGCCCTCCCTCCCCCAGTACAGTGGGGATCATAACTGCTTGTTTATTGTTACCCTAGCGAGAGGCTAGCTTCACGAACTCAGGAGCGGGTCCACTTTATTCGAAGTTATCCCCCCACAGCTGAGCGCTTGTCAACCCAGACCAGTGGCTCCGTAACTGTTAATAAATGCAGGACGAGGGTGAGCAGCGCGGACCCTTCCCTCCACAGGCTCCCTGCCCCGTGTCACCTGCCCGGGTTCTCCAGCCACACTGGCTGTCTGTCCAGGCGCAGGGAAGGCAGGGAGGAGGGGCTCTGCCTCTAGGGGGTAACAAGCTGGACTTCACCTCAGCCCTACACACACCTAGCTGCCAGGCTGCTCCCATAAAGCCTGAAAAGAACAGTGTGGAAGGAGGAGGGCGGAGGTGGGAGCAGAGGGGAGCAGGCCGGTGTGCGGGGAGACAGTCCCCTCTGCTCAGCAGGACTGTCAGAGACGGTGTACCCGGAGGGGCTGGGGGGGGCCACCTTCTGTCGCCGGGGGACACAGGCCAGAGGCAGTGTCTGCTGGACCCCTATCTTCTCCTTGTTGATTCCCTGCAGACTTGGGGCCCAGCTGCTGGGTGCGGGGTCTGCCAAAAGGGGCGGGGGTGCCGCTGGTGGGAGGGAATGGGCACAAAGCCTCATGCCGGCCGTGGAGACTAGAAGAACCCTCCCATCTGGAAGGTGTGAAGCTCAGATGGACGGTCTCTGAAAACCAGTGAGGATGGGCCCAGTTCCAGACTATCTTCAGTGTAGGGAGGAGCTCCCTGGCTCTGGTCTCGGTGCATGTGTAGACCCTGCTCTCGATGGGGCTGAGTGATTCTTAAAGGAAACATATGGCTACTCTCTGCAACGGGTTTCAGAGCATAGACTTGGTTGGAAGCCAGACCCATTTACACCTGAATCCCATTCACCTACCTCCATGCTGTGATGTCAGGCAGTTCACACAATCCTCTTAAGCTTCTGCTCCTCCTTCCATAAAATGCGGGACTAGTTCCTACTTCCAGGGTGTTGAAAGGTGTGAGGGTGACCATGTAAAGACCCAGCCCTTGGTAAGAAGCTGTTGCTTTGATTCTGTCCAATGCTGGCTAGTGAGAGAGCCAGACCCTTAAGTTGGGAGGACACTGAGCTCAGGGGATGTCCTGGGCCTCTTAGGGAAAGCCAGGCAATGTGACTGTCAGCCCAGGGAATCTCTGCACCAGACCGCATCCCCCACAGGCCCTGCCTGGTTCCGGAGAAGCCACTATGGAAGGCACTGCCAACCCAGAGCTGACCTTGACGCCCATTTTTCTGGCATCTGATCCCAATAACATGTCATTCCTGCCGTGGGGCTGACAGCTGATGGAGCCAGGTGACTCTTTCCATGCAGCGAAAGCAAACCAAGCCCCAGAGAAGGAAAGAGCCATAGACACCCAACTTTCCACATCAGTGGGAGGAGACAGGAAGAGACCTTGGCCTCTGTTGAACTTCAGAAAGGCCAGTGAAATGTCGGTTTCCTCATCTGTAGAACAGTAAGATCTGGTATTCAGGGAGCCCAGTTCACTGAGTGCCCGGCCGGCGACATCTCATTCAGTCTTTCAGCACCGTCCGTAAACTAGGCGTCCTTGTGAATCCCATTCTGCGATGGAAACACACCTTCGGAAACACTCAGTGAATTACCCAGAGTCACCTGGCCAAGAAATAGTGACACTAGGGGCCAGACAAGAGCCTGGACACTCTTATTTTTTTTTTTTCCTGGTCTCCCTTCTTTATTGATCTCTGGCTATAGCAGGGTTCTGGGAGACCACTGGACACTCTTCTCGAGCTGCTGACTTCTTGCATTGTTGTGAGGATCCCCCCGACAATGCCCCCCAACCCCCACCTTGTCCCCGGCTTACCTGGCCCAAGACCCTTCCCGCACCCTGCCAAGTGGGCCCCACCCTCAACGCAGCCCCTCCTGGCCCAGGCCCCACTCACAAGCCCCCACTCGCGGTGCCTTTCTGCACCCAGCAAATGCCTCCGTGATCGACCTCCGTCTTCCCCGACGGCCTGGGTACACTCTGTTGCCTCTTCCTTAGTGCTCTTGTGTTGTAACTATTATTACGGCATTTATTACCCTGTAGTGTAACTAGGAGTTTAAAGTTTGTTTTTTCTACTGAGAGTTCCTCAAGGACAGTGAATTTCTTTATCAAGTTTGTATCCCCAGCAAGGGGCAAAGGAAGGAAGGGAGGAAGGAAGGAGGGGAGAAAGGGAGAGATGAGAAGGGGAGGGAGGGAGGGTGAATGCATGACAGCACACCGCGTCAACTGCTAAATCATGTGTCTTAGATTGAATCATTTGAAATTGCTGATATTCTGTCTCTTTTGTCTATAAAACAGCAATTTTATGTCTAACTTACTATAATGAGGGTGGTTGCCCCACCGTCCTGTGACACCCAAGTACCACCACTGCCTCTCTGGGGAGGGGGGAGGCAGAGACCCCACCTTTTGCTTTCGGTCTGGATGAGGGCTCAATGAGGTGGGTGTCCCATGTGGGACTGTTCTCAGGCAGCATGCAGACCAAGGTTGATTGGAGGGGGGCAGCTTTCAGCACTTGTCATCTCTGAGATGTCCCCTCTGAGCGGGGAGGTGAGGGCTCACCCCAGCAACCACAAGGAGGGGTCTGCAGGTGGGGACTCAGTGGCCCTAGTGCCAGGCTCCCTCAGAAGCTGTCTCTCCAGGTGCCCCCATGTCTGGTCTTCTGGTCTTGGAGTTTGACCTCCCCCCAGGCTGGGCCTCCCGTCTTGGCCAGCCCTAGGGCCGCTCGTCAATCTGGGGTGGGGAAGCCTGGGGGCAGGGGAGACAGATTATGGCCTCTCCCTCTGAGTTCATTCTAATTTGGGTTATGACGTCTAACTCTTCTTTGGATCCTCCAACCTAGTTTGGAAGTTCAAGAGGAAGAAAAAGTTCTTTTCACGCTCTTTGCATCCTCCCAGGCCCGGCTAATTCTCCTCAAGGTGAAGTGTCTTCTCTGTCAGCTGGACAAGTGTCAGGAAGCACAGGCGTGGGGGAAAAGACACAGATTAATTTTTCAAGAGATTATGTCACCTCAGGCCAATGCAGGCTGTCATTGTCAAAGGGCCTTTGAAATTCTCCTAAAATCATCCCATGAGATTCAGCACACACACACACACACACACACAGCCTGGTGTGCTGGCATTCGTTACTGTCCCATAAAATTCCCGACCTGGTATATTTGTGTAAAGGCGTCCTTCAGAGGTTAATCTTGTGTGATCTCCCCCACCACCTCCCTCCAAGTCTCTAACACCACCCCCCCCACCCCCCCGCCCATCTCCTCCTATTTTTAAAGTGTTAAATGTTTGTTTGCTGGCAATTTCCTCTGCGTGGTCTGGGTGAAGCAAATATGTATTAAAATCCAAGGCAATGCTGCATCCTTGGGGACTGGAAATCACTAGCTCCTAGGCAGGGTGGGGCTTACTTGTCAACTTAATCAGAGGGAAGGGGCTTACCAGGGTGGCATCTGAAGCAAGGGAACATGGCTTCTCTGGGTTCCTGGCTAGGACTGCCTCGGAGGCCCCCTCCTGACCACCACGTTTGGGGCTGGGGGTTCTGCCCCTTTCCTTCCTCCTTCCTTGGCATCATCTCTTTTTTTCCCCTCTCTTTTGCTTTCCCTGCTTGGCTCCCTGCTTGTTCCTTTTGTGTCTGCTAATTCCCCACCCCTGTCCCTTCTGGGGGAGAGGGGACCCTCAGTGAGCCCACAGGCCACCTGAGGCAGGGCACAGGGCTCAACTGCCCTTAGGTAGCCAGGACTGCAGTTCATTGTCCCGAGGACCCAGGAACAGTTACCAGCTGCTCTGCACCCCTGTTGGAGCAAAGAAGTTGGAGCAAGTTACCTTTTAAAAAAAGGTTTGTTGAGTTATAATTAATATATAATAAACTGCACATAGTCTATGTGCTCGATTTGATTATTTCTGAAAGATGTATACACAGCTGTGGAACCAACACCACCATCAAGATAATAGATCTATCCACCACCCCCCAAATTTCTTGGTGCTTATTAGTAATCCCTCCTCTGCTGCTCCCTGCTCTGTTCACTGCCCCTGCCTCCCTCCTCTCTGCACCCTCACCGCCCCCCGGGCCCAGGTCTGGCTTCTTTCACTCAGCATAATTATTTTGAGGTTCATCCATGCTGTACCATTGGTAGTTTTCCTTTTTTTCTTTTTAAGATTTTATTTATTAATTTGCCAGAGAGAGAGAGAGAGTACAAGCAGGGGGAGGAGCAGAGGGAGAGGGAGAAGCAGACTCCCCGCTGAGCAGGGAGCCCGATGTGAGGCTCGATCCCAGGACCCCGAGATCATGACCTGAGCTGAAGGCAGACGCTTAACCAACTGAGCCACCAGGCATCCCCAATAGTTTTCCTTCTTACTGCTGATAGTATTCTATTATTTGACCTACATCAGTTTATCCATTCATCTGTCGATGGACATTTGGGTTGTTTCTAGTCTGGGGCTATGACAAATAAAGCTTCTATGAACATTTGTGTGCAAGGCATTGTGTGGACCTATGAAGCAGGTGACTTCTCAGGGGGCTCCGCTCGTTTTTTGAGCTCAGCAGCCGCCAAGGCCTAGATCCATCCTTATTCTTCACTGTAATCCAACACAGGATGAAACAGGAAATCAGCTTGCCTGGATGGGTTCAACCCCTGCTCTATCACTTGTGGTGTGACCTTGGGCAACTCCTGGTGTCCTCTGTTAATACAGGGATGATAGCTGTTCCTACTTCCTAGGGTTGCTGTGAGCACTACATGAAGCATTTAAACAATGCCTGACACAATACTCTGAAATGGTAGCTGTCATTGCTCGGCATGTGCCCTGAGAGCATCTATCCACTCCACGATCGGCTTCCTCCAGGAGCTCTGAACTGGGGTTCACACAGGTTCCTGATACCCAACTTGAGAACAGTTTCCCAGGCAAGCAATGGGCCACTTCTCAGAGTGGCTCCTGACCCCCAAGGGATAGCTCGGCACCGCTGCCAGGAGACCCCCAAGCCCCCAAGCGGTTACTATGGAACCACGCTCATTTGGTACCCAGCAATCTGGAAACATGGCCATAGCTTAGTCAAATCATAGGGAGTAGAGATAAGCGGAGGCAGAGAGGCTGCCTGCCCCTTCCTACGGCCCCACAGGGCTTCTGTGGGTCCTAGACATGCAGGTGGAGTCCTAGAAGGTCCTGGGGCCCTTTGGGATCTTTATGGACCAAGGCTCTGAATTCTGGCTCTGCCCCTTTACTGACTTTAGGCTAGGCTATGCCAAGGTAACATATAAGCCCGTAATTTCTGAACGCAATAAAAGTTTATTTCTCACTTAAACTCCATACAAAACATCAAGTGGTGTGAGGGCACGGGGAGCTCCTAAAGTCCACCGAGAAGTGATACGTGTCAGTTTGGCCTGCACGTCACTGGTCAAAGTCAGTCACATGGCCATCGCTAACACAGAGGACATGAGTCCTGCCTTGTGACAGAACCAGAGGGCCGGAAATATTTCGTGCACAGCATTAACGACCATTGCTCTGGCCAAGTGACCTCTGAGCCCATTTCCTCTTCTGCAAAATGGGGACAATGACAGTATTTACCTCGGAGATTGTTGTGAGGATTAAATGAGAAGTCTTATGTAACATCCTTGGCACAGCGTAGCACACGGGGTGAGTAAAATGAAGCTGAGCTGCCCTCCAGCTAACCCCCAGTGAGGCTGAGACCAGGACTGTTTGTGTACAGAAGGGATCCAGCATGCCAGGCTCCTTCCTGCATTCTGCAAACGCTTCCCCTGGCCCCCCTCCCTGGGCCGCCCCACTGAGTGGCCAGCAGAGGCTGAGTAACTCTCCCACCTCCCTGGATCAACAAGGAGCACCCAGGCCAGCCAAACCTCCTCACCTTGTCTGCACCAGCCTCATCCACACTCATCTTGGAGACTCCCTGTCCTGCAAGAAACTTCTTTATGCCCACTTTGAGGACAGAGGCCCACTGAAGAAGGGGCAGAGAATCCATGGGCAACGTGAAGGAAATTACCATCCACTTTGTGCCGAGCATAGTACTGGGCGCTCGATCCAGGTTACCTTATCTCAACCTCGTCATAGTCCTGCGATGAGGCGAGGGTGATTATCCTCATTTTGAGGTGAGGGAATGGACGTTTGCAGTAGCTCCGTAACTCACCAAGGGTTACATAGCTAGTGAGTGGCAGAGCCGGAATCTGAACCCAGATCTCTGACTCGGAGTGCCACATGTGGGCTTCCAAGCTATCTGTTATTTTGCACAGTCTTAGCTTTTATCCAAACCATAAACTCACATGTGGCCTCTGGGTCCTTCCATGCTGTTGAGGGAGCTGCCCTGCTCTGGGACTATGGGACCATGCGTTTAGTCCCATGGTCCCCGCTCACCAGCTTATCGTACAACTGTGGACAAGTCTCTTTACCTGTCTGGGCCTTGGTTTCTTCACCTGAAAACAAAGCTGTAAAACTAGATGATCTTCGGGTTCTTTTCAACCCTAGCATTCTGTGACATTGAGAATTTGCCCACACCTGCTCCTCCTGCCTTTGGCCCTCACAGGCAGCATGGCAAAGTCGAAAGCGGATGAAGAGCCCATGTCTGAGGTTATACGGAGTATTAATTCAACTGTCATTAACATTTGAAACCAAAAATAGTTAGGGTTTTTTAGGACTGACAGGGTGTTTATAATCCACAGCAGTTCTCTCTCTCCCTTCTATTTATAACAAATTCTGGTTTCCTCTAAGGCTAAGTCTGTCTCCTTCTGTAACAGAGGAAGTTAGGCTGAGCCCAAGCCTGAGCTAAGACCTCTGAATCTGCACCCCAGTAGACCCTCTCTAGGGCTCTGAGTGCCTGTTGGTGGCAGAGCTGAGCTCCCTCTTCAGGTGGGCACTGGAGGGCATGGCTGGACTGGCAGGATGGGCTCATGCCCATTATCCCATGGAACCAAGCAGAGCCGCTGGGGTGGGGCCGGCACTTAGGACTGGAGGTCCAGAACTCTGTACTTTCCACCCCCAGAACTTTAGGACAATGCTCAGCTAGTTTCTGCAAATGTCAATGCCTAGTGCTAATCCTAAAGAAGATAAAAGGGAACAGGACTCAAGTTCGGGCCACCTCTGGAGACATTTCTAGAGCCTAAGGGTGTCTCTTAGGTATATTGATTTGTTACTGTAGGGTTGCTGTCGAGAGCTAGGCGGTGCCTGAGAGATCTGGGCCAGATGGCTTCCTCAAGTTGCTGCAGGAGTATTTTAACTACATGAGTGGGAGCTTCCTGCCTCGGAGAGGGTCCTCCTCAGCTCCCCCACATTCCCATCTGCCCAGACACCCACAGCTCCTGTCAAGAGAAATGATGGAGGCCCCTAGACGCCCGGTGAGGAAAGGCCTCAGCTCAGGACGAGAACTAGGGCTCAAACCCCGGTCCAAATAGGGGACTCTGGGCCAAACCCGGGATAGTGTGTATGTGTGTTTGCCTGTTTCTGTCAGGCAGAGAGGGAAGGGGTGGGGTTTGGGGGAGATAGGCGTATAAGCAGCTCCCTGAGAAACTTCAGGGTTAGCGAAGGAAAGATGAGCAGCTGGGAGGAGGGAGAAGTGGTGGGAAAGGGTGGGGGTGGGAACAAACCAGAGAGAGGAAGCAGAGGCTGAGCTGAAGCTGCAGGGAGACTGAGGAGGGCAGGGATTGTCCCCGGCCTCCCGTCACCCATCTAACCTCAATCTCCCCAAGTTACAGTTTAAGCCTCTTCCTGCCACTTGGATTCCCCTCTGACCTTTGTGCCCAGTTTGCCTCCTCACCTCTGGGCAGCAGTGCCCAGGAGGCCGGGTCTGGACATTTTGCTGCCCTGGAGGTCCAGGAAGGAGCTGCCAAGGTGGCCCGAGTTGCCAGCCCCGTGCGCCTCCCTGCTTCTTCAGGCTGGACATCCTTTAGCCTGGAGGGATGGGCGTGGGGGAGGGGTAGTTGGTGCAGCCCCTCTGGCGCCATTTCCCAGCAGTGAAGCTGTGAGTCAGAAGGGTCACCTACTCTCGGAAGTCAGAGGGGACCTCCTAGAGGCAGGAAACCAGAGATGAGCCCCAGAGAAATCCAGCAGCTTTGCAAAAGGCAGCACTATCATCCAGGAGGGCTACACCTGGAGCAAAAGCCTGGGTCAGCTCAGCTTCCTTCCCTCTGGGCAGTTGCCTGGAGGTGATCTGGGAAATCTGGAACAAGACATAGGAGTTCAAATCCTGGGTCTGTTGCTTACATGCAGGGTGAGACTCATCCCCTGTCCCCCTGCAAAACTGAAAAATAATAATAAAGCCCAGCTCACAAGTTTAGGAGAATGAAATGAGAATATGCATATAAAGTACCTGGTTCTCATAGATGGTCCATAAATGTTAGCTACCTCCCCACCTCTTATTTTAGTTGGAAGATGGGGAGAGACTGTCCAGGATCTGACTCAACACTCTGCGTGCCTGCTGCTCTGGGAGGGGTGACCTACTGGCCCCAGAAAGAGCTTCCTCTAGGTTCAAATGCTAATAAAAGGTGCAGGATGCCACCAGAGTCTCCTCCCTCTCCTCCTCCACCCTTGGGTCACTGCTGGTGGTGCCCTGTTTTCCATCAGGTTGGAGAGAGGGGTGTTGATTTGCCCTTGAAATTTGCCCTTCAAGTTATCATTGTTTTGGTTTGACTTTGGATGGAGACGTTATCTGTGCGGGTGAGTAGGGGAGGGAAGGGAGGAGGATGGCACCAACGGATACATCCTCAGACCCTAACCCACACCCTTGCCAAAATCTCTGACATAGTTTCATCATCACTGGAGGGTGATGCAAGAGGCTTGGAGTCTGACTCCCGTTCCCCCCCCCCCCCCCCCAGAGAGCATGATCCACATCTGGAGCTGCAGCTGGGTCCTCCCCTTGGGCTCTTTCCAGGGGAGGGAGCTGGTTGAAGTGTGGGAAGGGAGGGCAGCTGGTGAGGGCCCTGTGAATGGCCCCAATGTTGGGAGTTGGGGGGGGGGGGCGCAGGGAGAAGGTGTCTGGGCTCAGAGGGAGGGTAGGTGGAGTGGAAAGGGAATTGTGGCTTCTCAGAGCACTGTTCTTCTCCAACTCTGCCCTGTGCTTAAAGGCTCTAGGGCCCCCTCTTGTCCTTTATATCCATGTAAAGGCAGCTGCACTGCTCTGTCCCCTTCCCCACCCATCTGGCCCCTCCAGCCTCTACCCAGGTGCCTGGAATTGAGTGCCCCCTTTGTTCTCTTGTCTCCCTGAGCAAGCAGCTCAGGCCTCCAACACTGACCTTCTGCCCCCACGGCCACGGCCACGACAGAGTGTGAGCCAGGTCCAGAAGGGTCATCTGTGGGTCATAAAAGTCAGTGGAACCGCCTTGGGGTAGCAGAGGGAGAAGCCCATCTGGGCGAGGAGCCTAGCCAGGAACCAACCAAAAGATGAATTTTAAAATGCTGCAGGGTGGAGGTGGAGGGAATTTTTGTTAGTCACCAGCAAGAATCTCCTTCAATAAAGGTTGACAAATTCACTGTTACAAATCAGAAGGGAAGCTTTCAGGGCGCTTTAAAAATATAAACCGCTAACCGCCGTGCGATGCTTTGAAGTGAGGCACTCCGCCCCGGGGAGACCTGGGCTCTTACCCCTTGCTTAGCCACCAAATCTGTGTGACCTTGGGTAGTTCCCCTCTCTGCGTCCCAGTGTCCTCTTTATGAAACGGAGGTCCCATCGAGGCTGAGGTTCTGCGACTCCGGGGGACAGAGGCTCCGGCGTGGTCAGCTTCTGGGCCCTCCTCCTCCCCGATCCGCCAATCCCGCCGGCCCCCCAGCGAGAGGGTGGACGCGAGCCAAGAGGTCCCTTTAAAGGCTCAAGTCCCGCCCCTGCTGCTGCCTCGGACCTTCGATTGGTGAATCCGGAGCGGGGCGGAGCCTGGCGCGGGCCCGGAGGGGCTGGGGGGCGGGGCCTGGGCCGGGCCGGCCCCCGCCCCCTTTGTTCGCGCTGCGGCGGGAGGTGGCTGCGAGGGTGGGAGGTGTGTGCGCGCGTGTGCCGCGCCGTGGGGAGCGGCGGGTCGCGCCGCGGGCTGTCAGCTAGCTGCGCGCCGCCACCCGATGGCGCGAGGAGACGCGCGGGCCCGGCCCCTTGGGGCCTCCCCCGGCCGCGGGTGAGCCCCTCGGCTTGCCGCCCGCGAGCATGTCACCTCCAGCCGCCGCGGCAGACTTCGCGAGCAGTGCCCGCGTCCCCGCCTCCCGCAGCCGCAGCCGCTGCCGCTGCCTGGGGCATCGGCCCCCAGACCCCCGCCCCTGATCCACGCCCAGACCCTAGAGCCAGAGGACCATGGCCGGCCAGGGGGACTGCTGCGTCAAGGTGGCCGTCAGGTAGGGACCGGCGGCGGGGCTGGGGGCGTGCGCGGAGGGGCTCTGGCTTTGTCTTGCGTGGGCGTGGGGCCGGGGGGCGCACTCCGGAGCCCGCACCCCGGGAGGAGGGGCCGGCATGGGCCAGGCAGGAGGGCGCCGTGCGCTGGACCGGCTGCCGCAGGAGATCGGCGGCCGGCGGGCTGCTGGAAGGTGGCTTTGTTTGGGTGGTAATTTCGGGCCCCTCTTGGGAGCCCTTAATGATCAGAAAATCGAATAAACAAGGAAATCCGGTATTTCACACCCAGCCCTGGCCCAGGCCGGAGCGTCTGTGTGTTTCCTCTTCGCCTACCCTTAGGGCTGCTGTCTCATACTGGGATATTGGGGCGGGGGGGGAATTTTCCCTTCATCCACCCCAGCCGGCTAGTTCTGTGCTCTTGGTCCAGCTAGGAGGGCGGGAACCGGTTCCGCAGACAAAGATCGATTGATTGAGTGCAGGGACAAATGGAAGGGCTAGGACGGTGCCTTGGCCTTCCGTGGGGCGTCAAGGGCTTTTGGAGAGAACCGTGCTGGCCCTGTCCCAAGAGGAGACGGAGCTAGGGCAGGGGGGAAGCGGTGTATCTTAGGTTTTACCTCTGAGAGGGCAGGAGGGTGTGACGCTGATACCCCATCTTCAGGCGCTCAGATAAGATGGAGGTAGGGTGGTGGTGCATGGACTTATCTGGGACTTGCGGTGACATCCTGACAGAATTGAGGTGGGGAGAGGACATGGCTGGGGGGCTTCTATTGGGAGGGGTACACAGAAGTGCGAAGCAGGAAATCATGCAAAGTTGAGCCATATGTGTCCTTTGTGTTGGGCTGAGACGCTTTACACCACCCCACCTCTCCTTGTTTTTGTTTAGGGTTTTCTCTTTGAGAGGGGTCTGTTGATGGGAGAGGGCCAATCTGAGACTGGTCACCGAGGCAGGGATGGTGGAGAAATACAACCATCTCTGCCCCAGCCCTGTATGATGGGGGTGGGGGTATTGGGTCCAGGGCTGGGGTGGGTCTCTGAGACAGGTCTCTAGATTCCCTGGGTTGTAGGTGACCCAGATTCCAAGAGTCCATGGAAGTCACTCTAGACAGGGCCAGAGATGACTAGGGCAAAGCTTCCCCCTCCTGCCCCAGGGCAGATGCCTGCCCCCAGGCATCTGGCCGGTCCTCTGCGGCCCAGAGAGGAGGAGGGGACGGCCGATCGCAGCTCTGGGGTCAGGGAAGGGAGATTGAGGTGCCTCCCACCCATGCATCAGGCGGCCTCAGCATCACTTGAACACAGCCTTGCTGGCCCAGAGCAGCCTGAGAGACAAAGAGGAGCCCTGCAGGTGCCTGGTGGGCTGGCCGGGGCGGGGCCAGGCTGCTGCTTGGGCTGACATTGCAGCAGGATCCTGTGGAGGTTGAGGGAGGGAGGTACAAGTGGGGGCGGGGGGGGGGGAGTGAGAAATGTAAATATGACATCTGCAGCAGACTGGGAGAGTCCAAGTACATCATAAAAGGGAAATGAAGCCCTGGCCCCACTCACTGTGAACCAGGGCTGGGAAGCAAGGGACTTAGGGTGCTTGCTCCTCCCATGGGGGCTTTCCTTTAGACTCCATCTTATAGGAGAGCGCCAAACAAAGCCCCCTCTCCTACCACCACCGTCAGCCTCCCCAGACTAGATTGGGGCATGGTAAAGTGTGGGAAAGCCCCATGGGATTGGCACTTTATGCAGAAGAGTGAGGAAAAGCTGGTGTGGCCTTCTCAGCATCACCAAAAGAAGGTTTCTGAGACCCTTTCCAGAGAAGGGATTGTGCCTGCCCACTGTACCCAGTTCTTTGGGGGTGATGGGTATCATCCCTGCTTCCCACTCAGATTACTCTAGTAGTGTCCAGATGCGCCCACTCCTTGCCTCGAGTTGCTGATCTCGGATGGAGGGGTGGGGAGATTTGAACATCAGAAGAGCCAGGCTTTAGGGGGCTTCTGGAAGGTGAGGGCCCAGCCCACTTGTCCCCTCCCATTCCAGCATGAGTGCCCAGCTTGGCACACGCCAGACCTCAATGGGCAGCCGGCCGTGGAAGGCAGACAATGCCTGGACAGAACCCAGTTTCTAATCAAAGAGCTGAGTATAGGGCCAGACTAGGACTGGGGCTGGGACAGGGAGCAGATGGTGCCACTGAGGAGCTGTAGGGGAGATCCATGCTTTTGGATCCCCATCGACCCCCCATCCCAACCTCCAGAAGTCACTTGTCCCACCTCAAGGACTAGGTGGCAGGCTGGAGGAGAGTATTGGAGTAGGGCATTGTGGGGAAAGGCCAAGGCTTTGGAATTGCCAAGGGCCCAAACTGGTGTCAGGTTCAGCTGTCTGACTTCCTGGAAGTCCTTTCTTGTATCTAACTGAAGTGCTTTCTGAGTTCCCATGAGAATAACATGGCGAGCCCTGGGTCCAACTCTCGGGACAGGGAGGCCACGAATGAGACAGACTTGCTTTGGTGTGTGTGTATGCACGCATACACATGCATGCCTGTGTAAGGGGGGACGTCCTGGCAGGGACTGCTAGACTAGGTGAGAAGTGCCAGGCCCAGGGCTCTTGGCCCTATAATCACCTTGGGAAGAGGATCAAAGCTGGCTGTCTGCAAATCTCCACAAGGCAGGCAGGGCTGGGGGAGAGCCAGAGGAGGAAACTTCAGAACTGGGGCTATGGGATAAAGGGAGAAGGTCTAGGTGTGAACAGACCCTAAAAACCCTACCCCAGGCCTCCCTGGAGCCTGGCCCATCTGCCCCTGAACATCAGCTAGTCGCCTTTGCGTGGAGATTCCTAGGCCAGCCCCTCTCCAGCCTGCCCTGTGATCCCTTTATCCATTAATCCCCTGTAGATAGGGACTCAGCTCCCTGGGTCCAAGGATGGCCTAGAACCAGCCTCTCTCTACCTGGGAATGGGTGGGGGGTGAGGGGAAGGATGCTTGAGAGAGGTGAGGCTGAGCTGTGCCCTGCCCCAGGCTGCAACACAGGCCCTGCCCGACTAATGGGGGGCGGAGGGGAAGGGGTAGCTGTTAAGAAATGCAAGTTGGCAAAGTTGAAATTGCGGAAGGAAGTCAAGACACGTGGTATGTTTCTTTAAGACCCTTTCAAGCCCCCAGTTCTGAGCCCCCACCATGAGAGGAGCCCTCCATGGGTCCTAACCCCCCCAACCCCCCCACCCTCTTATCTTCTCCTGGTTTCCTTAAGCTTCTTTCCTTTCCTCGGCTGGGGCGGGGAGGTCCCTTTACAGGTCCCACATCCATCCGTGGACACTCCAGGGTGGAGTAGGGGCTGGAAGGGGCTGGAGGGACACCAGCCAGGGACCCAAGGGACAGTGTTAGATTGTACCCCTGTCCTTGCTCATTTGGGTTCTCTAGCTGTAGTTATTTCCAGAGCTTCCGGCTACTCTGAAATCTTGGTCAATGTCTGTCTAAATTTTGAATCAAAAGAACTGGTGGCTTGGGACGAAGAGACCAGAGAAGACAGAAAAAACTGCGCGAGGGTGGGATATGGGGGTGCCTTCAGAGTCCCATCCTCTGTTCTGGCAGCCCAAGGCCAGCCAGAGCCGATCAATGCCAACGGTGCCCCATGCTGCCCGTTTATAGATCTGGGAAACCGAGGCCCAGACAGGACCTCCTGTGCCTGGAGACCTGAGAATCTTAGCGGTGGCCTCCTGCTGCAGAAATAGGGCTTATGTCATCACAAGGAAGTGGAGTGTAGTAACCACAGGCCCCGGAAACCATCCCCCCTCCACCCCCCAGCCAGCCTGCCCGACTAGCCTGAAGCTGATTGGATCTCCGCCCTTGAAACCCTCCGAATGGAGATGGGGTGGGGCGGGGGCTGAGGAAGTGGCGGAGGTGACAGGAGCCTGCCACCCTTACTCTTACAGCTCTGGGGGCAGAGGGCAGGGCTGGGGCCAGTGCAGGTCACCCATTGGCTGGGTCATGGGGCTTCCTTTCTGTTTGCCCTGCTGGGCCTCAGATTCACCCGCGGGAGAATGGGAACAGCTGGTTTGTTCTCATTTGTTCATTTGTGAAAAGCAGTGGTTTGGATGAAGTAGAAGTCATACAGCCCATAAAGGGTTGGCTCCTGAGGAGTTGATGTGAATAAAATGTTTTAAAAATAAGCCCTAACTTAAAGTGTACCTAAGAGGTGTCTCTGGTTTGAGCTTCAGTGATGAGTGTTAGGTACAGGGAAGAGTTTCCTTCCTCCCTCCCTCCCTCCCTCCCTCCTCACCGGAGCCCCACCAGCTAACTGACGTTATTCCCATTGTATGGATGAGCAAACACTCACAGCCGGTAAATGGTGGAATTTGGATCTGAACCCAGGGCACTCACTCTCCCTCCAAGCACATGCTCCTCTGACTGCTCTCAACCGCCTCCCAGTGCAGCTCTAATTAGCTCTTTGCTGTGAGTCTCTATGCCTCGGTTTCTCCATATGCCATACCCCACCTGTTGCCATAATGGCAATGTGGGAAAAGTACTTAGGAAGGTGTCCAGCGCTGTGCAGAGGGGAACGTGTCTGAATTTCCCATTCTGGGGTTGGTTAGCATGGAGCTGCCTGTCCCCTCCATGGTCTTAGCTCCTCAGCCGTGCTATTCACTCTTGTGTTTGGGGAGCTTTTCCCTTCCCGCTGGGTAGAAGTCCACCTGTTCTCTCTTTCTTTAGATCCATGCTACTATCCCTGGAATTTATTTTCCTGCTTGAGTTCCATCTTGCCACTCTCTAGGAAAGGAAATTCTGGGGGCAGCCCAGTTTCCTCTTGCTACCTCTACATGCCCCCACACCAGTCACACGGCAGAGCCCCTGGTGTCCTGGGGTCTCCTCGCCTCACATTTTGCCCTCTAGACATAGCAGCCTGTTGAAGAAAGCCGGAGGGGCAACTGAGAGGCCTCTGGGCTGGAGAGGAGAGGATGCTTCCCTGCCCTGGGAGGTGAGCCAGGCTAGGGCTGGTTGGCCTTGGCCCCAGAGAGCTACCCCTCCATCCCTATGGGCTGGGGATGGTGGAGCTCTGTGGGAAGGGCTGTGAAGCCCCATGGCAGGTGGCGGACCCGTGGGTGGCAGTGTCCTGACCCCCAGAATACTCCCTCTTTCACCTCCGGCTGCTCTGGGGTGTGGAAGGGAGGCAGGGCCATGGTCCCCTGTCTCCAAATACCTGAGTCCCTATCCCTCTGCCTTGCGGGGTGGAAGCCCACCATCAGGGCAGTGGTGGAGGCCACTGTCCTTTCTCTAGGCTGGCTGGTCCTGCCTGACCCTGGAGTTAAGGTGCATTGAGGAGAGCCTGGCAGTGGGGACTGGGGCCTGAGGACCGAGGACCGAGGACCAGGGCCAGTGTGCTGAGGGAGAGGCTCCCTGCTCCGCAGCGGCTGGCCTCTGCATTCCTCAGCAGGGGAGCGTCCCCAGGGCCCAGTTCCCACTGAGCTGTCCTCCACATGATGCACATGCCGCCACAGCTCTGGGCACTCCCTGCTCAGCCCCCACTCTGCAGAGTCTCCCGTCTCCTGGGAGGTCATGGGAAACCGCCGCCAGATGCCCTGAGAAGGGAGTGGGACTGCAGAGCCAAGCTGGAGCGCCGCTGAGCAGCGCTTCCCTGAGCCGGGCTCACCCCTCTTCCCAGGCCCCTGCGGCACAGGAGTTAGACCCACAGACCCACAGGAGTCGGACCGGTGGCTCAGGAAGCTCCTGGCTACTGCTCACGGCCAGGCCTGCCCGTCTTTCCAGCTACGACAGGGCCTGGCCCCCTCCCTCAGCTTCTCCTAGCATCTCCGCTCCCCAGCCTCTGACCCCTCGCCCCACTCTGCGGGGCCTGCTTCCTCTTATGCCCAGTTTCAGCCTCTCAGGGGGGTGTCCTGGGGCACAGCTGAGATCCTGATGCCCTAGGGGCCACGAACAAGACTCTACCCCAGGTTCCCTCCCCTGTCAGACTGTCTGTCCCTGGTTGTGACTCAGAAGCTAGTGGCCACGACTTGGATATACTGAAAGAGAAAGGTCAAGGACATCTGAGGAAGGAGTGGGGGCTGAACCCCAGGTGCCCTGAATCGACACCCCAAGGCGTTGTCTTGGAGTGTCTGCACCCTCTCCCTGTGCACTTGGGAACATGTTTGGGGGCAGAAGTCAAGCACAGAGGGTTGACAGACCCATTTCACCAGATCTGCTAGGGCCTCATAAACCCATGCTTTTTGACCGTCACCACAGTACAAAGCCTCCTTGTTTGGGGGTCCTAAGCCAGCCTGGGTCTTTTTCCTGAGGGCAGTCAGTCTCAGGAGGACTGTGCTGATGGAGGAGGGTCTGAGAGGCCCGGAGAAGGTCCCGTGACAGGGCGACAAGACCCTCTGGCTATCACAGGGCTCTGGTGGCTCCCCACTCCATATCCCTGCAGCTAAGAGTCAGCACCCCCAATTGGGTCTCCCCACCAGAGAGGAGCAGCTTCTCTGGGAAGATGCCTTCTCTGGGCTAAGTCAGCTAAAAGGCCCCGGGTGTCTGGGAGCCAGACTCCCCTGAGAGAGCAGGGATTTTGCTTCCAGCCGCCTTCCCCAGAGCTGGCAGGCTGCCACGGGGAGGAGGAGGAGAGGATGCTCATTAGAGTGGGGGTGTAGACACCCTCTTTCTGCTGCTGAGGGGAGCTGCCTTCCTCTGGCAGGGAAGCAGCCTCCTGGGTTCTTGGCTCCATGCTTCTCCATGCTCTAGGCCTTGGCTCTCTTAACTCTACAAAACGGGGGAAATGCTTTCCCAGCAGAGTGCGCCTGGTACTGCCCGCAGCTGTCGGTAGGATCAGTCCAGGGATTCTCTGAGGGGATCATTTTTCTCCAGTCCAACCTCTCTCCTGCCCTGGTGCAGGGCTGTTCAGTGGGTGCAGCAGCATTGGGCAGGGGCAGGCTTGGCTTGCATTTCATTTCCACCATTACGAATTGTGTGACTCTGGGCTGGTGAAATTTCACTTTTCCAAGCCTCGGTAAAATGGGGCAAATGCCCTTGCTCCCCAGGGCTGTTATAACCCATTACATGTGTTCGTGTATGTAAATGAGCTCGGCACCTAGGTTCTCAAAACGTGTTAGGTATTGTCCTGATCAGACAAGGCACTGGTGTGCAGAATGCAGAGAAGCAAGAGTGGTATCAGTGACTATGATTTCTGAGGAGAAAGATTCCAAAGAATCCCAGGCTCCCCTTTCCCCTGGCTTAGCAATCTTTGCAGGCAGGAAGTTCATTTTGCTAGCTTATCTAAATCCCTGCTGCTGTAGCTGAGTTCCCTTTGATCTGTCACCGATGAGGAAGAGCTGGTCCCTGGCAGGTCACAGCATGGCTAAGTGACTCAGTGTGCCAGGCAGACTAGAGGGGAGCACCCCCCGCCCCCGCCAAACTCACTTCCACACAACAGCTCAGCTCCAGGTGACCCCTGCTGCCCCGCGGTTGGAGCCAGGCAAACCACTTGGGGCTGGGCAGAAGGGAGGTCATGGAATCTGGCCAACCTCAGGCTTGGGGGCAGCGCACCTAGAGACCAGGGGATGAACTTCCTCATTTCTCTGTTTCTCCTTGGGGCTGTTCCACTAGCCTCTGGGGGCTCCTTTTCAGGATTCCAGAAAGGCATTAAGGGTCCTATAGAAGAAAAGAGCAGATAGGCTCATACCCCCTGGGGCTTCTTACAAAGGGGCTGGTTATGGTGGTTATTTTGGCCCTCAGAGGGGTGATTCCAGCCCAAGTCCCTGGTTCTTCTCAAAACCTTTGAGGGAGAGCCTGGTGAGAGGGTGTCTCCCAGCCTGGAAGTCCCCAAAGTGCAAATTACTCACAAGTGGGCAGCTATGCGTGCTAGTTCTCTCCAGCTCTCCTTCTGGATTGAATCTTTGGGACTGATGGCTAGTAAAGGTAGTCTTCCTAGGAGACCTTGTTATTTATTATCTATGTGACCTTGAGCCCAGTTAATTTCCTCTGAACTCTCATTTGTAAATTAGGAGCAAAAACACCCCCTTAGAACGAAATGATTTGTGTAATGATCTAGCGTGCAAAGCTTCGTAGGTACAGAGTCTAGCAAAAAGGCAGTCTTGTTCCATAAGTGTGGGAAGTTACTAACTGGGGAAGTTGAGTAAGCATAGATGTAAAGGGGTTCCAGTTGCTAGCAAAGAAAGGCATCAGGAATCACAGACCATACATCATAATTGTAAGAATTTTTTAGGACTCTGGAACAGTTCTTGGTTAGTTATTTTAATACCACAGCGTGTGACCTCTCAGTGACAAAACTCTTCAAATAGGAAGAGCCTGGGGCTGCCCCCTTAAGAGCTCCAGGAGCTCCTAACTGACTGGGGGGCAACTCAAGGTAAGAGCCCAGGGAGGGGCCCTAGCCGGCTGATTGGGTGGGACTAATTTCACCTGAGAGGCCGAGCCAACCCTTAGGAGTCCAAGGTCACTGGGCCGAGCCCCCGGGGGCAGTGATTGGCTGGCTTTGTGTGATGTCACCGAGGAAGGGGCGCGGGTGAGGGGGGCTAGCCCATCCTCCCCCCACCCACCACGGCGCGGGTAGGGTGTGGGGCGCTGGGCACGTTACCCGTCGCAGAGGGAGTTGTTCTCCTTGGCAGCCCTTCAGCATCCCCCGGGGCCTTCCTCCTCCCGGTCTCCTCTGTCCTCCCCTTCCGCCCTGTCCTCCTGGTTTCGCAAAGGGCTGTGGAAGCGCTGAGCTCAGCTCTTCCCGCAGCGCCCGGCTCGGGTTCGCGGCCTTTGTCCGGCCGTCGCCGCCGCCGGGGGCACGGACGGGTGGGGGGCCGGGCCCGAGCCGCCTGCGCGTCCCTCGGCCCGGGTGCCCGCTTCCCCGGCGGTGGGGGAGGGATATGAAAATAACTACCCACATCACACCAGCTCCCACTCAATTGTGAGCAGAGGAAGCTCAGCGGCCGCGCGCCCGTGCCAGATCCTGCCTCTGAAAAGCCCTGGGCCCTTTCTCGCTCTCGCGCCCGCTCCCACCGCCGCTCGGGGCTGCGGGGTGCCAAGTGGCAAATAGACCGGGCTCTGTTCGGGGAGATTCCGGGAGCGTTTCTGCGCGGGGCTGTCCGGCCCGCCCCCTTCCCTCCCGGCCCGGACCTTGGGAAGGGATGGAGGGCGCTTTGCAGGCGTGGGGCTTGGGGTGAGAGTCGGGAGGTCCCTGGACAGAAATGATACTGGATGTGTTGTGCACAAAACTACCGATGAAATGCAGCTGGCCCGCGGGGCCATAGTTTGCCCATCTGAGCTTTTCAAATAGTGCATTAAATTATAGTTGATCTTCATTACTGAATTTTTTTCATACCCCGTTAAGTTTTGCACTTGTGGCAAATACCTCACTTCATCCTAGTCCTGGATCTGGTCCACGGCTCCTGGGACTTGCAAGACCCTAGAAACTGGTTTCCATCCCTGATTCCCCCCCCCATGCCCCCCAGGAAGGATGAGGTCTGTGAGTGGCTCCCACCCCTGCCACCCTGCTTTAACGGAAGCGGCCGCCTTCCCCTTTCCCGTTATCTGGGGCGGGGTGGGGCTGGCTGAGGCCACTGCTGCTTTGACGGCAGCCCACAGAAGTGACCTCACCCAGGGTGGGGCCGGGGAGGAGGCTGCTGGAGGGGAAGGTGAAGGCGTTCTTAGAAAGTTAAAACTGGGAGGAGATCTCCTAGAGAACCCAGGAGAAAGCAAGCGTGGCTCCTGAACCAGAAGAGGGTGGGGGCAGGGGCTGGTCCAGGACCCCGGACTTGATCTCCCAGCCCTCTGGTCTCCTCCCTGTGGGGTGCAGGTGTGAATGCTCTGCTGGGCAGGGTGTGGTGAGGAGGGAGCCCCAGGAGAGCTGGGACACGATGTCTGCCCCTGCTGGATGGCCAGCCCTGAACAGATGGAGCAGTGGTCCTTCCAGAGTGCCTCCCTGGCCCTGATGGAGGTGCTGTGGGAGAAAGCTTATCTATCCATGTGGGGATGGAGAGTTTCCCAGGCAGGAGGTCGCTGGAGAAGCAGAAGAGCCTGTAGGTTTCGTAGTCAGGCAGAGCAGTTGATGCCCATCTTCCCTGTATTTACTGTGTGTGTCTGACTTTAACCACTTCAAGCCTCAACTTTCCTCTCTGGAAAATGGGCATGGAAATCATGAGCTCATTGCATCACTTAAGTGAGGTAGTCTGTAGCGGGTGCCTGGCCCAGCTAGCACATGGAAAGCACACGTAAAATCTTAATTCTCTTTTTCTTCTACCTCCGGTTACTCAATCAAGTCCCATTCCTGGGACCAACACTCTCCCTCGTCCAGGTCAGTTGCTTTGGGAATTAGTGACTCTTCCTGAGCCCATGTCCTCTGTCTCCCAGCGGGTACCCTTTTCTCTGGGTAACATTGCTCACCCATCTGTACCCTGCAAAGCTCCCTGGTGCTTCAGATGGGTCAGCCTGGGGCTGGCTGGCTCTCTCTGACCACAGAGACCCCCGCATCAAGATGTGCTGGGCCTCACGTTCCAGGATGAGCGCCGCAGGATGAATGCCTGACTGATTCCATAATTCCTGGACCCTAAAACTCTGGAGCCCCTCTTCTCCATCCCCTTGCCCAGACTGCTCTTCTGCCAGCTCTCCTATTCCTGGCAGGTGGGCTCCGCCGTGTTCTCAGGGCTGGTTGTTGAAGGAGAAGCATCCCCTCTCCCGGATGGGCTCTGCCAGGCAGGGCTTCTGCTCCCCCTCCCCTGCTCCCACTGTCTCCAGGGACCCTGATTCGATTTCCTCCAATCACCAGCACTGCCATCTGCCTGGGGTAATTAAATGGTATTTGAACTGGATCCAGAAATCCTATCACAAGCAGCCCACATGGTAGGGAGGGTGTCTTCCGGAGTTGGTGGTAGCCAGCAATGCTGAAAGCTCCTCAGAGGCTGCCCAGGCCAGACCCTTGGTTCACCTGGGAGCCCCTGGATGGCCCTGGGCAGTAAGTGTTTGGTCCTGGGTCCCAGAGGCCCAGGGGCAGAGCCAGCTCTGAGGGCCAGAGCTCCTGCTTCCTACCTGGTGCCTGTGTGCCGTGCCACGCCCCCTCCTCTGGAGCTGCGGCTGGGGCTCCCTGTGTCATGAGCCGTTTCTTCCCCCCGGCCCCCTGAGCCCTGCCTGTAGGGACACGGTAGCACAGAAATAGTGGAGAGGCAGTGCATGCACACTGTTCGAGCCCCACTCTGCCCCTCACTATCTACGGCTGGCTGGGCACCATCTCATTTCCTCCCCTACAAACCGTGGTAGTAGTATTCACCGCAGGTGTTCTCTTGAGAATCAAGAGTTAGTATATGTCAGTGCGTAGACGCCCCCCCGGGTACGTAGTGAGTGCGAATTTGTGTCAGTTGTCACTATCAGTGGTCGAGGTAGGGGAACTGCTGGCCCAGACCTCTTATTGGTGGGTCAAGTTTCTGGTCTGCAGGTTCTAGAGAGGACAAGCAGGAATCAGCTGCTCCCTTCCCAGTCAGAAACCAGTTCAGGGGGGACACCGAGAGGCTGGGTTCTAATTTCAACTTGACATGGAACAGCTGGATAGTGTGGATGAAGGTGGTAATCCTCCATTCCTGTCAGCCTCAGTGAGGGGAGAGCCACTGACCTGTGAGGACCTGTTGACACCGAAGGGAAAACACTTCTGGAGAAAACCCAGGCTACCATCTATGGTGTGGACTTGGCCTGGTGCAGCTAACTCCCCCCAAAATGCTCCCCTGGCACTTACCCCCCTCCCCAGTCCCCTGTGACCCTCTTGCAGCAAAGTGCAGGCAACAGGCTGAGGGGAGCACCTCCCCTGGCTTGAAGCTCTGAGTGGGCCTTGGGGGCTGGGGCAGCCCCAGACAGGGACAGGATGGCGACTTGGTGGCCCTGCCTCTGTGGCGAGGTCCCCCTCCGCCCTGGATGCATGCTGGCCTGGCCCTCTCACTCTTTTCTTCTCTTGGTAAATGTTGGCTTTGGGAAAGGGAGCCTGACAAGCAGCTCATTGTGATCGCCTGGCTGATAGGGCTGGCTTGTGTGAGCCCAGGAGCATTAGTGCCTAACCCACCCCCACCCCCTTTTGCTTTAGGCATTTGGGAAGTGCTTTTCTGCCTGTCTGTACAGCGCATGCTCACTGACTCACACTTGGTTGCCATGGGGACCTTGTCAAGGCAATGGCTGCTTAGAGGAGGGAGAAGAGGTGGCTGGATGGAGATAGCCCTATTTATGGCTGGCTCCCACTCAGCCCTGGTGCCACTTTTCTTCCTCTCGTAAGGGAGCCCAGCAGGAGCTGGGATTGGGCCCCTCCTGTGGCCGGCCTGGTGTCCCTTGCAGAGGGTCCTGCCCTTCTCAGCCGACTTTTGCCTTGGCCTGGTCTGGCGGGGTCGTGCTTGGTCTGGTACCTGAGAATGTTCTGCCAGGCTCTGGCATCCGAGAGGGGGCTCTGCAGCTGGAGGACTCTTGCAGCCCCTGCAGGCCTTGGCAGAAGATGGGGTCTGCTCTTTAATTCATTCCGGGGTTGGGGGGCAGCCAGGCCTGTCCCTCCCCACCCTGGTGCTGAGCCTTACCTCCCAGAAGGGGGCAAGCTGTCTTCTCTTCCTGATCTGTGGGACACTGATATCTAGGGCTCCCCTTTCAATCAGGAGTATGCGCTCTGACGTCAGACCAGAGGTTTGTTCTGTCACACCCCCTACCCACCCCCCTCCCGTACAATCTTGGGCAAGTCACTTAAACTCTGTCAGCCTCCATTTTCTCACCTGTAAAGATAGGCAAATAATATGTACCTCACGGATTTATAGTGAAGAATACATGAATTCATTTATGTAAAATACTTTTAACCTGGATCCCATACGTAGAGTACTTGATAAATGTTAGCAACCGCTCAATAAATGTTTGGGTGGAGTGGATATTATTCTTACGATTAGTATTACTGTATTGTTATAAAAGTTGCCTTGGTCCTCTGGGGAGGCTCCTGAGCTTCCTTCCTTCTCTTCCAGCTTCTGGGGGCTGGAGGGGGCCTGAGGAAGTGGAAGCATGGCAGGCAGCATGAGGGAGGAGGGCACCGCAGTCCCCCACCGGCTGGGTCTGACCCAGGGCTCTCCCCACTTCCTGAGCAGGATTCGGCCCCAGCTGTCAAAGGAGAAGATTGAGGGCTGTCACATCTGCACCTCTGTGACCCCCGGGGAGCCCCAGGTCCTTCTGGGGAAGGACAAGGCCTTCACCTATGACTTTGTCTTCGACCTGGACACCTGGCAGGAACAGATCTATTCGACCTGTGTGAGCAAGCTCATCGAGGGCTGCTTCGAGGGCTACAATGCCACAGTGCTGGCCTATGGGCAGGTAAGCCGCCTGCACTCCCACCCGTGGCCCCTCCAACTCTGGTCTCCCCAGCTGGTGGGAGAGAGCGCCCCCTCCCCCTTCAGACCGGTGGAGATGGAGCTGCGGTTTTGTCTATTGTCCCAGCATGCTGCCACGCTGGAGGGAGGCTGTCACTCCGAGGAGACTCCCTCAGGGTGTGGCTTGGGGACCAGGAGGGGCTGGTGATCTGGGTACGTGGTAAGGGAAGTCCGCCTGGCCAGGGGTCCCCGGGCTTGCTGGTGGCCCCCCGAGGGTGCTAACACCCTCATTCCACCCTTGCTGATGCAGACAGGGGCCGGGAAGACATACACGATGGGCACCGGCTTCGACACGGCGACATCGGAGGAGGAGCAGGGCATCATCCCGAGGGCCATTGCACACCTCTTTGGGGGCATTGCAGAGCGCAAGCGGCGGGCACAGGAGCGGGGTGTGGCCGGGCCTGAGTTCAAAGTCAGCGCGCAGTTCCTGGAGGTACTGTGGCCTCGTAGTGGGGGCAGGAGGGAGATTTGGGGGACAGCAAGACCATGGAGGTTGGGCTTACCCCCAGGACAGTGGAATGAGCCTAGGCAAGCCATGGCAGCATCTATAGCTGCTGAGGATCCTGCTGCTGGAAATATCCAAGCAAGAGCTAGAAGACCTCTTGGTGGGACACTCTGAAGAGGCTTCCTGTGTCAGAAGGGGCTTGAGCCACTGAGAACCTTTAAGATCTCTTCAAACCCTGAGTGATGGTCAGCTCTGACACTTATTAGCTGTGTGACCTTGGGCATGTCGTGTCACCACTGCATGATGGCTAGAATATCTATTTCCTTGTGGGTGCTGTGAGGATGGCATGGAAGCATGTGCCTGGCACGTAGTGAGAACTCTAGTTGCTGCCCATCCTTCCAGCCTTGGCCAGGTTGCTCCCCAACCTCAGAGCAGTCTGCCTTGTCCCTTTCTGGCCCAGGTCCTTACTGACCCTCCTAGTCTTCTCTGACCTCAGGGGAGGGAGGTCCTCCAGAAGGAGCTTTTCTTTGCAACTGGTCCTGCCTCTCTCTGGGAGAATGTCTGTGTGCCAAGCTAGGCTTTTGGCATCTGGGGACTTTGCGGGTAGAGGAAGGAATCTTTGGCCTATCGAGGGGCCTCTCAGAAGGGTCTCTAAGAAAGCAGGTGTTCTAGATACTTCTCATGAGTGCCTGACTTGACCAGGCTCCTCCTTTAGGACACTTGAACCAGGTGGCTTCAGTTCTCAGCATCTGAAACCCCAACCCATTGACCTCCCCCACCCCCCCCGGCTCTGGGTCATTTGCTGGGTATGGGGCTGCCCTGGGCTCTGACTGTACCCAGGTTGTCCTCTGAGGGAGGGATGTGGCTCGAGCCCTCTCTAGGGTTTCCATGGCCCACCCTGCCCACTGCACCACTATGACTACCTCCTGGGTACTCAGAGTGGCTGCTTTCCCCTTAGGGGACCCTGTATTTTAGACTCGAGAGTTTTTCTTTGTCCTCCTGGACTTTTGCTTCTGATAAAGTGACTACCTCTGTGTGTGTGTATGTGTATCCTACTGCTGTGTATCTCTATAAGCTTTCCCATCTCGTTGTTTTCTTCTTTTCTCTATCCTGTTGCCATGGGGATCCCCAAAGAGTAGGGCAGTGCCTAGAAAACTCATGCCCAAGGGTGAATCACAAGGGGTTAAATGATGCCGGTGCGCCTGTCCCAACAGACAGACAGACACCATGGCACCCACATCTGCACCAGTCCCTTCCGTTTCCCCTTCCCCTTCCTGTGGAGTATTTCTGTCCCTTTGAGGCATCAAAGCCTCGGATGTCGGATGTCGGAGGGCCGCAGCCCGCCCCTCCCCCACAGGATTCTGCTGGCTGCTGACCAAGCTGCCCGGTCCCTTTCCCCACCCCACCCCCCAGGCCCCCAGCCCCGGCTCCCTGCCTGGGGGATATCCCAGCCCTTCAGCAGGTAAAGCTCTCCCTGCCAGCGATTACAAACACAGGAATCTCCAAGGCTGAGACCATGTGAAATAAGGTGACTGCTCCTGGCCAGGCCACCTCCCCTCACCCCAAGTGGTCTCCCCAGGCTCTCCCCAGGATGCTGGGCCCCAGTGGCATACTCTCCGTCCCCACATTCCTCCCCTACTGGGAGGTTGTCCTCACCTCAACCCCCAGGGACAATGGGGGTCAAGGCACGGTCTCTACTGAGCTCTGTCCGTCCCCTCCCTCATCCGAAACCATGTCCCCACCCCCTTTCCCAGCCTAGCAACAAACATAATAGGATCTGCCTGATTTATGGTTCTATCTTCCTCATCTACATCTAGGACCTGAGTCCCCTTGTTCCCTTTAGGTCCTTAGTCCCCTGACAAGACTGAAAACTGCTGAATGCTGGTTCTTTGGGGAGTGGGAGCATAACCTCAATATAGTTCTGCCCAGGACCCAGCTGCCTCCGACTCCTGTCTAGGAGAAAGACCCTGGAATCCAGAACCCAGAGGGGACCAGGGTCGGCAAGTTCGCCTCCCAGAGCCTCAGTTTCCACCTCTGTAAAACAGAGCTGGCTTATAAACATGGGAAAGCCCCTCGGGGCCCCACGCCATGTGCCACATGCACCCAGCAGCTGTTCCCCCCACCCCACAGCTCTACAATGAGGAGATCCTCGACCTGTTCGATAGCACCCGTGACCCTGATGCCCGCCACCGCAGGTCCAACATCAAGATCCACGAGGATGGGAATGGTGGCATCTACACCACGGGCGTCACTTCCCGCCTCATCAACTCCCAGGAGGAGGTGAGCATCCACCGGAGGTCCAGGGCAGGCAGGGGCCAGCTCCACGGCTCGTCTCCTGCCCTCACTTTTGCCTCGCTCCGCAGCTGATCCAGTGCCTGAAGCAGGGGGCCCTGTCCCGCACCACGGCCAGCACCCAGATGAACGTGCAGAGCTCCCGCTCACACGCCATCTTCACTATCCATGTGTGCCAGATGCGAGTGTGCACTCAGCCCGAGCCAGTAAGGAACCCACGGAGGCCCAGGAGCTGGTGTAGTGGGGGGCGCTTCTCAGAGGGGCAAGAAGAGGAAGGAGCCATGGATCTGAAGCTAGCAAATCGGGGCTTGGGGTTTGCCTTGGCCACTTGTTGATTTTTCTTTTTCTTTTTTCTTAAGCCTCAGTCCCCCACTTGTACAATGGGGGTACCATCCCCCTATGGTTGTGAGGCTTGCATGAGAATCAGGCATGTGCAAGTACACGGTCAGATGCTCTCATATGCAAGAGGAGAGGGCGCTGCGGCCTGCCCTGCCTCTGGGCCCCGAACCCCCCCACCCCAGACAGCATTCCTGAGGGTCGAGGGCCGAGAGCAGAGGAGCCGCGAGGTGGAGCGAGGGCCAGATACATCAGCTGCTAACTTCTGCTGCAGGTCAGTGAGGCGGTGACTGGGCTTCCTGAGGGCACCGCGCCCACCAGTGAGTATGAGACACTCACTGCTAAGTTTCACTTTGTGGACCTGGCCGGCTCAGAACGGCTGAAGCGGACGGGGGCCACTGGCGAGCGGGCCAAGGAGGGCATCTCCATCAACTGCGGCCTGGTAGGCATTTGGCGGGTCACCTGTCCCAGTGGCCAGCACAGCTCAGTCTCAGACCCTTTCCAGACCCTCCAGACCCACGGCTGCCCCATCTTCTTTGCACCTCTTGCTGGCTGCTGGCCAGGGCACCCATATGTCACTGTTGTTAGGCCTTTGATCCTTTGCCCTCACCCTTGCCCCCAGCTTCTTGACTTCACCAAACAATCACATCGGCACGTAAACTTTCTCAGGGAGCTTGAGGGCTGCTGGGTCCTCTAGGCAGGCATGGATGGCCTGGGGGCTGTCCTGTCCCCACTACCCTCTCCCGGACTGCCTCTCGAGTGCCAGGGTCTGTCTCCCACAGTTGGCCTTGGGCAACGTGATCAGCGCCTTGGGGGACCAGAGCAAGAAGGTGGTGCACGTGCCCTACAGGGACTCGAAGCTCACTCGGCTTCTCCAGGACTCGCTGGGGGGCAACAGGTACCCTACAGCCAACAAGGGGTAGGGGAGGAGGGAACCTTCTGGAGAATCCTGATGTGAGGGTTTGATTCATGAGGGCCTTGTGGGCAAGGAGGCCTTCCTACTGCAGCCTGTGGGCTTCGGAGACAGGAGCCTTGAGATGCTGCATGACCTTTGGCCAGTATGGTCAGACTGTTTCCTTGTCTGAAAACAGGGAGAGATAGTCTTGAAGTGATAGAGCCCAAATGGGGTAATGGATAGAAGCCACTAAGGAAATACAGAGCTGTGCCCGGCAGTGACATATCACCCTGTCAGCCGCCTTCACTGTGGGTTGGAAGGAACCCCGTGGCCAGGTGGTCCAGGTGCTGCCCTGGTGAATGCCCAGGTCCTTAGGCCATTAAGACAGTAGGGGAATGGGTTGGGAGCAGGGGCCTCTGCCCTGGAGCGATGCTTCTGGGGGCTTGGCTGTGCCCCTCGAACCTCACTCTCCTACTGCACCCCCCCAGCCAGACCATCATGATTGCCTGTGTGAGCCCCTCAGACCGGGACTTCATGGAGACGCTCAACACACTCAAATATGCCAATCGGGCCCGCAACATCAAGAACAAGGTGGTGGTGAACCAGGACAAGACGAGCCAGCAGATCAGCGCCCTGCGGGCCGAGATTGCTCGCCTGCAGATGGAGCTGATGGAGTACAAGGCGGTGAGCACACTCCCAGGCACGGTGGGCCCGAGGTCTTCGGCACGCCTCCCACCACTCCCTCACCTCCCCACCCATTCCCCGCCGCTTCCTGAGTATTGGCTCTGTGCCGGCCATGATGAGGGGGCTCACCTGGGTGAATCGAGCACAGTCGGAGCTCCCGGGGTGTTAGCACCTAAGAGCAAGGAGGGCACTCAGCTGTTCTGCAGCATAGCTCTGATGCCCAGGACAGAAGCTCTGCCTTGTGCTTTCATGTCCACTGACTATGCTGCGTTGGACCAGATGAGACTCCTAGACTGTGGTACAGAATAAGAATAATTGATGGGGACCACATGAATAGTCCAGTGCACCTGGGAGCAGGACAGAGGAGAGAGCTGGCCCTCTTCACTCAGGTGCTCAGTCAGGGAAGGCCTCACAAAGGAGGGGGCCTTTATATAGATTTTGAAAAATGGATGAGCTATCATCAAAAGCAAGTGGAACAGGCATTCTTGGATGCAATCAAGCCATGCACATAGGAACAGAGATGGGAAAAATGGGTGCTTCTTGGGGAAGTGTCTATTTCCATATGACTAAGGCAAAAGTCAATGGCTGCTGGTAGCCCATGGTGTGAATCTGGTACACAAACGGGTTTTGGTTTGGCTTGCCCTTTGTTTTAAAAGAATGCAATTTAGTTGCCTACCTTTCTGAAAATCAGGGAATTTCAGTTTTTCCCGAAAAATGTGAAGACCTAACAACATATAGCACTACGTTGTCTAGAGTGGCATAGTTGCTGACCCTTTGAGACTGAGTCTGTGACTCTGTTAACTCTAGTCCCCACCGCTCCCTGTTGTCTTGTACTCAGACTCATTTATGCCACTGCCCGGGGCCCTTAGGGTTTTAGCCCTTGGGTCAGCACTTATGGTGATATGAAGGTAGGTGGTGGAAGGGTAAGTCAAGGTGAGATTGGGGAAGGCTGGAATGGCTGGTTATAGAATTTGGACTTGCTGGTTGTCAAGGAGAGCCCTGGAAGACAGGAGCTGTGTCTTAGGAAACACGGGGTGGGGACGGGGAGATTGGCGGGGCTGCTAGGTGGATCATCAACCCTTCCCCGCCCTGCAAGCTCTAGCCCCTGACTGCTCCCTGCCTGCCCCTCCTCCCAGGGCAAGAGGGTGATCGGGGAGGATGGTGCCGAGGGCTACAGCGACCTGTTCCGGGAGAATGCCATGCTGCAGAAGGAGAACGGGGCACTGCGTCTGCGGGTGAAGGCCATGCAGGAGGCCATCGATGCCATCAACAACCGTGTCACTCATCTCATGAGCCAGGAAGCCAATTTGCTCCTGGCCAAGGCTGGTGAGTCGGGGTGCACCAGGCCAGCTCGGGCACCCAACAGGCCGGGACCCCCACTCCCCATACCTGCCCTAGGATATTAGGCAAGCTGGGCCAGCCAATCAATTCACAGAGCAATGCATTTATGAATTTTTTCCAATTGATTTTTTTAAAGATTTATTTATTTGAGAGAGAGAGAGAGGCAAGGGGTGGGCAGCAGCAGAGGGAGAGGAGGAGAGAGAATCTCAAGCAGACTCCCCACTGAGCACAGAGCCCACGTGGGGCTCAGTCTCATGACCCTGAGATCATGATCTGAGCCGAAATCAAGAGTCGGATGCCTAACTGACTGAGCCCCCCAGGGCCCCCCCAGTTGATTTTAAACCTTTTTTTATGACCATAAAATATACACGAATACATCCTCCTTGCTTAACATGGGTGCATAAAGGTTAAAATCCTCCCTCACTAAACGCTCCACTCCACTTCCTCTCTACTTCGACGTAGCTGCGTGCACATTTCCCCACACCTTTCTCAGTACCTTTGCTACAAATGTGAATGTATATTCATATGTAACATGCGCATAGATGTGTGTGTGTGTGTGAATAATATATATTGCCCTTTCTTTTTCTGTGTATGAGACCGTATGTATTGCCCTGTGACTTCCCATTTTCACTTAGCATTATGCTTTGGAGAGCTTTCCATGTTAAAACACAGAAATCTAGTTGATTCTTGTAAACTGCACAGCATTCCCTATGTGAGGATGGTGAACACTTCTGATAGCAGCCGTCCCTCAGTGGAGCGTGGTTGTTTCCAGCAGTGCCTGCGTGTACCCGTCCCAGGGACAGGTGTTTCTTCGACGTAGATTCCTTCTGGGGAAAGGCCCGTGTGTGGTACCCTATCGGAGGCCCCAATACAAGAGCACCAGTTCCGAGCCGCAGGGCCTTACGTTCCTTACCTTCTGTATTGCCCTCTGCCGCCTTCCCTCTCCAGGTGATGGCAATGAGGCCATTGGTGCTCTGATCCAGAACTACATCCGGGAGATTGAGGAGCTGCGGTGAGTGCGCCCCAGCGTATCTGGGAGCGGTGGAGGAGGGCCTGGGCCGGGCCAGAGCCCAGAGCCCGGGGCTCCCCTGGCCCCAACCGCTGGCTCTCCCCATGCAGGACGAAGCTCCTGGAGAGTGAGGCCATGAATGAGTCCCTGCGCCGCAGCCTCTCCCGGGCCTCGGCTCGGAGCCCTTACGCCCTGGGTGCATCTCCGGGCGCTCCGGCCTTCGGGGGCAGCCCGGCCAGCTCCATGGAGGATGCCTCTGAGGTGATCCGCCGGGCCAAGCAGGACTTGGAGCGGCTCAAGAAGAAGGAGGTCAGGCAGCGCAGAAAGAGGTGAGTGGAGTGCGCCCACGGCTCTGCGGGCTCTCCGGGAACACGGCCGCCCGCCTGCCTGTAGCGGGGGGCTGCCCCCAGGCTGCTTGGGAATGCACTGAGCACATTTGCTTAGCTTTTTGGGCAGAAGCCACCCACCTTTCTCTAATGCTGCACCTTCCCCCGAGGGGAGGGAGGGTGGAAATGACCCAGGGTTAATTCTAGACTGGGGGTAGAGAGGAGCAGCCAGATTCTCTGCAGAACAGGAACCCAGCCCCACCCTCCTGCCCTCTCCTACACCCCTTGCCACATGCTCAAAGCTAACCTGGCCTACCCTTCACTCCTGGGCAGCCCAGAGAAGGAGGCCTTCAAAAAGAGGGCAAAACTCCAACAGGAAAACAGTGAGGAGACCGACGAGAATGAGGCTGAGGAGGTGAGGGACTGTCCCCGTCCCCTCCCCTCTACATGTTTACCCCTCCCCACCGTCCCCGCTGAGTGGAGGGAACCCCATGACCACCTTGGCAGGGTGGGGGAGGGGCTTAGGCCTGCCTCCAGTTGAGTTGGTCCCCGAGCTTCCTCACATGGCTGGCTGGTTGCCGTGGTGGTCTCCATCCCTCAGTTCCCCCACCTCATCCCAAATGGGTGAGGCTGGGCAGGGAGGCTCTCCCAGAGGGGCTCTGCCCAGGCTGTTGGGGGAGTCAGGTGGCACTCTTTCGGGACTGGGGGTTGGCACAAAGGGCCCTGACTGTGGTCTGCCCCATTCCCCACTCTCTTGACACACCTGAAGCCTTGTCCAGACTCCCTTGGCTTCTGGGCTCTCCTCCCTGAGGCCAGGCCCAGCCTGAGTGAGGAGGGCCCACTGGCCACCCCTAATGGTGCTTGGTGCTCAGGAGGAGGAAGAGCGAGACGAGAGTGGCTGTGAGGAGGAGGAGGGGCGTGAGGATGAAGACGAGGACTCGGGCAGTGAGGAGAGCCTGGTGGACTCGGACTCAGACCCTGACGAGAAGGGTGCGTGTGCCCAGGCTGGGGCAGGGGGAGGCGACTCGCCAAATGGCAGGTGCCCGGGGTGGGCTGACAGTCAGCACTGGGCCCAGAGAAACTGCTCAGACCTTCCAGTTACAAGACCCTGAGCCAGATGCCTCTTGGCTGGGGTCAGGCCTTACTTGAATTCTCAAAGAATGTGGACGTCCAGTGCCTGGAACTCCCAGACGTGACACCACCACCACCAACAACAAAAACAAGAGTAGTGATGAGGACGACAGCGCTCATTATATGCCAGGCACCGCTGTGCTCAACCCTCCACGTGGCATGGGGTTTTCAGTTCTCACTACAACCCTGGGCATAGGTGTTCGGAGCTCCCCCAAGCCCAGAGAAGTCTAGTGACTTTCCCCAGCATGGTAGGTGCAGAGCCGGGCCTTGAATGGTGCCAAAACCCACTCCTCTAAATTGGGGCACCTGCCCTGCCACCATTTCTGACCCACAGCCCTCCTTCCCCTAGGCTGGGTCCCATGCCAGGTAGACCTTGGCCTCTAGGGCACAGCAGGGGTGGTGGGATGCCTAGACATCCCACCCCCCCAGATCCTGGGCCAGCCTCCAGTTTCTGAGGCCAGTCTTCCAATGTGTCACCCCACCTGGCGGCCCTTACCCACCATGGGACTTACCATTGCCTCCAGCCTCTGGTCACTGGCCGTGGCCGACCAACAGAAAGCCCCAGCACCCCCTCCCGCCCTAAGCCCCTGGCACTGGATGGAGCCTGTCTCTGCCCCACAGAGGTGAACTTCCAGGCCGACCTGGCCGACCTGACGTGTGAGATCGAGATCAAGCAGAAGCTGATCGATGAGCTGGAGAACAGCCAGAGGCGACTGCAGACTCTGAAGCACCAGTACGAGGAGAAGCTGATTCTGCTTCAGAACAAGATTCGAGACACACAGCTGGAGCGTGACCGCGTGCTGCAGAACCTCAGTGAGACCACCACCGCCCCCCTCCCCTCCCCAGGCCCTCGCTTTCCCCTGAGGCACCTCCGCTGTCACAAGCCCCCCCGCAACTGGCACCTTGGGCATCTACCCGGTCTTCTGACCCTTGGACTGTGGCCCTCTGACCCACTGTCACCTCTATGTCTAACCTGACTTCTCTGCTACATTTTACATTTATTCTTGTTATTTCATTAGCATCTTGAGTATTAGAATCCTTTATTTCCCTAGGCACATGGACATGATGTGCCATGGGCATGATGCGTCCTCAGCTTTTTTTCTACATTCAGTTCCTTGCGTATTTTCCTTCAAACCCATTTACAAACCGACCTGTTGCAGTCTATCTTCTTCTTTTTTTTTTTTTAAAGATTTTATTTATTTATTTGACAGAGAGAGACACAGCGAGAGAAGGATCACAAGCAGGGGGGAGTGGGAGAGGGAGAAGCAGGCTTCCCGCTGAGCAGGGAGGCCAATGTGGGGCTCGATCCCAGGACCCTGGGATCATGACCTGAGCCGAAGGCAGACGCTTAACGACTGAGCCACCCAGGCACCCTGCATTCTATCTTCTTTATAGTTGCTCTTTAGCACGTTCATTCAATCATGGTTTCATTCATTCGCTCTTACAGAGCTGACCTTATTCTAGGCGCTAGAGATATTGGGGTGAGCAAAATCCCTGCCTCGTGATGTGTACATTCTGGTGAGGAGAGACAGACATAAATAAGATAAATAAGCAGAGTCTGTGATGTGCCCGATGGTGATCAGTACCATGAAAAAGACGGAGCAGGGAAGGAGGACAGGGCGCAGCGGGGAGTGGAGTGGAGTTTTATAAAGGGTGGTCATGGAAGATGTCATGGAGAAGGTGACATGTGAGCAGACCCCAAGGAAGTGAGAGAGGGCTGGCGGAGAGTGAGCAGGGGCTGAGCCCTGCAGGCAGAGAAGATGCCGAGCCCTGGGGGCGGGAGTGTGCCTGGCATGTGGTGGAATGACAAGGGGCAGGCAGCTCGAACACAGCAGCAAGAGATGGGATAATGGAAGAACTACGGGACCAGGTCACACTCGTCATTTTAAGGACATCACTTCTCTGAGGAAGACGGGAAGGTGTGGAGTTTGAAGAGAGGGATGGGCTATAGGTTTTAAAAGCATGTTGGGGGTGGGTCACTGGCTGCTCAGAAGGGGAATGAAAGTGGTGGCTGGAGGCCAGTTAGAAAAGTGTTAACGAAGATCCTAGTGAATTATTAGGGGAAAAAATTTAAGAAAAGAAAAGATCCTGGCAAAAGAGGATTTAGGCAGGAGGTGGTGAGGAGTGGTCCCGTTCTGGATGCATTTCAAAGGTAGAGACAAAAGGTTCTGTTGATTGACTGGGTGGAGGATGTAAGAGGAACCAAGGATGTCTCCAGGCCTCAAGCTTCTGGAAGGGTGGTGATGACATCTATGGAGACGGGGAAGCCTGTTAGGGTGAGGGAGACAGAGCTTGGGAGTCTGGTTTTGTGCCTGTTAAGTCAGAGATGTCTGTGACACATCTCCATGGAGACGCCTGTAGGCATTTCAGGTAGCAAAGGTCAAGGTTAGAGAATCTGCTTATTCCTTCTGCTCTGGCCCACATCACTATCTTCTTAACTAGCTCTTTCCTTCCCCCTGGCCTGGCCCTTTCCTCCAGTCATGGGTCCCAACCGAGCCAGCAGGAGTGGACCACAGGACCCTCGCAGGAAGCTGGTGACTGGGGGCTCGGAGATTTTGAGATGAAAACACTCCCTCAAGGTCCAATAGAATGTTGGAGCAGGAGGGGGAGTTGGCATCTTCCAGCCTGATCCCCTCATTGTGTAAATAGGAAACAGGCACACAGACGGGTGTGACTTGCTCACGGTCCCGCAGGGAGACTAGAACCCAGGCTCCTGCTCCCCGCCACACGCCCTCTGAGCCCGAAGCTGATAGAACACTTGGGGACGTGGCACTGACAGCCGCTTCTTGCCACTCTCAGGCACCATGGAGTGCTACACGGAGGAGAAGGCCAACAAGATCAAGGCGGATTATGAGAAGCGGTTGCGGGAGATGAACCGGGACCTGCAGAAGCTGCAGGCCGCGCAGAAGGAGCACGCGCGGCTGCTCAAAAACCAGTCCCGCTACGAGAGGGAGCTGAAGAAGCTGCAGGCCGAGGTGGCTGAGATGAAGAAGGCCAAGGTAGGGGTCAGGGGGGGTGGCCATGGATGTCTTCTTAGAATCCACTTACCGTGTTAAAAATAATCATCGCTGTGAGCGTGGACAGTCTTCTTGAGACACAGCAGCATTGCATAAGTCAGCCGGTCCTGGTCCTGGACACTGTCCTCTGAGCCGGGGTCCTCGTCCGGGGAGGGGGAAACCACCTTTCCCAGGAGAGGGGCAGGTGTGGATCTCCAGGGGGTGCCGCTCTATACTGCCCCCTGTGGTAGGAAACTGCACCAGAGTTCCTGTGAGGCGTCTCCTGGGGCCGGCTTTGCCTATGGTAATGATAATAATTACCATTGTTTGAGTGCGTACTGTGGCCAGGTTCTAGGCTGGTTGCCTAATATGCATGAGCATACTAAAGTCCTGAGGAGATCCTCATGAAGGAGGTCCTGTTATTATTCCTATTTTTTACATGGGAAGGTGAGGCATGCAACGTTGGGCGGATGGCCCTCTGTCTAGGGGGACACGGCTCTTCCCCAGGAAGCCTCTGACCCCTGACCCCAGCAGATACCACCAGCTCAGGTCAGGCCTGGGCTGCTCTGTTCAGTGCCAGTCCTTGGGGAGAACACTCATTCTGGACCCTGAAGACTCGGCAGCAGCGAGCCCTCCTCTTGTCTGTAGAGTCCCCCCTGCAGAGCCTGCCCTCTGAGAGAGAAGCCAACCCCCTCCCCCCAAGCCCCAGCCCCCTTATAGCCTTGCCTCCCTCCCTCCCAGGCCGTTTCCTCTCAAGACTGTCCTCAGGGCAGCGCAGGCTGGTGATATTCCTCGTCATGTCTGAGGCCTCAGTGGCAGAGGAAGGGTCAGCCTCCGCGTGACTCTCATTTCCCTGTCACTGGGAAAGTGTCTCAAGCCCTGTGTACATTGCACTGTCATGTTTTGGGCACCAGGACGTGGCGGGAGGGGGCGGATGCCACAGTATCCCAGGTACACAGCTCTCTATCAAGTTGGGTCACCTCCGGCAGCACCGAGGGTTCCGTCTGTGCCTTCACCACAGCTCCGACAACTCCGGGTTCCAGGCTTTCCATACCTGATCGCTAGCCCTGCTCTGGACCGGCATGCTGTCATCCCTGGGGCTATAATAAGAGCTAGATTTGGGGGGCAAGATGACCTGGGTCAAAAGTCTGACCGTTCATGTCTCTCTGAGGTTCATTTCCTTGTTTCTACAACGAGAACGGTAATGCCTCTCTCGTGTGACTGTCGTGAGAACGGTGCTTGGTGTACTCGATAAATGTTCTCGATAAATGGTGGTGACTCTTATTGTTGTCACTGTGAGCCTGGCCCTGGGATGTGGCTTGGACCCTGGCCTCCGCCCTGTCCGTGGGAGAGAGGCAAGTGGTCCACCCACGTGGGATAACCTGCCTCCGGCAACCCCTGGCTGGTCCTCGAATGGCCAGACCCAGGATGGTGGCTTGGGGAAGGGGCCACCAGGGGCCATGACGTTTGAGAGTGGGGGGCAGGGTGGTTACACCGGCACAGCTGGGCTGGCAGGAAGGCCACTCCTTCCGGCAGGTTGCCCAGGTGGTGGGACAGCTTCAACTCCCGCGGAGGAGCAGGAGCAGACCCCTCGCTCCAGACCCCTGAGCCCCAAGCCAGTGCTGCCTGGCAGGCTGCCGCCCCTGCCCAGCATCCTCAGAGCCAGGCGCTCCCCAGAGGGTGTAGGTCCCCACTGCCCAGCCCTGCCTCACCCCTCAGCCCCACCGCCACCCCTGCCTGTCCCAGGTGGCCCTGATGAAGCAGATGCGTGAGGAGCAGCAGCGGCGGCGGCTGGTGGAGACTAAGAGGAACCGGGAGATCGCTCAGCTCAAGAAGGAACAGCGGCGACAGGAGGTGAGGGAGGGGCAGCCCCTGGGGGCCGCCACCTCCCTGTGTGCCTGGCTGCCCCTTGGCTCCCCCAACCCTAAGCAGTAACAGTCACACTTGCAGCAGGACACAGCCTAGCATGGGAGGGAACAAGCACGAGAGGCTTCTGGTCCACCCCCTCTAGTGCAGGGGGGTGGGGGGAGACTTGAGCCCCAGAGGGGGCAGGCCCTTGCCCGGGGTCGCCAGCAAGCCAGAGCTGGGACTGTGCAGCTCCCGGCCCTGAGCCCGCTGGTCCCAGGTTCCCTGCCGTGGTGTGGACGAGAGGCTGAGGGACCGAGAGAACGGTCTGCACTGTGACCTGCACCGAGAGAACGGTCTGCACTGTGACCTCTGGGAAGGGGAGCCAAACTCGGGGTTCCATATTATCCATAAGTTTGGCTGCACGAGAATCCGCCCCAAAGCCAGGCTTTTGCCTACAGAGCTGGGCAGACCAGGCCGCGGAGCCTAAGTGCGGACCCCGACCCCCCTCTCTCACCCACAGTTTCAGATCCGAGCGCTGGAGTCCCAGAAACGGCAGCAGGAAATGGTCCTAAGGAGGAAAACCCAGGAGGTGAGCGAGACGCCGCTCCCCTTCTCCTGAGTTCTTCCCGAGTCGGGAGGGACCAAGTCCCACCGGTGGCTCTGGCTCTGGCTTGTCACTCAGCACACAGTGGAGCAGAGCCTGTGTGAGGCCCGTTACGAGGGCCTTTCTCAACAAGGGGACTGAGGTATGAAGGCAGGGCTGCGGGCTCTGGTCCCAGAGGCCTGAGACCTTAATGAAAAAGGTTGAAGTCTCAGGTGTTCATTTCCCATCAGAGAGCCCTTGGCTCTTTCTCAGTCCCAAGCTCAGGCGAGGATGGAGCAGCCCCTGTATCCACCCCATCTGGCACCCCCCAATTTGGGCCTTTTCACCAGTTCCAGGGCGCCCCCGCTCACTGGGTTCCTCTTTTCTCGACCCCAGGTTTCCGCACTGAGGCGCCTGGCCAAGCCCATGTCTGAGCGGGTGGCTGGGCGTGCAGGACCGAAGCCGCCCATGCTGGACTCGGGGGCTGAGGTGTCAGCCAGCACCACGTCCTCCGAGGCTGAGTCAGGGGCCCGCTCTGTCTCCAGCATCGTGCGCCAGTGGAACCGCAAGATCAACCACTTCTTGGGGGACCACGCTGCACCTGCTGTCAACGGCACCCGCCCTGCCAGGTGAGGCGGACGGGCAGGGCCAGGGAGAGGCGAGCTCGGGGAAGTGGGGTCCTGTGACGGGTCCACATGGCTGTCAGCTCTGGGGGGGGGGGCATGCAGGGGCGTCCATGGAGCTGCAGAGGTTGAGAGTGCTCCTAACCAGGTGGGCAGGGGGATGGGGAAATAGGGAGTGGGAATTAAAATAAAATATAACAAAATGATTTTAAAAATTCATTTTCCCCCAAAAGAACATATTATTAACAGTGCTAAATGACCAAATACATACAGAAAACCTGAAAAAAAAAAAAAAAAAAAAAAACTTTAAAAAGGGGAGTGCTCCCAACCAATTCCCTGTGCATCTGTCTCCCAGAAAGAAGTTCCAGAAGAAGGGGGCCAGCCAGAGCTTCAGTAAGGCTGCGAGGCTCAAGTGGCAGTCCCTGGAACGGAGGATCATTGACATCGTCATGCAGAGAATGACCATTGTCAACCTAGAGGCTGACATGGAGCGGCTCATCAAGGTGGGCCTGACCACAGGGAGCCCAGGGCTCCTGCCCCTGCTTCCTTGCCATCTCCCCTCCGCCAGTCCTCTGCCATTTCTGACGTCTCTGGCTCATCAGACCTCCTCATCCCCCTTCCACCCGCTCCTTGTGCCTGCTCTGGGATCCAGAGGTGCAGGGGGGCCTGAGGGAACGGTGGGCTGGATGGCAACCCGAGGCTTGTCCATCACCCTCCCTGCAGAAAAGGGAGGAGCTGTTCCTCCTGCAGGAGGCGCTGCGGAGGAAGCGGGAGCGGCTGCAGGCTGAGAGCCCGGAGGAGGAGAAGGGCCTGCAGGAGCTGGCCGAGGAGATCGAGGTGCTGGCGGCCAACATTGACTATATCAACGACAGCATCACCGACTGCCAGGCCACCATCGTGCAGCTGGAGGAGACCAAGGTGCCCACGGGGCCTGGCCCGGCTGGGGTGGAGGCAGGAGGGATGCGGGGGCGGGGTGGGGGGGCAGCCTCGGTGACAAGGGGTCCCTGCCTCTCCATCCTAGGAGGAACTGGACTCCACGGACACATCCGTGGTCATCAGCTCCTGCTCCCTGGCCGAAGCCCGCCTCCTGCTGGACAACTTCCTCAAGGCATCCATCGACAAGGTGGGCCAGCAGCCCACCTCCTGGGGTGGGGGTGGGGGGCCTGCAGTCACAGGCGCCTCTGTCCTCTCCCCTCGTGGGGAAGCCCACGGGCCTGGCTCCTAAGCACGTCACTTACAGGCTAGAGCGACCTGCCTCACCTCCCAGCCTCTGATTCCGAAGCTCTAAAGCTGGGGCGGTGACAACAGGCTCCTCGCTTGCTCTCGCAAGGTGATGCATGCCAGTGGCTTGGCACAGCGCTTGTCACATAGCAGGGCCTCCCTTAGAAGTGACCCTACGTGTCTGGTCCAGGCCCGTCCCCAGCAGGGCTCGAGGGTGTTGGGAGAAGTGTGTATGTTAGGGCTGGGGCAGCGGGAAACAGACCACGTTCCACTCAGGAAGGTTTACACTTGAACCTCGGATGTCCCTTGGCATGTCCTGGGCTCCTGTCCCCTCTCCCTGACAGCGGGCCAGAGGGTGCGCCACCTTCCCGCTAGGGCCTGTTGTCTTTGGGGACAGACACCACATAGTATGCATGCAGCGTAACCGGCAAGGGGGCCGGGGAGACTCACCCCGTCCGGGGGAAGCTCCTGGCTCTACTCCATGTTACAGGGGACTGTGTTATTCTGGACTGGGGGTCCAAACAGCACAGATTGGTTTTCTCAGTTCCGAGCTAGAAGTCCGAGATTAAGGGTGTCAGCGGGACTGGTTGCTTCTGAGGCCTTTCTCCTCGGTTTGTAAAGGACTGCCTTCTTGCTTCACGCTGTGCTCCCTCTGTGTGTGCCTGTGTCCTAACTTCTTCTAAGGCCACCAGTGATATTGGATTAGGGCCAACCCTAAAAACCCCATTTTAGCATAATTACCTCTTTCAAGATTCTATTTCCAAATACAGTCACATTCTGAGGTACTGGAGGTTAGAGTGTCAACATAGGAATTTGGGAGGGTGGGGACACAGTTCATCCCATAACAAGGAGGTGTAGCCTAAGGCGACCTCCACTAACGTGTGGACGTGAGGAAAGTTAAGGAGGGTGGGGACCACGTCTTTGGTCTGGGGCAGGGACGAGGGTGATGTCGGGGAGTTAGCCCAGTTCTGGGACAGCTACGAGGGTGATGTGTGGGAGTTAGCCCGGCTCTGGGGCAGGTTCGAGGGTGATGT